>NC_042625.1:24142970-24445999 GCF_901001135.1 Rhinatrema bivittatum
GGAAGCAGGTAGTAGCTGGTTCTAAACTTTTGCAACTACGACAAGGGAACCGAGCGCTCGCTGATTATACCATTGAGTTCAGAACACTGGCTTCAGAACTTCACTGGGAGGAGAATTGTTTGTGTTCCATATACCTGGAGGGTCTGTCGTCGAAGATCAAGGATGAAATGGTGGCTCGTGAATTACCAAGGTCCTTGGACTCTATTATTGAATTAGTAACTCGGATTGACCGTCGCCTACAAGAAAGAGCTCATGAAGGAGCTAACTCCAAAAGAACCACCTCATGGAATTCTCCTCGTCCAGTACCGACTGTCTCACAAACTACTTCGGCTTCCGGAGGCAACATAGAAGAACCTATGCAACTGGGTCGTGGTCCTCTTTCCCCGGAAGAACGGCAAAGATGCCGTCGTGCTGGCCTCTGCTTGTACTGTGGAGGAACGGGTCACCTCATAGCCCGTTGCCCGATCTGTCCGGGAAACTTCAAAGCCTAGGCTCCAGTGGGGGAGTAACCCTAGGCATTACCTCTCCAGTTCCCCCACTCACTCTTCGGATCTCTTTGGCACTGAAGGACCTCCAATTCTCTACTATGGCCTTAGTAGACTCCGGTGCCGGCGGGAGTTTCATCCTTCAAGATATCGTGGAGAAATTCCATATTCCTCTTCAACTTTGTCCCACGCCATTGATCATATCCTCTATTCATGGAGATCCTCTACCAGGAAGAATAATCCACCAAACTGTTCCTTTGGCGTGTCATATCGCCCCCCAAACATTACGAACAAATTTTGTTTTATGTCATCCAGAAGGCCATCCATCCCGTGGTATTGGGTATTCCCTGGTTACAATGGCATAACCCTCAGTTTGATTGGACTACATTGAAGCTTCTGCAATGGGGATCTACTTGTCAAGAAACCTGTCTACGGAGACCCATACCAACCAACAGCTACGTCTGTATCGCACGGCTAGAAGGCCTACCCGCTCAGTATAACCAATTTGCAGATGTCTTCTCTAAAAAGGCTGCGGATACCTTGCCTCCGCATCGAGAATTCGACTGTGCCATTAATCTAGTTCCAGGGGCTTCGCCTCCCCGAGGGAAGGTCTATGCATTATCCGTTTCAGAAACTCAAGCGATGACCAGCTATATTCAGGAGAATCTACAAAAAGGGTTCATTCGACGCTCTACTTAGCCAGCCGGAGCTGGGTTCTTCTTTGTAGGGAAAAAGGATGGAACCCTGAGGCCATGTATTGATTTCTGCGGACTCAATGCCATCACCATAAAGAACCGCTACCCACTACCCTTAATTGCTGAACTCTTTGATCATTTACAAGGAGCCCGGATTTTTTCTAAATTGGATCTCAGAGGAGCCTATAACTTAATCAGGATTCGGGAAGGTGACGAATGGAAAACAGCATTCAACACAAGAGATGGTCATTACGAATATCTCGTAATGCCATTCGGACTGACCAATGCCCCTGCTGTTTTTCAACACTTCATAAATGAAGTATTTTGGGATCTACTTTACGTTTGTGTAGTGGTCTACTTGGACGATATTCTTATTTTTTCTTCCAGTTTACAGTCTCACCGACAACATGTTATCCAAGTGTTACAATGCCTAAGAGAGAACAAACTGTATGCCAAGATCGAAAAATGCATTTTTGAAAGAGAATCTTTACCTTTCCTGGGGTACATCATTTCGAAACAAGGATTTCAAATGGATCCCGCCAAGTTAAAATGCATTCAAGAATGGCCTCAACCTAATGGATTACGGGCTCTTCAGTGATTCCTGGGCTTTGCCAACTACTATCGTAGTTTCATCCGGAACTTCTCTAAGTTAGCAGCTCCACTAACAGCCCTCACTCGCAAAGGGGCGAATATTAAGTCTTGGCCTGTCGAAGCAGAAGAGGCATTCCAAGCGTTAAAAGACTCGTTCCTTAAGAAACCTTGTCTTCGGCATCTGGACCCCAGACGCCCATTCATAGTCGAGGTGGACGCGTCAGCCGAAGGAGTAGGAGCTGTCTTAAGCCAAAACGATACCACTGGAGTTGCACATCCGTGTTCCTATTTCTCCAGAAAATTCTCTTCAGCGGAACATAATTACGCTATCGGCGACAAGGAGTTACTTGCAATAAAATTAGCCTTTGAAGAATGGCGGCAATGGTTGGAGGGTGCTCAACATCGCATCACAGTTTCCACGGACCATAAAAATCTCGTGTATCTTCAGCAAGCCCAACGCTTGAACCCACAGCAAGCTCGGTGGGCGATGTTTTTTACTCGCTTTGATTTCGAACTGTGATATCGACCAGCCGAAAAGAACATTAAGGCGGATGCTTTGTCCAGGTCCTTTGTTACTGAGGATACGGAGGAACCTATGCAATACATTATTGATCCAGCTCGTATCATCGTATCGACTACAGTTACCATCCCAGTTGGAAAAACCGTGGTTCCCAAACGACTACGTAATAAAGTACTGGCATGGGGGCATGACTCACAGTTTGCAGGACACCCAGGAAGAGCCCGGACACAAGCACTTCTTCAACAATATTACTGGTGGCCTGAGATGCGCAAGGATATTTGTGCTTATGTGGACTCTTGCCCCATCTGTGCGCAACATAAGATCCCAGTTGGGAAAAGCTGTGGACTTTTGCAACCGCTACCCATACCCAAGAAACCATGGACACACATTTCCACGGATTTTATTGTGGATCTTCCGCCTTCAGAGGGGAATACCGTGATATGAGTAGTAGTGGATCGTTTCTCAAAAATGGCCCACTTTATCCCACTACTCTCCCTCCCCATCTGCTCCTCGCTTAGCTCAGTTGTTCATGCTTCATATTTTTCGTCTACATGGTCTTCCGCAACACATTGCTTCAGATCGAGGACCACAGTTTACTGCTCGTTACTGGCTTAATCTTTGTAAGAAGCTCAGCATCTCTCTGGATTACACGACTGCGTTTCACCCACAAGCAAACGGTCAGGCGGAACGAACCAATCGCACCTTAAAACAATTTCTCCGTTTGTACGTCAATTCCCGTCAAGATGATTGGGCGACACTCCTAGCGTGGGCTGAGTTCTCTCATAATTCTCATCCTTGTGTTTCCAAAGGGGCATCCCCGTTCCAGATCGTGTTTGGCCGGCAACCCAGACCTCCATTGCCTTTGCCTTTGGCAGTACCTTCGCCTACAGCTCAACTCACGACTCTACAGTTGTGGCAGCTCTGGCTTCAGACCCAACACATGCTCCGCAAAGCAGCCAATACTGCTAGAATGTTTGCCGATAAGCATCGGCGACCTGCCCCACGATTTCGGCCAGGAGAGAAAGTGTGGCTTAGCACGAGACATATCCAGTTAAGAGTTCCTTCTATGCGATTGGCACCACGGTATATTGTACCGTTTCCGGTATTACGACAGCTTGGTCCTGTGAACTACCAACTGCGGTTGCCTACCACTTTGCGTATACATAACTCTTTCCACACCTCCCTTTTAAAACCTCTGGTTCTCACCTGGCCTCATCGAAAAGTTCCTGATGCTCCTCCACCTCGAGCAGAGGAGGATACGATATATCAAGTACGCTAAGTACTAGATGTCCGAAAACGG
The DNA here is from genome assembly GCF_901001135.1 of Rhinatrema bivittatum. Taxonomy (NCBI): domain Eukaryota; kingdom Metazoa; phylum Chordata; class Amphibia; order Gymnophiona; family Rhinatrematidae; genus Rhinatrema; species Rhinatrema bivittatum. The sequence continues at coordinate 24,146,562 of NC_042625.1, forward strand.
GGCAACATATGGGAGTACCTCCTAGCGTGGGAAGGATTTGGACCAGAAGAGAACTCGTGGGAACCTGCTAAGAACATCCTGGATAAAACTCTTCTTCAGAACTTTCACAATGAACATCCGAGTAAACCAAAGCCTTCTAGAGGGAGGCCTAGAGGAGGGGGTACTGTTACGACCGCCGGCCGCAGCAGCCCGCGACCGGGGCCAACTGTCATGGCCGCTGGCCACGGCGGTCCGCAGCCGGGTCCCAGCTCTTACCCGCGGCGTCGGGTCTCTGTTGAGGCTCCTGCAGGTGCAGGGAGCCTCCGACGACGTTCTCCGTGCGGCCTGTGCCGCTGCTCGGCTGGCTGCGGGGCTCTGCTTCCTGCGGCGACTCCGCCCCTTTTCCCCTCCTGCACTAGGGCTGCGCGTGCGGCTGAAGACAAGATTTAAAGGGGCCACGACAGGAAGTGTCGTGGCTCCCTTCTGAAGCACCTCCTCCAGGTTCCTGTATTTAAAGGCAAGGTCTGCCCCTCAGACCTTGCCTTGGTATTGAGGTTCCGACCTGTGTTCCTGGCTCCTGGTTCTTGGTTCTTCGTCCTGTTCTTCTTCCCTGCTCCGTAGATTGATTCTTGGCTCCTGACCCCTGGACTGGTGGACATGTCTTCTCCTGGCTTGATTCTGGTACGGCATTTGACCCTTCTGGCTTGACCCCGGTACGGCTTTGGACCCTTCTCCTGCCTTGACCCTGGACTGGACTCGGACCCCGCTGGTATATTGACTCCCGGACCGGTTTGGACTCTTCTTCGTCTTCGTCCTCAGACTGTCTTGACCTGCTGGAGGCGCCAGCCATCTGGAACCCACGACCTGCAGGAGGCGCCTGCATCCAGACTTTCTATAGTCTTCAGAGGAGTCGCCTAAGTCCCAGCGGCCGGACCCCTATGGGCTCCTCCTGGGGGGGGTCGCGTGCTTCCAGGGTGAAGACTTCCAGCAAGTCTCTTCAGTCGAAGAGGCCTCGCCCTTCGACGGTAGTCCGCTACCTCGATACAAGGGTCCACTTCCACAACATAGCCACTGGTTAGGAAAATGGCCACTCGTTAATTAACCATCCCTTTTCCTAACCTGACTACTGGCACTCTTTTTAAAAACTTTTTTTTTTTTTTAGAAAGTTCTAATTTTTCAGTTCCTCCGACTTAATATTGCCATGATATGACGTAGGAGGAACTACAGAAAAACAGTATTTTCTGCTTTTCTGTACACTTTTTGGGTTCTTCAAAAATTAACGCCTGCTCTGGGGCAGATGTTAATTTTGGAGAATAAAAATGTGCGTGTCGGGGCACACATTTTATTTTTTGCATCAGGGGGAATTGCTAATAGCCTCATCAACATGAATTTACATGTGATGAGCGCTATTAGCTACATGTGCGATTGGATGTTGTTACGGGCCCAACCCGCGGAGGTCTGCGGGCTGGCCCTTCACCTACCCCAGGACGTCTGGTGGTTGCTGCGGCATTCTTGTGGCCTAGTCAGGCCGGTAAAGTTTCTTCATGGCGTTCTCTCTGCAAGGGAGATGCGCCGACATCTGGACTGGCCCCGCCCCTAGGCACGCGTGCGGAGACCCAACTCTTAAAGGGGCCGGTGCGGGAAATATGCAGCACCTCCCAGGAGTGACGTCAGACGCTCCCAGGGTATTTAAACCCTGCACCAACTCCACTTCTGGCCTTGCAAGGAGGTTCACTCTTGTAGAGTTACTAGTTGCTGCTTCCGACTACTGGCTTCTGACTAGTGGCTTCTGACCTCTGCTTCTGCCCACTGGCTTCTGACTGCGGCTTCCAACTACTGGCTTATGACTTTGGCCCGTCCACTGGCTTCTGATTCTGGCTTTCGTCCACTGGTTCCTGACTCCAGCTTTCATCCAGGAGGCCTGTCCTAAGTCCAAGCGGTTCGGGTCCTCACAAGCTCCTCTTGGGGGAACCGTGGGCTTCCAGTGGTGAAGTTCCAGTTGGCCTCCTGGCTTCAGCTCTACTCTTCTCTATCCTCTGGAACTCTTCAGATACCGACCCATAGGAGACTGCACGTAAGTCCAAGCGGCTCGAGTCCTCACAGGCTCCTCCTGGGGGGACCTCGGGCTTCCAGTGGTGAAGATCCCTCCGGTCTCCTGTTCTGTGCCACCTCCCGGCTTCGACTTCCACTGTGGGTCTTTCCACGGTGTGTCATGATCTGTCCCAGCCGGCTCAAGGGTCCACGAATTCAACAGATGTGCGTTTTGAATGCGCTAACCCCTGTTTGGTTCGGGGGTTATGGACGCACATTGAGCTGTGAGCTGTCTGCAGTGCACGATATTGCATCAGCCTGAGTGTGAATAAATGGATTTGCTACTAAAACAGAGGATAGTGCAGTTTCTGGAATCATAAGATCCAAGGCAGCATGGTTTTACCCGATATAGGTTTGCCTATTTGCAGATAATACTAAAATCTGCAAAAGGGTAGATGCCCTGGAAAGTGCAGAAAATATGAGGAGAGATCTAGTGAACCTTGAGGAATGGTCTAGAGTCTGGCAGGTAAGATTTAATGTTAAAAACTGCGGAATCATGCATTTGGATTGCAAAAACCCATGGAGGTAGTTCAGTAGAGGAGTGAAGAGTTCTGTGCACAAAATAAGAACGGGTTCTGGGGGTGATCATATTTGATGATCTTAAGGTGGCTAAACAGGTAGATAAGGTGATTGTAAAAGACAACAAGGAGAGTGGGTACATAGGGAGAAGAATAGCCAGCAGGAAAAAGGAAGTGATACTGCCCTATGAGGCCGATATTCAGAAGCCATTTAGACGGATGGCTCCGATATTCAGAGCTAGCTGCTTAACTTATGTGGCTAACTCTGGTCACACCATATGGCTTTCCTAAAGTTAGCCAGATATACTTATTTGGCTAAGTTTAAGATAGCTGGGTATATTCCCCTTTAAGTTAGCCGGATATCTAAATCTGGCTAACTTAACTATCCGCCCCGTGGCTGAATATCGGCCCCTATACGTCTCTGGTAAGACCTCATTTGGAGTACGATGTCTAATTCTGGAGACTGCACCTTCAATAGGATATAAACCAGATGGAGTTGGTCCAGAGGTCACCTGTTAAAATAATGGTCTTCATCATTAAGCATATGGGGACAGACTTAAAGATCTTAATATGTGTACCCTGAAGGAAAGGTGAGATATGATAGAGACATTTAAATACCTCCAAGAAGTAAATGCCCGGCAGGCAGACCTCTTTCAACAGAAAGGAGGCTTTGGAACATGAGGTCACAGGATGAGGATTAAAGGGGATAGGAGAAATCTAAGGAAATATTTCTTTACAGACAAGTTGATGGACAATTGGAATACTCTCCCCGCAGAGGCAAGGATGGTATTACAAATTCAGTACAGAGAATCTCTGAAGGCGAGAGAGGGAACTATAAATCTGAGCAGGAGATGTGGATGGGGAGATATACTGAAGCCGATATTCAAAATTAACTGAGCTCCTAAATTTAGGCCCCTAAATTTGGTACCTCTTTTCAGTTGAACTTGGAGGCCTAAGTTTTCAGCTGAAAATTCATATAAATATGGGCCTGCTTTTCATTTTCCTAAATTTAGGCACCTAAATTAGGTGCCTGGTTCTGAAAATTAGTGCTAAACTCCTAACATTGTTTCCCCACTCTAATTCTGTCAACTTTTTAGGATCCTAAATTTGGGGGCCTAGTGAAACTATGAACTTAAATTTAGGGATTCAGCCCTAGCAGATTTTCAAAAGGGCCAATTTAGGCGCCTGACTCCAAAAGTTAGGAGCCTAAAGCCTTTGAAAGTGGAGCCCCTGATTTTTATCTGCCATCAGGTCCTCTGTTTCAGTGGGAGATGTGTGATTTGAGCTATAGCTAATCTGGTTCTGACACCTCTGGTCTAAGCACTGGGCTAGGCCTCATTCTGCTGTCTCCTTCGGTAATTCGTGTCAGTGCCAGGTCTGTTCTTATAGTTCTTCCTAATGTCTAATCCAAATCTCCCCCGCTGCAGTTTAAGCCCATTAGTTCTTAAAGCAGGGGATGGGCAGATCCAGTCCTGGAGTGTCTTAAACAGGCCTGGTTTTCAGGACATCTGCCATGTATTTCTGTATTTAAAGTTGTTTGTTTGCTTATAGCGGAATCCCATTCTAAGCAACGATTGTGCATATAGAGTACGGGCAGCGCCTGACAATATATCTCATGCATATTCATTATGGGTATGCTAAAAAACAGACCTGTTTCTGGCACTCCAGGACCTGGGTTGGTCACCCCTGGGATTAGTGCCTCCCAATGCCCCAAATCATCCTGCACAGTGCTGAATCTGCACAGAATTCCCTTCTCCACAGAATTTGGATGACCCTTGTTGTTCAATGAGAGAAGAGCACAAAGGGAGCAGTTGGTGTCCTCGTATGCAGCACTATCTTTCTTCCTCGACTCACTCTTCCTTGCCGGTCTTGCAGTTCCCTCTACCCCTTTGCTTGGACTGTGCTGGCACCAAGGCCAATACAAGTCCTCGTTTTTGCACCGTGCGACTCTTGGCGACCTTCAGCCACACAGCCCATACTTCCCACACTCCTCTCACAGTCTCATTGTCTCACGAGGACAGGGCAGGAGTACAGAGGACGAGCTGGGAATGGTGGTGGGGGGAGAGTAGTCTGCTTCCTCGTGGTTAGAGCCTTCGGTTGTCAGGGATTTTAATTTGGCAATCTGCAGAGCCCAGGAGATGCTGACGGCAGCACTGACTTCTTACAACTGCTGACATTTGTAGCAGCAACCTCTGCTTGGGCTTCATGGTTTGCCAAATTGAAATCTCTAAAATCCAGAAGCCTAGTTTTGGTAAACTCTTACAGAACTCTAGGGGCAATTCTGCATCTTTGAGAACTAACTCTCTTTCTGTATTATAGTGTCATTTTGACAAATAAATTATGCACAATTTAAAAATATTGGGCTCAGAAATGTTACTTTTTGGTACAGGGTTCCCCCAGGAGTACATCCCTTTATATTCCAGATTCCTATAACATTAAAAAATAACAATGATTATAAGAAAAGGATAATAAAGAAACAATACCTGCTACAAAGGGATAGACGAAGACAGAAAGTGCAGAAAAAAATCACGTACCTGTTTTTCTTGCCAGTTTAGTCTTGGCAAGATAGAGAGAAATCAGAAGGGGCATTGCAATATGCCTCATTCAGCTATCTGCAAGTCATCTGAAGCTCATCGTGGGCGGGCTGGAGTGCAAAGCCCCCAAAGCAGCAGCCATTACCCGAAGGCTCCTAGGTGCCTCATGGAGTTAGCCATCTGAATCCACCAGCACATGCTAACAAGGCCTGATGGTGTCCAGCGAAGCATCGGGTGACGTTTACCTTAAGTAGCATTTCCAGCTCCTTCACGGTTGTTCAAGATTCCTGTTCTTTTCATTCCAAAGATGTTCTTCAGGATCGCTAACACAAGAAGTGAATCTCTGTTCCGCATCAGTTGCTTGCAGGCCTGCAATCATGATTTTATGTTTATTGTTTGATGATTATTTATGGATGTAAAGTTATGACCCGGTTAGAATTGCAGATAGGCAGGATGTAAATATTTTAAATGAATAAATCACTGAAGGCTGCAGGATCACCCTTGAAACAGATTAATTGGATTTGGCCAAAACCTGGACTGGCATTAGGTTATTTGTTTGCTTCTGGTCTACTTGTTTTCACTATCCTCGCTTTCTTGGGATATTACAAATAGGAGGATGTAGTTAAGGTGTCTTTCTCATTTTGTCTTTCTTGCATGTGAGATGAGGTGTACATAATATGAGTAATCTCTTTTTTTTTTTAAATTTATTTTATTTTTTTATGTTTCTTTTTTTTCCTCTTTATTGAAGATGTTCAAAATTTTAAACATACATAATCACAAAAGAAAAAATTTAAGCAATCTTGTAACACAACATCCATAACAATTAGGGAAATTTCCAATCATTTTCTATGAAGTACAAGAAAATAATTGTGGGGGGCCATAATATTACTTAGACTTAATCAATAATATTACTAAGGAGAAGAGTGTGTTTCTATCTTTAATTTGGCCTTTTTATTAGTTGTTATCAGACTTTCTAGTCTCAATTTTATCAGCCAAAAACCTTTCTAAATGCATAGGGTCAGGGAATATGTATGTATGTATGTATTTATTTATTTATTTAACATTTTTCTATACCGACCTTCATGAATAAATTCAAATCAAATCGGTTTACATGTAACAAGGGGTAGAACTTAATCAACCATTTAACAAGAGGCAAAAGTTACATATAACAAGGAGGTAGTAACTTGTGGGGCCAAGTTAGCCGGAGGCAAAAGACAGCAAAACTGAATAAACTAAATAACCTTTTTTCCCCTGAAACTTCAAATAAAAAGTTGCCCCAATATCTAGGGCTTTTAGGGCTAGAAATGGTCTACGTCAGGCCTTTGTGGACCTAGAGATGTCAGGAAATACGTATATCCTTTGCCCACATTTCTAAAAAATGTCTCAAACACCTCATCTTTTTCTCTCTCGAGAGAAAAAGAATCAAATAATGTAGTTCTCTTATTTATAATGTCCAGAGACTCTTCAAGAAAAGATGAGATCCCTGGACTATGGTCTAGCTCTTCACCTTGTACAGCTCTATTTTGTACTGGGAAATAAAAAATCTTAGAGATACTAGGAATTTTATCTTCCTCATATGAAAGATTTTCTATTCAAAATTTTTTTAACGTTTCATATGGCGAGAGTAACCTTGTGATTGGAAAATTAACTATTCGTAGGTTTTTTTATCCTTAACATGTTTTCTACATTTTCCAATTCTTTATGCATTGATAAACTATCAACTGTATGTTGGTTCTCTGCATTCTGGATATTCTGAATATTTCCTATTGCACTTCTAACATTTGTTTCTAATTCTAATATTCTTTTCCCCTGATCCTCTATAGAACTTCTATTTGCATTTACAAGAGAAGAAAGGGAAGCATTAACTCGTGAGACATTGGTGTCTAATTTGACAAGCATTTTCCACACATCTCTCATCGTAATCTCTGAATCTTTCACATTCATCAGAATCTTACTAGCACCCCGCAGTGGGGACCCTTCTACAGTTCCTTGATGTTGTAATTCTACTGTGGATGTTACAACAGTTATGTTCTCAGAGAGCTCTCCCTCTCTCCTACTCACGTTACCCGGACTGTCCTCGATAGGTCCTTCCACTAGAGAGGCACTTGGAGGTTGTGGAGGTGCTGTTGGGCCATTGCACGGACTCAGAGACACTTCCATAGTGTCTCATATGCAGTCCGTCTGTGGCACATTCCTGCTGACATGAGCGTCCATGGGGCCGATGTTACTGGTAGTAGGTGAGGAGGTGAATAATTTTGCCTTCCGTTTGCTACCTATAAACTCCTCTTTTCCGATTAGCACCGATATCAAAAACAATGGAAAACAATCAAAGGCGGTCGACTGTGCGTCGCTCAGCCGCGGGCTTTTGAATCTCCCGCGGTCCTGCCTTGATGACGTGAGCTCACCCAGCTGTTTCCCTTCTCAGCCTCTCAGTCTTTCACCAGCAATCAGCTCCTCCAAAGTAAGCTCGGCAGGTTGGTTGTCAGACACCGCCTCTCCTGCACCGAGGTACCCCCCTTTTTTTTTTTTTAAATGTTTTTAAGCATTGTAATTGGTTCATTTTTTTGCCAGAATATCCCAGATCTGTTGATTTGATTTTTTTTTTTTGTTTTGATTTGATTTGTGGATTATTTGTGAATCAGAACCTAAAACAAACAAAAAGAAACATAAGCCAGGTTGGCAAAAAGCAGTAAAGGCTGCAGTGGCTGGTTCCTGGCCTTCCTGAGGAACTCCTCTAGTGATACGCAGCTTGAGGCTTAACCATTCTTGTTTGCCGTCGGTGAAATCTCCGTAACACTGTTGCTTTTGCTGTATGGTGCCCCAAAGCTTTGGCCAACGGGAAGTGGATTCCCCAGCTAAAAATCATTGCAATCATTCCTGCTTGTAGGAAAGGCTCTTCTCTAGGCTATGAATGTATCCCCTATTGGTGTAATTCACAACCTTTGTATTAGGACTTCAGGGGACACATTAAAATATTTCCTTTCTTGTACAGTCCCTTGGAGATTAACGGGTCTCACTCTAAACTGCCAAAGTATCTGTTAAGCTCCTTCCTGCATTTTAATAAATATTTTTAAATTGTTTCTCCCTCCTGCAAGTACTGCTATCTTTATTATTTTCAGTTCAACATTCAGTAGAGACCCTGCAATGTCATCGTCCAAATCCCTTCAGGGTCTATTTCTTGCTAACATAGTTTGACTTTATTATAAAAAGAAAGGAAGGTTTAGTGGAATTATCAAAGAACCGAGTGGGTTCTCATTTTCCTCTTCCTTTACCTCTTCTTTCTCCTTTGCTGTCACCTTTTGGATACTTTTGCAGGCTAAGTCAGTAGGTTTAAGAGAAAAGAATGAGCTCACTGCCATTATTGTTGTCTGATCCCTAGACATTGTTGTAATTTTAGGAGAACAGAATGAGCTCACTGCCATTATTGTTGTCTGCTCGCTAGACATTGTTGTAATTTTAGGAGAACAGGAGACCACTTCCATTATTGTTGTCTGCTCGCCAGACATTGTTGTAATTTTAGGAGAGCAGAAGGAGACCACTGCCATTATTGTTGTCTGCTCGCTAGACGTTGTAATTTTAGGAGAACAGAATGAGCCCACTGCCATTATTGTTGTCCGCTCACCAGACATTGTTGTAATTTTAGGAGAACAGAAGGAGACCACTGCCATTATTGTTGTCTGCTCGCTAGACATTGTTGTAATTTTACGAGTACAGAATGAGCCCACTGCCATTATTGTTGTCTGCTCACCAGACATTGTTGTAAGTGTAAGAGAACAGAATGAGCCCACTGCCATTATTGATGTCTGCTCACTAGACATTGTTGTAATTTTACGAGTACAGAATGAGCCCACTGCCATTATTGTTGTCTGCTCGCCAGACATTGTTGTAAGTGTAAGAGAACAGAATGAGCCCACTGCCATTATTGATGTCTGCTCACTAGACATTGTTGTAATTTTAGGAGAACAGAATGAGTCCACTGCCATTATTGTTGTCTGCTCGCTAGACATTGTTGTAATTTTAGGAGAACAGAAGGAGACCACATCCATTATTGTTGTCTGCTCGCCAGACATTGTTGTAAGTTTAGGAGAACAGAAGGAGACCACTGCCATTATTGTTGTCTGCTCGCCAGACATTGTTGTAATTTTAGGAGAACAGAATGAGCCCACTGCCATTATTGTTGTCTGCTCGCTAGACATTGTTGTAATTTTAGGAGAACAGAATGAGCTCACTGCCATTATTGTTGTCTGCTCGCTAGACATTGTTGTAATTTTAGGAGAACAGAAGGAGCCCACTGCCATTATTGTTGTCTGCTCGCTAGACATTGTTGTAATTTTAGGATAACAGAACGAGCTCACTGCCATTATTGTAGTCTGCTCGCTAGACATTGTTGTAATTTTAGGAGAACAGAATGAGTCCACTGCCATTATTGTTGTCTGCTCGCTAGACATTGTTGTAATTTTAGGAGAACAGAAGGAGACCACTTCCATTATTGTTGTCTGCTCGCCAGACATTGTTGTAATTTTAGGAGAACAGAATGAGTCCTCTGCCATTATTGTTGTCTGCTCGCTAGACATTGTTGTAAGTGTTACACTTGGTCCTTCTGGTTAGGAAGGACCAAGTGTAACAAGGACCTGAAGTGTACCAAGTGTACCAAGGACCTGAAACATCGCCATGTAATTCTCCCTGCAATAGTGACAGCAATGCCATCTTTTTGGGTTTCTGCACAGATCCTGTTCCTATGCTCGAAGCAGCAAGGGGTTTAGAAGAGCGCATCCGGCAGCTTCAATGCATCGATCCCGAGAATAAGGCAGTTAAGGATTTCGGCCGACACTGGAAAAAACATTCTGAGTTCCTCCTCAATTGCACAGGTACGGAAAATGCTCACCTGCACTCCTCGCACTATGAAAATACAGCCCCCCCCTCCCCCACCGGGTAGAAATGTTGCAGAGCTAGTGTCCCCATGCAAAGATGACTAGGCTTCACCTCTTTGGTTTAATGTAACCAAAATAAGAAGATGACACATGTAATTAGTTTTGTAAGGAATAAGTATCCTGGGTGCTCTCAGGGATGGATAAAATTGCTGAAACATTAATATTGCAAGCTGGCCTTCCCAGTTAATAAAGTAAAGAATGGTGAGGTATGTGTTTTTGTTTTATTAAAACTCTTTGTGCTATTATTTGGTATATCTGTAGCCATAAAATAGCAAAACTTAGAAACATGACCCCCCTCATTTTTAGTGATGATGATAATACATCTCCCTACGTTGGGCAGCAGGAAGAAGAGGGGAGAAGTTTTTATTGCATAGAAATGTGTTGTGCACAGAGAGCTGAACCGCTGCACATACCTGTAGGAATCTACAGGTGGGATGTGGGAGTCTCTGGCCGCCTTCAGGTCACATGTGGAGGATTTTTGTTTTTAACATTGCATTTACTGCTTTTCCAGTATACAAAAACAACATCAGATTCTATACCATAGAAAATTCAATTAGGAAGCAGCATAAAATGCAGCAATAAACAATATAAATCATCACGTTAAATTACAAAGAAAATAATCACATTAATCTTCAAAAGTCTTAATACATACCAAACCCAGACTACACTCAGACTCTCTTCCACAGTGGGAAAGCCAGAGCAACTTTTCAGCCATCTGTGCTGTATCTGCTCGGACACAGAGACTCTGTCGAAGAGCTTTGCATTCCTTAAAACCAGGAAACCACATGGTCTGAGAGAGGTATTTAATGACCAAAGACCTGGGTAACCTTTCTGTTTTACTTAGCACATGCCACACCCAAGGACAGAACTACTAAATCAAATTCCTGTCAGTAGTTTAATAATTTTAAATACATCTTAACAGCCTCCCAGGGGGACCGGATGCTGCTCCTCAGATTCCTCAGCTGGTCTCTTGCCCTTTTGACCCTCGCTTAGTCTCTACTGCCACCACCGTTGGCAACCTGGCCGCTCACCTTTGTGTAACTGGCACCTTGAGGCCAGTCAGCTGTCCTGCCACCTCCAGACCCACAGTTTTCCCCTCTGGGCTGGCAGAGGGAGGAGTGAGAAGAGGAGAAACACGCTGCCTGGCGTGTGTGGAGACGGCAGGCTGCTGCCGCCGTGGTTAGCCCTTGACACAGCACAGGTCAGCAACCCGAGGGACAGAGTGCTCACACTCCCCTCCTTCCAGCCCATCAATGCCTTTTATGGGAGCATGGCAAACAAACTCAGTTTTATTATATGGGCCAGTACCACCGAGGTTGTGGGTTTTTTTTTGGGGGGGGGGGGGGGGGGGGTTTGTGGGAGAGATTAATTTTGAGGGCAGTTTTCAAAAGCCATTCACCTGAGTAAGTACCAGATAAAAGGAAAGTGAAAACCAAGCACAGTGTCTGGAATTGTAGCTGTATTAGGAAGGAGGCGTTCCTGGGGCAGTGTTTGGGTGTAGGGAGGGAGGGGGAAATAATGCCCCTAGGTTGCATTTTCGAATGTACATGTGCTTTGTACCTTCTGGCAGCTGTCAAAGTGATAATACATGCATTTATTTCTTAGAAAATCTGGCCACACAAAGCTGGATAACTTTAGGGGTGTTCTGAAGCAGGCCTAAAGTTATCTGGCTTACTTAGCCGGTTATAGTTTAAAATCAGCTAAGTTATAGGGTCATTCATCAAAATACGTTATGGCGTTAATGCACACGATAACACGTTAATGCATGCGTTAATGCCTTAACGCAGGCGATAATAGCAATATCGCATGGCGTGAATGCAAATTTTGGGATGGGATGGGATTAGGGAGGAGTTTGGCGGGATTTATGAAAATGAGGGGCAATAGCGTACAGTTTTAATGCTGGAAATAACTACTCCTTTTTTCCTGGCGTTAAGCTGTGTGATATGACTGTAACGTGAGAAATTTATTGAATTACATTTTGGGGAAAGAGGGAGAGAGAGAGAGAGACTGAGACTATTTATAAGGCCTTCACTGTATGCAACTATTTATATGCTTATAGGAGGGGCAGCTAATAACTCGAGATGAGGTGTTGGTGCTGGTTTAGGGGGCAATTTTTCATGCAAGGTGAAATGTACGAACAGCACAGTACACCTTGGTGAAGATTTGACGTCATTTGGAGTGAGGAAAGTCTCACAAAGATGAAATTATGTACTATGTTATCTCACCCTAGCTTGATGGTACCCTGTTACAGAGTCCATCAAGCTAGGATGAGAGAATATAGTAGAAACGTCATCTTTGTGAGACTTTCCTCACTAAAAATGATGTCAAATCTTCACCAAGGTGTACTGTGCTGTTTGTACTTTTTACACTGCATGAAAAACTGGCCCCTAAACCGTAAACCACCACCAACACCTCACCTTGAGCTATTAGCTGCCCCTCCTATAGAGATATAAATACTCGACTACTATGAAGACCTTATAGATAGGCTCTCTCTCAGCGCGAGATGAAAAATATTGCAGGGTACGAAAGGTTTACCACACCATGCGATACTACATGTGCGACGCGCTATGTTACCGTGTGGTGCAGAAACTCTAAAAAATTACCCTAAACGCGGCCCTTTTTCTTATCGCAGGCGTTAGGCCTGCGATATAATAGCATTTTGATGAATCTAGGGGTTAGCCGGATAATTTAACCCCTCTTCAAAAGGCCCCGGGAATGCTTCCTTTTAATCCGGCTAGATTTTACAATCCAGCCAGATAAGGGGCTGAATCTACCAAACCTTGCCACTTAGATGGACAAGTTTGTTATCCATCTAAATGCTTTTGAAAATCGCTCCCTTTAAGATAGATTTCAAAAGTCCGGTGTGCGCATCAATTGGGGGAGGTGCGAAGAAGTCGGGCTAGTGTGCCGGCCATATTTTAAAAAGCGCCCAGATATGCGTATGTAAAACCCGCTGCTCACCCTATCCGAAAAGTTTCCAAAAAGGGGTGGGGCATGGGTGTTTTGGGGCCTGGCCAAGAGAGGTGTTTTTGGCCAGGTTCAGTCTTACAATGATTCTCTTCTTTCATTGCAAATCGACCACAAAGAATCACAATGGGTAAATTTCATTCTGACTGGTACACTACCAAAACAGGTGTACCTCAAGGCTCCGCACTTTCTGCCCTCTTATTCAATCTATACCTGTTACCACTATGCCGCCTTCTAGCTGGTTTAAGTTTAAACTTTAAAATATATGCAGACGATATACAATTTACAGTTCCTTTCACCGATTCCTGGTCTAAAACATTCTCTCTATTACAACTCTACCTATCAACAGTAAAAATATGGTTATCTCACAACAGGTTAAAATTAAACACAAACAAATCAGAGTTAATTTATCTTTCAACAGTACCAGACTCAATTCATCAGCCACCTCAAACCTTTACATTTGAGAGTCAATTTATCCCAATAAAATCTCATGTAAAGAATTTAGGAGTGACCATTGACTCCAGACTATCAATGACTGATAATATGTCAGGAATAGTAAAAAAAATCTTTTTTCAAAATACATATGTTGAAAAAACTCAAGCCGCCTCTACTACCAAACGATTTCCGTCTAGTTATTCAAGCTTTGATTCTTTCCACCTTAGATTACTGCAATTCATTATATCTTGGTCTAACTCAATCAACAATACAACCACAACTTGTACAAAACGTGACAGCTCGAATGTCATGTAATGTATCACGTAGAGACCATATCACACCTACATTACAATATTTACATTGGCTCCCGATATCGTATCGTACGACATATAAAATCTTATCCATGATTCATAACTTACTATATAATTCTAACTCCATCTGGTTATGTTCATTACTGAGAATATACAGGCCCACCAGACAGCTCCGTTCTCTAGACAAATGCACCTTGGAGATTCCTTCAGTAAGATCTGTCAGCCTAGCACTAACCCGAAAACACGCTTTCTCAGTAGCCGGTCCGACGTTATGGAACTCTCTCCCAGATCATATTCGACTAACAGCAAATCGTAGAGAATTCAAAAAATTGCTAAAACCTCACCTCTTCACACGTGCATATAATCTATAATAACGAACTATGTTCTCTGAACTCTAATTCTGCTAGCACAACTTAGCACTGTAATGTAAATGTATTGTATTTTAATTGATGTAAGTTACAATATTGTGTATGTTTTTACCTTGTAAACCGCCTAGATGGATAGGCTTCTACCCCACTGTGCGGTCTATAAAAACTTTTAAATAAATAAATAAAAACATTCCACGCCCCAGCATGCATTGAGGTCCCCTGCCACGTGACTACTTCTGCTCTGGATGAGGTGTAAGTCACAAAATAAAAGGACCGAGCCATTTCTGAGGGATGTAAAGGATCTGGGCCACCTGGGGAGAGTGTAGGCTATCAAACTAGGGGAGAGGGTTTGGGGGACCTGGGCTGTTAACCGGGCAAGCTGGTGAAACGGCAATGGCATGGGCGCTCGCCCCTTTTAAAATCCCCCAATTTATACGGGAGGAGCGGGGTTTGTTTGCACACCTATGCGCGCGTGCGGCCAGGCTGTTTTTCTAACATGCGAGCATAAACACACGCAGGTTATAAAATGGCTGCATCCCTGGGCGCAAGCTGATGCATACGGCACCAATGTGCACCCATGCACCGCTTTAAAAGTTACCCTCCTCTGCGTGTCTGTGTGTGTAATGCTTAAAATTCAATTTAAAAATAGAAATCGCAGGCACGCTTAGCTGACCAGATTGCAGACCTCGTCTGCTCAAGGGTTTCCTTCTGACCACTAAGGAACTTTCCTCAGCGCAACAACAACCTGTTCGTTTTCTAGCTGCTGGATATAGCTCTCAGCACGAAGGCCCTGCGGATTTTTTTTTTTTTCTGCCATGGCAGGGGCTTAATTGCAGTCGTACTGTGCTGTGCAAGGTTGGAAGTGCATTGGCCTGGAGTTTGCAA
The DNA here is from genome assembly GCF_901001135.1 of Rhinatrema bivittatum. NCBI lineage: Eukaryota > Metazoa > Chordata > Amphibia > Gymnophiona > Rhinatrematidae > Rhinatrema > Rhinatrema bivittatum. The sequence goes on from NC_042625.1 coordinate 24,161,581, forward strand.
AGCCCCCTACTTCTCGCTCTCGGTCATTCCAGCCACCAGGAGCCAGAAGTAGTACAGGACGGGGGCCATTAAGAACCGGAGCAGAGTCAGGTGGCTGCCACTTTGTGCAGACTTCAGGCTGGACCGCAGACTTCACGACCCGCTGTGATGTTCTAACACAAATGAATGGTGAAACCCGGGGAACGTATTAACTCTATAGCATAATGGCTGAAAATCAATTTTTACCCCCCTCGCCACTGATCTTCCGCCTTGGAAGGAGTAGCTGCTCTTTCAGCCTGTCGTGCTGCTTATGTGAGTATCTTTGGCTTTTTTTTTTTCACACCCCCACAGAGCAAAGAGAGAGAACGTCTCCAGCTGGGATCACAGCGCTGGACGAGTCCCTGCACTCTAGCAGCAGAGCACTTTGCACAGAGAACTTGCAGCAGAGAAATGGGGCAGAAAAAGAAAAGTAAGTGAGTAGTGGGGTAATTGTGATTTTCTGAGCGGGGGAGGGGTGGCAAAGACGGGCTGAATGTTCTCTCTGTCTTTCTTCCCCCTGCTGCACCCTCCCAGAATGTCATTCCTGCTTGGTTTGCCTGTCAGAACACTGTGCGGTAGACGAGGGCCGGTCTCTGAAACGCCCAGTCCAAACGAGGAAGGCGTCATGCGCGCAGGGCTGATCTTTCACTGGCAAACAAAACCATGCAACCTTTTTTTTTTTTTTTGGGGGGGGGGGGGGGTGTTTAGGGTTGGAAAACCAGGTAAATGATTTGTGAATGTCAGTATAGGTTTACCCAGTTTGGGTAGAAAACGGCTCCTGGACAGGGGAGGGAGCCTCAGCCCAACCACTCAACTGTGGCACCCACCAGTCAGAATGAGGGCGCTCACCGTCCTGGAATCCAGAGGAAGCTGTGGCCTTGTAGCCCCCCCCAGGCCAAGGGCCGTCACTGCAGTGGCTGAACTAGGGGGGGGGGGAAAGGGGAGGGAGCTATGGAACTGGGAACAACCCCTGGGGTAACCGTGAAGGAAGGGCTCACAGCGCCAGAGCCCAGTGGAGGCCCCCAAGAAGCAAGAGAAAGCCAAACCGTCAGGCTAAAAAAATAAAGAAATGAGATCCTGTGGATTATTTTATCTAACTGCCTTTCCCAGAGCAGCAAAACGGCTTGCAAAGTCATTCTTCGATTTCTCTGTTGGGACAGTCATGGTCGATAGGTTTAATTGAACTTTCTGTATCTTGGTTTCTTCCTTTTGCAGAGGAGGGGGTGAGGGTGGCGGTGCACACAGAGGGCCATATTCAGCTGCTGTGTGACTCGGCGAGTTAGCTGTGTACGTTTATCTTACGGGATGAGCAGACTTAGCCAGATAACTTACCCGGCTGACTCAGCTCCTCCCTGGAATGCCCTTAAGTTATCTGGATAAAACGTTATCCGGCCAGAATTTAGCTGGATAAGTGCCGAAATATTCATTTAGCCGCATAACTTTTGGGTCATCCGGTTACATGCTTTAAATATGGACCTCGGCATGTCATATCATTCTCTTAGCCTGTTCATGCTGGCAGAACAAATGAAGAATCTTCTGTGTCATTTGGGTTTTAAAAAATCAATAAATAATTGAACCTTCACATCTTCAGCCTCCCCTTCCCAAACTCCCAACGAGGGACTGTGGTGTACACCAAAGGGACACAACCGGGTCCTGAAACTGCTCACAAATGGGTTTTTCTTTTTTCTTTTTTTTTCTTTTGTGATTTATAATTTTTATTGAAAGATATAACAAAGCGGTTACAACTGCAATACAATCAACAGCATCTTCCAAAGAACAATGTGAAAGGACTCAAATGGGTTTTTCTGTGCTGGATCCCAATGCTACGCCAACGACAAATTCTGATTTGATTGTAAGCTGTTCTAATGCCTCTGTTCATTTCAATTTATAATAATCCACCAGGCGATCAACTCTGGGACAGGGCAGAATATGGAATGTGCATAAATAAACAATAGTATGGTTTCTTTTCAAGGTTGTTATTTTACAGATTGTATTCTAGAACATTAGCAGATTTAACTTTGATACCTTTTACGGTCCAAAAGGTATCATTTAAAAAAAAACCAAACATTTAAACATAGCTGCAGCACTTGTGGGCCGATTCAGTAAAATGCACGGGAGAGCGGGCGCTCCGAGGTGAGCGCCCGCTCTCCTGATGCACGCCCAGGCCACTCTCCTGGGCACGCGATTTTGTATTCAAATGAGGACCCGGGGTAATAAGGAGGCGCTAGGGACACGAGCGAGTCCCTAGCGCCTCCTTATTGGCAGAAGCAGCAGCTGTCATCAGGTTTGACAGCCGACGCTTAATTTTACCGGCGTCGGTTGTCGAACCCACTGACAGCCACGGGTTCAGAAAATGGACGCCGGCAAAATTGAGCGTCCGTCTTCTAACCCACGAGTCGCGGGCTGATTTTTTTTTTTTTTTTTTTTTTTACAATTTTTTATTTTTTTTTATTTTTGGGGAGGGTGCACAGAAAAGCAGTTTTTTCTGCTTTTCTGTGCACTTTCCCGGTGCTGGCCAAAACTAACGCCTGCCTTTGGGCAGGCGTTAATTTCTGAGAGTAAAATGGTCGGCTTGGCTGCACATTTTACTTTCTGTATGGCGCGGGAATAACTAATAGGCTCATCAACATGCATTTGCATGTTGCGGGCGCTATTAGTTTTTGGGGGGTTGGACACGCGTTTTCCTCACGCTATTACCCCTTACTGTATAAGGGGTAACAATAGCGCACCCAAAACGCTCATCCAGGCAGGAGCTATTGGCCTGTTGGTCAGGTAGCCCAGGTGGCGATATTTTGGAAATGATGGCCTTGCCATAACACCTTCCAAAAAATAATCTGGACTAGCAAATTACCAGAAATGTGGGACAGTCCCTCCCAGCTTGGGACAGATGACCGCCCTAATTAAATGCGACATGTCAGTCATGTTTGGCAGTGCCAGGTAACAGTGCATTTCTCTGGGTCAGTGTAGTGAAACAGCCGTGCCTCCTCCTGGCTGCTGCAGGGAGTAGGACCCTGCTGCTGCCGCTGCTGTGCTCAAAGGACCCTAGCCATGACCTAGCCTGTAGCATCGAATGTTCGTCTCAGCTGATGAGGGGGACTCTCGGAAGCTGGAGACACAGAGTTCACTTGGAAATGTTCCTCAGGACAGGCAGCAGTTTGTTTAGGGTAGAGGCCCCCCTGGGCCAGACGAGCTCCTACAGACACAAAAAGGGAGGAACTCTTTAGTTTGCTGGGCCCTGTGTACTGTCAGCCTCTGCGTAGAGTGACAGAGCTTAGTGAGAGGCTGTTACACTCCCTCCATCTCTCCTGTCTTGTGATAGCAGGAAGTAAGAGAAGCCAGTTGTAAGGGTCCAGCAAATCAGACTCTCCACTTACAATAACTGGCCCAGCTTCTGAGAGCCGTGCAAAATCCTGCGGGCGCTGAAGTCACCAGCTCTTGTGTGGTGGCACCAGAGAAAATCCTAAGGCACGATTGCCTGCTCCTTGTGGCTCCAGTCATTAATTACCTTTTCTGGAGTGGGACTGGCTTCACACCCAGTGTAAACGGAAAACTTAACAATTTATACGTTTCTCTTCCTAGGGGTCTGCAGGAAGCACAGATCACATTGGCTGCTAGACTAGGGGAAGCTGAAGAGAAGATCAAAATCCTGCATTCAGGTATTTGAAGATTTGGTATCAGAAACTCCCCTCTCCCTCCTCCTTGGCTTTGCCTATTCCAGTTAAATGAGATGTCAGGCATCTGCTCGATCCTGCAAAATGACGCAGTGATCTCATTGGAGTGGAGGAGTAGCCTAGCGATTAGAGCAGGGAGCTGCAAACCAGCGAAGACCTTGGGCAAGCCACAATACCTTCCATTGCCTCAGGTACCAACTTAGATTGTGAGCCCCCTGGGGACAGGATCTACCTGCATGCAGCCTGCTTTGAAGTGCCTGACAGGCAGAATATAAATTAAATACATAAACAAGTAATTACACTTCCTAGTGCGCAGGTACCCGTGTCCCATCACAGTCCTAGCTGATACTGAGTGGCATCTCAGCCAGGGGGCTCAGAAGAGAGAGCTCATGGACTGCACCCACCCTCTTTCCAGTGTTGATCTCTGTCTCTCGGAGGGTTGAGGCAACCTGGGAGGAGCAGCTCCCGCTTCTGCTGCCATCGCTTCTCTTGCGGGGCTCAGTCGTGGGGCTTCACAGGGAATTCGCCAACTTTAGTGGATAAATAAAATATCCCCCAACAGCCACTTGGTTTCATAAAAAAATAAATAAAAGCTGAATTGTAATGTAAGTTTTTATAAGCATGCTCTCAAAGTTTGGGTCGGGAATCCTACATTCTGATTGGTCAGAATAGTAAGAAGCAGTGCCCAGAATCCATAGGCCTCAGCGGGTTTGGAACCCTCAGAAGTATAACAAGATGACTTACGTTTAACCCAATAGTAATAATCATTTCCCTTGCTGTAATGCCTTGCCAAGGTAAGCACCCAGAGCATCGCTTTCTGCTGAAGCATTAGTTACGGGCCACAGCATTAAAATCTTCACTCAGATTGAAAAAGCTACAAAGGTATTGACGATTTTTCTGGTTTCACTTGTTTGCCTTATATGAACTCATTTAAAGTTATTTTCTCTGAAATTGCTGGGACTTAGTGCACAGCCCTGGACAGACCTTTAACCTTTACAGAACACATCTGGAAGCCAGTGGAGGACCATGCAAGCCCTGCATAAACTTGATTTAGAAACCCAGAATAGGCAAGGCCCAGCTCGTCTTCTCCATTTTCCCTCTCTGTTAGGGTACCCCTGGACCTTATTTGATCTCTAACTTTACCTCTCGCTTCCTTACCGCTAAGGACGCTCTCAGCTTATTCCGGGCTTCCTTTGATTCCAGTACTGTTCTGGCCTCCATCCACTATTTCCATGAAGAAACATTTGCAGCTTGCTGTCACGACTGCCTGCTCTAGAATTCCCTTTTGTTTCCTCTTCAGCAGGAGGCTGGTGCACTACTGAGAATGGAGTACAAGGTCTCGGTTTCCCACCAAGTCCCAAATCTCAGAGAAAATGACTCTGGATGTAAAAGTTATTTCCTGCAAGTGCCACAACGCACAGCTTTTTATAGCAAACTGAAGCAACTCCCTGAGTCATCTTGACATGCTCCGTACACACAAGGTCATTGCATACATTACAGAGAGAGAGAGATTTGTTTTTTAATTTAAAATGCGTAAATGAAAATTAAGGCAATATAGATGTGACTTTTAAAACTCAGAAAGAAAGTGGACTGACAGCTGAGAGCGGATGGGGGAGATCGGCCACTGCCCCGTGGGTACGGACGGCCCTTGCAACAGGGACGATGCTTTGTGAGTCAGACATGAACCTTGCTCGGAGGACAGGACGGTACTCACTCTGCTCATTTTTCTGTCGCTCAGCTTTAAAGACGACGCGGACCGAGCTGCTCGACCTGCGATGTAAATATGATGAGGAGGCAGCTTCGAAGTAAGTGATTATGCTTGCTCCGTCCAACAGAACCAAAAAAATGATGCTTAGAGTTAAAGCCTGAAAAGTTCCTTTTATCATCTGCCTTTGTTTCACCTTCACTCATTTTGTGTTTGCCAGTGAAAGGCAAGAGGAGATGTGATCCCCAAAATAACCTCTTGCTGTTTTAAGCCCTGCAATTAAGAAAAATTAAAATCCTAGAAACCTGCCTGTAAGGTACAATTTTCTCCCTTCACCAAGTCAAGTCGTCATTTACTTATGACATGCTTTCCCAGCAAAAAGAGTTCAAAGCGAGTTACATCAGGTAATCAGAGATTCGGATACAATTTCATCAAAAACAAGAAGATTTGGGTACAGTTAGCCATTAAGAAGTTGACCATGCGTTGGGATTCCGTGAGCATTTCGCAAGAAGAACTCATTGCAGCTTCCTATTTGTGGGGTCAGGAGGGGGAGGCAGCTGAGGAGAAGTGATTAGATTGGTATCTTGTGAGGAATGGGAGGGGTTTCAGCAGGCCGATCCCGGATTGACATGGCAGTGGTCTGTGGGGTAGTTGTAGAAGCTTTAGAGTTGGCTAGCGCCAAAAGCTGTCTCGAACATCTAGGTTTTCACAGTTTTCCTGAAAGTAAAGAAGTCTGGGGCATATATGCAGAAAGGGAGTTCTGGAGGGTCAGGGCAGAGCCTGAGAAGGTCCTTTTTCTGGTGTTTTCTGAGATGTCTAGACCTTGGGGATGGTATCACAGGGCAGGCCTGAGACATTGATCATAGTGCTCAGAAGGGCTGAGGTAGGATAGGGTCAGACCTTTAAAGGATTTGTAGGCCCAGGGTCAGGATCTTGAAGTTGGTGCAGTAAAGTGTTGGCAGGAAGTGCAGGCTCTTCAGGAGTGGAGTCATTTTGTTAAATGTGTGCATTCAGGCGGGCAGCAGTGTTTTCCACAAGCTGAGGGCGGCAGTTCAGGATGCTGAGGATTCCTGCATACAGACCTTTAGAGTAGTCCAGGTGTGAGATTAACATAGCTTGAACAGCAGTTGCAAAGGCCGTGTTGTCCAGTAATGGGCAGAGATGGCAGAGCATTGCATGTGGTATACGCTACTACATACATATTTGCAGACCCACTTTCACCCCAGGAACAGCTGTTGTCTTTTCTTTGGTTCTTTCCAGTTACATCTCCGTGCCCTTAGAGGAATCACAGGATTTATTTGACAGTGTGAGGGGAAAAAAAGCTGTTTTCTACTTTACCCTTTTTCCTGGGGAACTTCCGTGCATAAGGTGCAGAATACAAATATGTGTAAATAAACATATACTGAGGTATAATGCACATTAACTAAAGGGCCCATTAGTGGCTAAATAGCATTATAGAAAACATATGGAGCCAACTGATCAGGTTGCAGTCAGAACAAACTGTGTGGACTGCTTCTGCGTTACAGCTTAATGTTATTATCTGGAAATATTTTCCTTCCTTTCTACCACAAATATTGTCACTGTTATTAAATTAGTGCAATGTGCACACTTCTACATCCCAGACTGAACAGGTGGTCAAATACTGCTGTATTGCTCCATGGTGAGACCAAATCCAGAGTAGTGTGTGCAATTCTGGTCACCGCATCTCAATAAAGATATAGTTGCGATGGAGAAGGTACAGAGAAGGGCAACCAAAATGATAAAGGGTATGGAACAGCTCCCCTATGAGGAAAGGCTGAAGAGGTTAGGACTGTTCAGCTTGGAGAAAAGACAGCTGAGGGGGGATATGATAGAGGTCTTTAAGATCATGAGAGGACTTGAACAGGGAAATGTGAATCAGTTATTTACTCTTTCAAAAAATGCAGACTAGGGGGCTCTCCATGAAATTAGCAAGTAGCACATTTAAAACAAATGGGAGAACATTCTTTCCCTGTAGATACCAGGATCAGTCCAGACGGTGGGTTATGTCCCCCGTCCAGCAGATGGAGTCAGACAAAGCTTCGGAGGGTGCTGCCATATTAACCAGTGCGCCCTCCATAAATCCTCAGTATCTTTCTGACTCCAGCAGATAGGAGTAGGGGAACCTGGTGCTTCCCCTGTCTGGAGGATATTTCCTCCGGCTTATTAATTTCTCACTTTGCCTATTTAAGGTTGGATCAAGTTGTTTAAAAAAAAAAAAGAGATCTTTTAAGTTAGTGACAGGAAAGTTCAGACCTGGTAAGAGCATTTCTGTGGCTTGCAAGGAGCACTGCCTGCTCACCTCTTCTTCTCTCCTTCCTCCCCTGGTGGGGTAAGTGGTTGTTTTGGGCTTTTCTTGTCAATTTTCTCCCGTTTCGCTTTCAGATTTGCAGGGTGGGGGATGCTGGTGGCGCCAGCCTCAGACGGGAGGGGATCCTGCTTCATCCCTACCTGGACGACTGGCTCATTCGGGCAAAGACTTTCTCTCAGGGGCAGGCGGTGGTCACCCGGGTCGTTCAACTACTACAGTCACTTGGCTGGGTCATGAACTTCGCCAAGAGCAGTCTCATCCCTTCGCAGTCCTTGGATTTCTTGGGGGCACACTTCGACACAGCCCAGGGCAAGGCCTTCCTATGACCGGACAAAGCGCAATCGCTCCGGGAGCAGATCCAGTGCTTCGCCGCGCTTCCTATGCCCGCATCCTGGGATTATCTACAGATCTTGGGTTCCATGGCTTCCACTATCGATCTTGTACCATGAGCGTTCGCACATCTGCGTCCCTTACAAGGGGCACTGCTCTCTCGCTGGAAACCGGTCTCTCAGGACTACCAGCTCATTCTCCCTCTCCCTCATCTGGCCAGAACCAGCTTGCGCTGGTGGCTAGATCCACGGAATCTTGCACAAGGCACTCTCCTCGAGATCCCGGAGTGGGTGGTGATCACCACCGACGCCAGCCTGACCGGCTGGGGGGCAGTGTACCAAAGGAGCTCTGTGCAGGGGCAGTGGACAAAGACACAAGCAGCCTGGCTGATAAATCGCCTGGAAACAAGAGCAGTACGTCTGGCGCTCATACACTTCCTGCCCCTCGTGCGAAACCAAGCAGTAAGGATCCTGTCGGACAACGCAACCACCAGTAGCTTACATCAACTGACAGGGCAGAGTGAGGAGTCGACACGTGTCTCTCGAAACAGCACATCTGATGTCGTGGGCAGAGAGGTATCTTACGCGCCTGGCAGCCTCCCACATCGCAAGCATAGACAACATTCAGGTGGACTACTTGAGTCGACAGAGACTGGACCCGGGAGAGTGGTCCCTTTCCAATGAGGCGATGCAACTCCTCATTCGTCGCTGGGGGACACCCCGTCTGGATCTCATGGCGACATACCACAATGCCAAGGCATCACGATTTTTCAGCCACAGGCGGGAGCACGGCGCAGAAGGCGTAGACGCTCTGGTCCTCCCATGGCCGAATCATCTTCTGCTGTACATTTTTCCTCCATGGCCTCTAGTGGGCAAGGTACTACGGAGGATAGAGCGCCATCAGGTCCCGTCATTCTGGTGGTCCCGGAATGGCCACGACGTCCTTGGTTCGCGGACCTCCTCAACCTCGCAGTGGACGGCCCTCTACGTCTGGGCCATCTTCCTCATCTGCTCCACCAAGGACCGGTATCTTTCGACCAGGCAGAACGCTTCTGTCTTGCGGCATGGCTTTTGAAAGGCGGCGGCTTCAGCGCATAGGATACCCTGCCGCAGTAGTCGCGACCCTCCTCAAAGCTTGGAAGACCTCGACTTCGGTCGCCTACATGAGGGTCTGGAAGGTTTTTGAATCTTGGTGTACCGCCCACGACACACATACCAGAAGGGCCTCGGTCCCTCAGATCCTTGCGTTCCTACAGGACGGCCTGGAGAAGGGACTGGCCTACAACTCACTACGAGTCCAAGTTTCTGCGTTGGGTTCGTTCCTTCAGTCGAGCAGACAGCACTCTCTCTTCTCATCCGGACATCACCTGCTTCCTCAAAGGGGCGAAGCATCTACGGCCTCTGGTCCAGGATCCATGTCCTTCTTGGAGTCTTAATCTGGTGCTTAAGATTCTGGTAGGGCCTCCCTTTGAGCCCCTGCGTAACGCCACCATCAAGGATCTCACCCTGAAGACAGTCTTCCTGGTGGCCATTTGCTCTGCACACCTTGTCTCAGAACTACAATCACTCTCATGCAGGGAACCCTACCTTCGCTTTACAGACGCCGGGGTATCCTTGCGTACAGTTCCTTCCTTTCTTCCTAAGATGGTTTCAACTTTTCACGTGAATCTCCCGGGTGGAGCTCCCGTCATTCACAGCCGATGAGTCAAGATCTCTACGGCTCCTGGACGTCAAGCGCAGCTTAATCCGCTACTTGGAGGTCACCAACGAGTTCAGGGTCTCGGACCACTTGTTTGTTCTTTGGTCGGGACCAAGGAAGGGGACTCAGGCCACGAAGACAATGACTGCTAGATGGCTCAAGGAGGCCATAGTGGCAGCGTACATTGGAGCGGGTCGGACTCCTCCGTTGGGTATCAAGGCCCATTCTCTCCGTTCTCAGGCAACATCCTGGGCTGAATCACTGTTCGTTTCCTCTCAGGAAATCTGCAGAGCGGCGACTTGGAAGTCTCTGCACACCTTCGCGCAACATTATCATCTACATCTGCAGTTGCAAACCGCAGGATATTTTGGCGACAGGGTCATTCGAGCAGGGCTTTCAGAGGCCCACCCAGTTTAGGGAAGCTTTGGTACATCCCACCGTCTGGACTGATCCTGGTACTTATAGGGAAAAGAAAATTATTCCTTACCTGCTAATTTTCGTTCCTGTAGTACCATGGATCAGTCCAGACGCCCTCCCGGTTAATGTTAGGATTCTGGGGTACTCCTGCTCGATCTGTTCTTCTGATTTATTTTCTCTGGTTCTTGATGTTTTTGCCTCCGCTCTTTGAGGCCATTCGACAGTTCTTGTTGCAAGTTTAAATTTGTGGCACCAGTTGCCTTCGTTTATTCTGTTTAGTGCACTTGATCCATCCTCCTTATGTTATTATTCTGGCTTTGATATTCTCTATACTGAGGATTTATGGAGGGTGTACTGGTTGATATGACAGCACCCTCCGAAGCTTTGTCTGACTCCATCTGCTGGACGGGGGACATAACCCACCGTCTGGACTGATGCATGGTACTACAGGAACGAAAATTAGCAGGTAAGGAATAATTTTCTTTTTTCACACACAATTAAGCCGTGGAATTCATTGCCAGAGGATGTGGTAAAGTCAGTTAACATAGCTGGGTTTGGACAGTTTCCTGGAAGAGAAGTCCGTAAACTGTTATTAACCAGACAGTCTTGGGGAAAGCTGTTACTTATCCCTGGGCGTTAGCAGCATGGGATCTGTCTGCTGCTTGGGATCCTGCCAGGTACTTGTGACCTGGATTGGCCACTGTTGGAAACAGAATATTGGGCTCAATGGACCCTTGGTCTGACCCACTATGGCAAGTCTTATGATATCCGATAGCACAGCACAGAAGTGGAATGCCAGCTCTTATCTGCTAAGTGCGCTTGAATGCTTTTGCATTAATGGTACTGGCGGAGGCTGGCTGATGGCTGCACGTGGCCAAGCAAGCAGCTCTGCTCCAGAGTATGCGTAACCAGGGCCCTTGTAACAATGCTGACATATGCTAGCTGTTTCAACCCCCGTGGCCAAATTACCTGCGGACTTTGTACCCGTTCTCCAAATTACCCAGAGAGAATCTCAGCTGCTTTTTTTCTTCAGGACATTAACTCCCACCCCCCTCTTCAGAAGCCCCTCCTACTTTTCCCGCGGGTAAAGACCCACACGCTGTTGCTCCATGTGCACAGCGCTCCCTGGGGATAGGGTGGGCAGTCTCCGGACAGGCTGTCAAGCCTCCAAGGGGCTTGGGAGAAGGAGTTCCAGCGTTTCCCTTCAGGGTTTTCCAGTCGCACGAGCTGCTGTTGACCAACGGTAAGCTCCTACACACCAGCCGGCCCCATCTTTCCTCGGGCTGATATTCATTGAGCCGCTTCCCTAGCCAAGTCGCTTGGGTTGCTCGGCTCGATCTGCTGAACGCAACAGAATTTGCTTCCAGTCGTATTGGCAATTTCTACAGCGCAGGCCTTGTTTTGTGGTATTAGGGCCAAATAAATATAATCGGTTTCTGCACTAGAGGATTCCTTGGGCCAGAACATCTCAGCACACGCGACGTTCTGCGGGCACTTGGGAAGGCAAACTCTTCTTTCAAGTGCAGGAGGTTTTTAAGTCATAGAATGTCTGCTTCACATCATTAAATTACCATTTCCAGTTGTTATTTTCATTGGTGGGTTGCCATGTATTTTTATGAGGCGGGAGCATCTCCTGCACCCCTCTGGCAGGCACCAGCGGCGAGGCCTGCCAAACGCTACAGCTGTTCAAATGTTTTGCCAGTCTTGCTAACACACTGCAACAAAATTTTCATTCACATTATGCAACAGAGAAAGAACACTTAATCATATAATACCAAAACAGATGTTCCTTGATAATTTGATATACCATTTGTACATAGTTGTGCAGTAAATAATTTTGCCTTTGATTGTGGCTGTAACTGCCTTCCATATGCACTGAGACATGTCGTGGCGGAGAAGGGAGGCAAATCATTTCAATCCCATGTTTGGTATGTTTTTTTACACTTTTTTGAACTGATTTGTTGTGGATTGTTAATTCATCATGTTCTGTTAAGCACAGATAAATAAAAGGAATTAAGTCTGCAACTTCCTGAACTGCTGTGTATTTATTGTGTGTAAGATTAATCTTTGGCCTGCTTCTTTTCCTTTATCCCAGCATTCCTAGATGGGTCTATTAGCTCTGTCCTTCTAGATTAGTGCACCCTTTCTTCTGGTTAGGGTTGCCGCCCGACTGCAGATTTTCAGGACAGGCTGATCCAGTCCTGGTTTAACCCAGCTGCATGCAGGGACTTTGAAGTCTTGCTCTTCTTAGGGAATGCAGTATAGAAATCAGAGTTACAAGTCCCTGCATGCAGTAAACCAGGACTGGATCAAGCTGTCCTGAAAATCTGGAGCCAGCTGGCAACCCTTTTGATCAGTCTGCACCAGGAGGGAATTATTGTATCATTTATTCTTTGGAGGAAGAATCCTAGGCAACACCCTTTTAGATCTTCATTCTTGAGTCTGTTTTTTTTTCTATCCTTATTTCTTCCTTATGTCCCACAAGTCAGAGTGCCACCTTGTGGCATCCTCCAGTATTCTGCTCAATACCATCTTTGTCGTTCATGTCCCATAAGTCACAGTGCCACCTTGTGGCATCCTCTGGGATTCTGCTTGGTAGCATCCCAACACAGGTGTGGCAGATAAAGTGTACCCTAGACTGCCATTCATCCCAAAAGCAAAAGAAGAAAGTGTTGTAAGATGCAAATAGTTAAAAGTAAGAGGCAAACTCCAAAGATAAGATTATGAAATGTTCATGAAACAATAAGACAGCTGTAAGCCTTTACAAGTGGTTTTTTTTTCTTTTGATTTGCCGATATAGGGCAGATGAAGTGGAAATGATCATGACGAACCTTGAAAAGGCCAATCAGGTGAGAAGCTGTTCCTTGCATTCTCTACTATTGTAAAGGAATGAAATGAGTAAATTTCCATCATCTGTCCTGTGATTTACCCATGGTGCTTAACGAATTTGCTCCGCTCCGCCTTTGCATGCCAAGGGTTCTGCAGTACAGTCCAAACAAAATCGGTTGACTGGAGGCACCATTTGGGAGTCTATTATGATCAGATAACCCTGAACAGTACAGTAGTTTTTCATGGGCTGTCTTCTGAATTTTTTGCAAATAACAATCTTTATGTTAGATTAAGCTTTTGGACATAGAATGTAGCTTCCGTTTCCTTATGCCAGTCTGCTGATATCACCATGTTCCTCTGTAAGTTTTGGCGTTATTGATGTTACAGCTGTAAAATAGAGTATTTACATATGCAAATACTGTACATGAAGAGCCAAGGTACATTCTCGATCTTAAAACTCCAACTGAAACAGTTAAGCTTTTAGTAAGTAACTGGAGAGCTGGTCAGTGATAATTAAATACTCCTGTTTCTGCTTCTTTTCTGTTACTGTTTCAGCCATGAAAGGGAAGTTTGCAGGCACAGCAGTTGCATTAGCAGGTCAAGGTGACTTTACCAGCACTCTCTCTCTCTCTCCCTACAGCAGAAACATGTGTTAGCACCTGTTTTGTCACATGGTGCCTTGACATGTTTCACAGTAAATCTCATTGCATTCAATTGGTTTCTGAGCTGTTGGGAGATATTTCGAGTTCTATCCTGTGATTCATGGAGGAGAAGAAAATAGATTTTAAAAGACACCTATAAATAAATTTTAAAACACTAATCACATTTAGCAACCCTTAAATTAGACATACCCTCTCCTTACCAGCCTTTTAAGACTTGATCAACTCAGCAAATTAAGATGCAGACTGAAGCCCAGTAGCGAGATGGGGGCTTTGCCCAGTCTTTTGCACCGAGTGTCACATGTATGATTATCTACCTGTTGTTGACAGGTTCTACGTGTGCATTGATGCAAAGAGCTTTTGGCTCTCAGAGAATGATCTGATCTCTGGCAGACAAGAGTTATATAGAGGAGACCTTCAGGGACATAGGATTGGTCCCACCTCCAGTCTAGCAGCCCTTCTACTGCTTTAGAGAAGCAACGTTACCTGGCAGGAGACCATCACCCTAGTGTGGCAGGAAGTGATCTTGTAGCTAGGACCTGCCTTCCAAGTGATGTGTTATCCTCTTGGGCCGAGGATATGTCTCCAGATGTCCATGACCAGGAGGGTGATTCGATCATTAGGAAAGTAGATAGCTGGATGGCTGGTGGGCATGAGGATCACTTGGTAACTTGCTTGCCTGCTGCAAAAGTAGCGGACCTGACGAGCTAACTAGATAAGATTTTAGAGAGTTTTGGGGAGAAGCTGGCTGTCATGGTGCATGTGGGTACCAGTGACGTTGGAATTTGCAGAAGAGAGATTCTAGAGGATATTATTTATTTACAAGAACGTCTAGCCTGCCATATTACCAATAACATGTTCATGGTGGATAACAATACAGAAAAATTATTCAGCACTCAAATAAAATAAACAATAAAATGGATTAATAATAAGCTACTTTTAAAAAATATATCTTTAGAGCTCTTCTAAAAAAAATTAGGCTCTTAGGTAAGAAATTGAAATCCAGAATCTCCAGGATTGCATTCCCAGAAATACTTCCCGTTCCATGCGCAGGACCTCAGAGGCAGGCCAAACTCCAGCCTCTATGCATAGATGAGATGATGGTGCAGGGAAGAGGATTTTAGGCTTGTTAGGAACTGGGGAACATTCTGGAGAAGGGAGAGCCTATTCCAACAGGCTGGGCTCCACCTTAACCAGACTGCTGGCACTAACTTTTAAAAAGGAGACATAGAAACTAGATGATGGGGGAAAGTCGACAATCACTCAGAAGTAAATGGTTCGGCATGATTTATCTTTGAAGGATACTAAAATCAGGGAAATTAGGACATCCCGATAGAGAGGTTGCAATAAATGCTAAAATAGCCCAGGTGCCTTTAAGAAAGGAGCAGACAGAGCAGAAAGATTCCAAATTACCTCTGTCAACTGATAAGCAGGTTACTAATACAAATGAAAAACATTCTGTGAATGTCTGTATACAAATGCTACAATTCTAAAAAATAAGATGGGAGAGTTAGTGTGTATAGCACTGAATATAGAGGTAGATACAGTTGGCATCTTAGAGACATGTGGAAGGAGGATAACCACTGTCATACCAGGATACAAATTATATCGCAATGATAGGATGCAGCATATTGGTGGAGGGGTGGCGCTATATGTTAAAGAGGGCATAGAGTCAAACAAGATAAAAGATCTACAGGAAACAAAATGCAATGTAGATTCTTTATAGATAGAAATTCCATGTGAGAATGAGCAGACAGACAATGAAATGTTAACAGAAATTAGGGATGCTAACAAAATTAGCAACAGACTAATAATGGGTGACTTCAATTTCCCTAGTATTGACTGGGTAAATGTCACATCAGGACCTGCCAAGGAAGTAAAGTTTCTAGATGAAATAAATGACTGTTTCTTAGAGCAGCCATTACAAGAACTGACAAGAGGGGATCACCTTGCTGGTGGCTGAAAGGAATCAGTAAGTTTTTGCTTGGGACATTGTCTTTTTTAAAAGTATTGGGGCAAAGTTAATTATTTGGGAATATTATTTAGTGTGTTTGTGTGTTTGTGTCACCAACCAGTAAAAGGATTTAGGTGACTTTGTGGATAACGTTTTGAAATCCTCTGCTTAGTGTGAGGCAGCAGCCAAGAAAGCAACTAGAATGCTAGGGATTATTAGGAAAGGAATGGAGAATAAAACAGAGAATATCATAATGCTTCTGATTCGCTCCATGATGTGACCTCATCTTGAGTATTGTGGGCAGTTCTGCTCACCACATCTCAAGAAAGATATAGCAGAGTTAGAAAAGGTACAGAGAAGGGCAACCAAGATGATAAAGGGGATGGAACGATTCCCCTAAGAGGAAAGGCTAAAGAGGTTAGGGCTCTTTAACTCAGAGAAGAGAAGACTGACGGGACATACGATAGAGGTTTATGAAATGAGTGGAGTGGAATGGGAAAACACAAATTGGTTATTTATTGCTAGGTAATACATTTAAGACAAATAGGAGAAAATATTTTTTACTCAATGCATAATAGAACTCTGGACTTCTTTGCTGGAGGATGTGTTAAAAGCTAGGTTTAAAAAAGGTTTGGACAAGTTACTGGAAGAAACCATTATTAAAGTGGAGTTGGGGAAATTCACTGCTTTTCCCTGGGATAAGCAGCATGGAATCTGTCGCCTTTTGTGATCCTGCCAGGTACTTGTGATTTGGATTAGCCACTGTTGGAAACAGGATCCTGGGCTTGATGGGACCTTTGGTCTGACCCGGGATGGCACATCTTAAGTTGTTATGTTCTTAGGTAATGTCACAAGGTAGCCCTTGTTGTGTTTTTCTTCCCCGCCCCTCCCCCCACTTCATAGAGAGGTTTGTGCATATGGGCAATCTGTATCCTTCCATAAAGACCCCCTGCCATCCCCACCTCCTCATCTATCGGTTATTTTTGTGACATAACAATAATTTTTGCTAAAGCCAGGACAGCGAGCACAATGCATCCAAAACATTGTTTTCTACCAGAATGATGGGTTTTGACCAACACTGGCAACCTGCAGCTTCCTCTCCTGCATATAATTTATTTGCTTCTTGGATTTATTCTCCTCCTTTTTGAATACAGGAGTCACTCGAAGTGGGTGGCAAGACAAGAGGTTCCACATGAGCTTGATGGGCGCCTATAGGATTCCATATTCTCTGTGTAATGCGTTTACTTTTTCTTGTCCATACTTGAGTGACCAGGAGGTAACACATTTGGGCTACTTAGATCCCTGCCTTCCTACGCTTTTCATACCCACTCTGCTTCCTGCTTTGCTTGTACAGATGGTTAGTGAGACAGAGCCCTGATTTCCTCTATTAACGCCCACCCCCCATGAGGCTGCTTTAAATCTTAAACCCTGCTACTCCACAAACACTATTGTTTGCCTTGCCTTTCTGTCTTGACTAGATTGCTGGCTCCATGGAGCAAGGACTGTCTCTTATGTGTTTGTGTACAGTGCTGCGTACAGCTAATAGCGCTATATAAATAACTCATGATGACAGAAGTGCTCAATATTTACTGCAGCTAGAAAATGACAACTTTTTCAGAGTGTACTGGTGGTTAGGGACCTGGTGCTCAGAACGTTGAGGTAGTGGACGCCATCACAAAAGACACAAGTTATAGCACTAGGAAAACTTTTCCGCATTGCTAAAATGCAGTTATTCTGAGATATCTATCTATCTATCTATATAAATATATATATGTATGTGTGTGTGTATTTCACAGAGAGCTGAAGCTGCCCAAAGGGAGGTTGAGAGTCTCCGAGAGCAGCTAACAACTGTAAATAGTTCCATTAAACTGGCCTGCTGCTCCCCACAAGACCCCACTGAGGTAAGGATTGCGAGTCTGTGGAGGGTACTGTATCTGACCTAGTGGGCCTAGCTGTGTGCGCGTACTAAGTAGACCACAGGCGTGCGGGGAATTTCTGCCCAGGCTTTCGTCCTTTTAAGAGGCTTTTTGAGTTAACCCCTGGGTGGTGGGAAGAGAGCATGTTTATTTTATTCAGGTGCCTTTTTGCGGCAGGCACAGCACCATGCTGATAGATTTGTTTTTATCCGAATGCCACGTGCAGGAATGCTGATGAAGACCAAGCCACTGATCCTGACTGGAGAGGAAAGTTAGTCTCTCTTACAGCATGGATTCATGAATTCTCAGCAAAACTTAATACCATACAGCATTGTTTTTATTATTTCAGTCTTTTCCACGTTGTATTTGGATTCCTTATTTTAATAGGGTTACTTCAGGAAGCAATTTAGAGTGTAGGGGTCCTTATTTTGAGAGGTGGAAGGGTTCCCAGTGTTCAAATACTGTGTCTGAGCCTGTTAAAAATAAATCATCAGATGACATGAAAACAGAAAGCTTGAAGGTCAATTTTGAAAGAGTTTAGGCTCCTAACTTTCAGGCCGATACGTTAACAGTGCGCTCCAGCAGAGCGCACTGTTAACCTGTGTTTGGATGCGCGTTTTTGATGCGCTAGCTTTACCCCTTATTCAGTAAGAGGTAATAGCGCATTGAAAATGCACAGCCAACCCCCCAGAAACTAATAGCGCCTGTAACATGCAAATGCATGTTGATGGCCCTATTAGTTATTCCCGCGCGATTCAGTAAGTAAAATGTGCAGGCAAGCCACACATTTTACTTTCAGAAATTAGCGCCTACCCAAAGGTAGGCGTTAATTTCGGCAGGCACCGGGAAAGTGCACAGAAAAGCAGTAAAAACTGCTTTTCTGTACACCCTCTGACTTAATATCATGGCGATATTAAGTCGGAGGTCCCGAAAGTAACAAAATAATAAAAAGTAAAAAAAAAAAAGTAAAATCAGCCCGCGGCTTGCGGGTTGAAAACCGGACACTCAATTTTGCTGGCGTCCAGTTTCCGAACTCGTGGCTGTCAGCGGGTTTGAGAACCGACGCCGGCAAAATTGAGCATCGGTTGTCAAACTCGCTGACAGCCGCCGCTCCTGTCAAAAAAAAGATGCTAGGGACGCGCTAGTGTCCCTAGCCAAGGCGCAAGGTGCGCGCAAGGCTGCCGATTTTGTCTCCGTTCCCTCCGAGGCCGCTCCGAAATCGGAGCGGCCTCGGAGGGAACTCTCTTTCGCCCTCCCCTCACCTTCCCCTCCCTTTCTCTACCTAACCCACCCCCCCGGCCCTATCTAAACGCCCCCCCCCTTACCTTTGTCCGTAGATTTACGTCTGCGAGAAGCAGATGTAAATCTACGTGCGCCAGCGGACGGCTGGCGCGCCATGCTCCGACCCGGGGGCTGGTCCGAAGGCCTGGACCACGCCCCTGGGCCGGCGCCACGCCCCCTTCCAAAAACCCCGGGACCTACGCGCATCCTGGGGCTCTGCGCGCACCAGCGGCCTATGGAAAATAGGTGCACCAGTGCGCAAGGCCCTGCTCGCGTAAATCCGGATGGATTTACGCGAGCAGGGCTATTAAAATCCGCCCGATAAAGTACATTTACACATGTAAAACCCAGTTATACATTTCTGGCCACTATATTTCAAAAAAGATATAGTTACATTGGAAAAGGTACAGAGAAGGGAGACTAAAATGATAAAGGGATGGAACGGCGCCCCTACGAGGAAAGACTAAAGAGGTTGGGTCTGTTCAGCTTGGAGAAAAGATATCAGAGGCGGGATTTAATAGAAGTCTATAAAATCATGAGTAGAATAGAGTGGGTAAATGTAAATTGGTTATTTACTTTTTCAAAAAATACAAAGACTATGGGGCACTCCATGAAGTTAGTAAGTAGCACATTTAAAACAAATCAGAGAAAATTCTTTTTCACTCAGTGCCCAGATAAGCTCTGGAATTCATTACCAGAGAATGTGGTTAAAGTAGTTAGTGTAGCTGGGTTTAAAAAAAGTTTGGACACATTCCTGGAGGAGAAAACAATAAACTGTTATTAACCAAGTAGCCTTAAGAAATGGCCATTACGCTTCACTGCATGATAGCAGCATGGGATCTATTTACTTCTTGGGTCTTGCCTGTTACTAATGACCTGAATTAGCCACTATTGAAAACAGGATACTGGGCTTGAGAGAGTAAAAGACTGTATATGTTTGGGAGCCTGTGAGAGCGAGAGCCTATGTGCGTGTGTAAGAGCCTGTGTGAGAGAAAAGGGACAATGTATAAGAATGGGAGCCTGTGTGTGAGAAAAGAGAGCATGTGAAAGCGAGAGCATGTATTTGTGTGTCAGGGAGGAAGAGAAGAAGATAGGAGGAGGTAGAAAAGAGACCCTGGAAAAAGAATTAGGAAATGACAGACAAGGAGAAAGTAGAAAAAATAGACCAGGACAACTGATTAGAAAAATAAAAAGTTCAGACAACACAGGTAAAAAAAAATTAAAGTTTTTGGTGATTGGAATGTGCCATTTTTGGGAACGCGCATATATTTCTTATATTTTTTTATTTTGCTCTCTAGAGTTCCACTTTCCAGAGTGTGGTTTCTCAGGCTTTCTATTTTGGTTTTATCTGCATGTTTCTGTTTCTAATTTGTAGCCCCTTATATCTGTATTAGTTAAGGGTGGGTCTGTGTGTGACTGAGGTGCAGTATTTCTGCTAGTGTGTAGGGATTTGTAGCAGTCTGGCTGGTTCTTTGCCCATTAGGTGGTATATTATCGTTCTAGGGCCTGGAGTAAATTTTTATTGCTGCCTTTTCATAAATAATGGTGCTGTTTGATTCCTGAGAGTTAGTTCTGTGATTGTATGGTATGCAAGGTTCTAGCTGTTTTTTTGTTTTCTTTTTTCAGGGGTTTGTGTTACTTCACAAAGGGGCGGATTTTAAAAGGCGCGCGAATAGCCTACTTTTGTTTGCGCTCCAGGCGCAAACAAAAGTACGCTGGATTTTAGTAGATACGCGCGGAGCCGCGCGTATCTACTAAAAAACCTGGATCGGCGCGCGCAAGGCTATCATTTTGTATAGCCGGTGCGCGCCGAGCCGCGCAGCCTACCCCCGTTCCCTCCGAGGCCGCTCCGAAATCGGAGCGGCCTCGGAGGGAATCCTCTAACACCCTCCCCTCACCTTCCCCTCCCTTCCTCTACCTAACCCACCCGCCCGGCCCTGTCTACACCCCCCCTTACTTTTGTTGGGGGATTTACGCCTCCTGGAGGGAGGCGTAAATCCCCGCGCGCCAGCGGGCGACCTGGGGGCGGGTACGGAGGGCGCGGCCACGCCCCCGGACCGCCCCGGGCCGTAGCCACGCCCCCGTACCCGCCCCCAAAACGCTGCCGACACGCCCCCGAAACGCCGCGACGACCGGGCCCGCCCCCCGACACGCCCCCCTCGGAGAACCCCGGGACTTACGCGAGTCCCGGGGCTCTGCGCGCGCCGGGAGGCCTATGTAAAATAGGCTTCCCGGCGCGCAGGGCCCTGCTCGCGTAAATCCGCCCGGTTTTGGGCGGATTTACGCGAGCAGGGCTCTGAAAATCCGCCCCAAAGTGTTTAGCAGTGGAAGGATATATATATATATATATTTATTTTATTTAGCATATTTTATATACCAAGGTATAGCAGAGTTGCCTTCACTCCGGTTTACAGTTACAGCAACCTGATACATTTAAAGTAATTTAACAGCAAAACTGTATAAACACTGGTATAGAACAATAGCATATAACTGATTAAGATATACAATAAAATATGTAAAAAATCTGAGTTCAAATCATGTAGGGGACATCTGCTATAGAACAAAATGGGAAGGATTCTGGTAGTCAGAAAGAAAGTTAGTCATTGTAGGGAGATTGTATGTCAGATGGAGGGACACACAAAGGGATAGATCTGTTGATTTATCCTTTATAGTCATTGAGAGTGTTGTCTTAGAGAGTTTGGCTGAGTAGCCAGGCTTTAAGATCTTTTTTAAAAGATTTTATGTTTTCTTGAGCGGTCAGGTGATGAGGTAACGAATTCCATAACTTCGGGCCAATGATGGAAATGGCTCTGTTTCTTGTGGAGGACAGTTTGGCATGTGGAAGTGAAGGAATCACTAGCTGGAGTTTACTTGTTGTTCTTGTTGTGCGAAGTGAGCTATGAATATGTATAATGTTATCCAGGGCTGTGTAGTCTGCTTTATAAATTGCTTTGTGAAGAATTGTGAGAACTTTGAATTCTATTCTTTTCTCTATCGGTAGCCACTGTAAATTGTTGAGGACGGGGGTTATGTGGTCAGATTTTCTTTTACCCGTCAGGACTCTGGCAGCAGCATTTTGAAGTAACTGCAAGGGTTTTAAGGATGTTTTAGGTAAGCCAATCAGGAGAGAGTTGCAATAGTCCAAACTGGTAAAGATGAGGGCTTGTAGGACGGTTTTGAAATCATGGGGGGAAGCAGCGGTTTTAAGTGTTTGATTACTTGTAGTTTATGAAAGCCCTCTTTTGTTCTTGTAGTAATGTGTTTTTTGTAGTTTAGTTCATTGTCTAACCATATGCCTAGGTCTTTTACGTTGTCTTTAAGATGAATGTGGATGTTGTCAATTTGGAAGGGTGGTGTGGTTTTTGATCCAGAGTTTTTTCTTGCGATTAGAATACATTCAGTTTTGCTCATATTTAAACAAGACTTCAGGACTGTCCTCCAGGCTCTTCTGTTCGCCAAAATAGATTACTGCAGTGCCCTCTTTCTAGGCCTCCCCAAATCTACCACCAAACCACTGCAGATGTTACAAAATGCGGCAGCGAGACTGCTGACCAACACCAGCCGCGGTGAACACATCTCCCCCATCCTCAGAAATCTACATTGGTTACCAGTAAATTTCAGAATCCTGTACAAATCTATTACCCTAATTCACAAAACCATCCATCAGCAACTCCAACTCGACCTGGAAATTCCTTTCAAACTCCACTCCTCTAACAGACCAACGAGAGATATCCACAAAGGCACTCTGAAATTTCCCCCTACTAAAGCCACACGCCTCTCTACGACCAAAGACAGAGCTTTTTCAATAGCAGGCCCATCTATCTGGAATAACATCCCAGCAAATCTCAGATTGGAACCCTGCCTCTTAACCTTCAGAAAAAGACTAAAGACGTGGCTCTTCCACCAAGCCTTCCCAGATCCACCGGATAATTACTAATTTGAGCCTCACTTCGTACAAGGTCTTTGACACACTTCCTCCTGAACAATGGACACTGGCATCTCCAGGTTAAAGCATATGCTCTAACCCGTTAAATTATTCGTATCACGTTATATTTATTCTACCTGCCTTTATCTTCCTTCCAGCTTGTCTTCAAGCCTCCAAGTTTTTTCCATTCCTTGTTGATTGTAACTTTGACTTATTCCTTTTTCCTTTGTTATCTATTATTAACCAGAATTGTTATCTTAGTTTACCCTTGTTAAAATGTAAACCGATCCGATATGGTTATCTACTATGAAGGTCGGTATAAAAAACTGTTAATTAAATAAATAAATAAATAAATAATTTTAGGTTGATTAGCAAGTTTCGGATTGCATCAAGGTGTGAAGCTGCACTTGACATTGCATCTTCAATGGAGGAAATTATTGGAATGAGAATTTGTATGTCGTCAGCGTACATGTAGTAAGTGATGCCTAGGCTTGATAGGAGATGGCATAAAGGTATAAGGTAGATATTGAATAGTATGGGTGATAGAGCCGATCCTTGTGGCACTCCTGTTTCGAGGGGGATAGCGTTGGATGATTTGTTGTTGTAGGAGACTTTGAAATACCTGTTTTTAAGGAAAGATGTAAACCAACTAAGAGTTTTGCCCGCGAGCCCAATGGACTCAAGGCTCGAAATAAGCTTTTTGTGGTCCACTGTGTCAAAGGCTGCGGAGAGGTCCAGGA
The DNA here is from genome assembly GCF_901001135.1 of Rhinatrema bivittatum. Taxonomy (NCBI): domain Eukaryota; kingdom Metazoa; phylum Chordata; class Amphibia; order Gymnophiona; family Rhinatrematidae; genus Rhinatrema; species Rhinatrema bivittatum. Next base: position 24,185,053 of record NC_042625.1, read on the forward strand.
GGATCAGTAGGTACCCTTTTTTGTTGTCGAATCCTCTTAGTATGGTGTTAGAAAGGTTGAGTAGGAGGGTTTCTGTACTGTGGTTTTTCCTAAATCCATATTGGGTGGGAAAAAGTATTTTGTTGTTGTCAAGATGTTCGTTAAGTTGTTTCAGGACTGCTTTCTCCGTCAATTTAGCAAAAAGGGGTAGGTTAGAGATTGGGCTTCTGGGTTGAGGTTTTTTTTCTTTAGTAAAGGTGTGATTGTAGCGATTTTTAGCTTGGTAGGAAGCTCGCATTCCTCGAGTGATTTGTTAATGATTGCTGCGATTGTTGGGGCTATTGGATGAGCAATTTCCTTTAGAACACGGGTGGGTATGGTGTCCAAGTCATGACGCGCTGGGTTAATTTTTCTCATCATTTTTTCTGTTTCTATATTGGAAATAGGTCTGAAGTCAAGCCATGGGGAAATGCAGTTTGTTGATATTTGAATTTGAGTGCTTGATGTGGTGTTAAGGGTATTAGTTATTTTGGAGATTTTATCCTTAAAGAAGATAGCTAAATCTTGGCTTAAATTTTTGGTTACGGTTGTGTTGGAGTTGCAGTTATCGGCAATGAGGTTGTTTACAATGTTGAATAAAGATTTGGATTTGTTAGTGGAGTTTATTATTTTTTTACCGTAGTAGTCACGTTTTGTGTTTTGGATTGATTTTTTGTAGGCAGCTAGTTGTGTGCGGTATCTCTGAAGTGATACAGGCAGTTTGCTTTTTAGCCATTCTTTTTCAATTTTACTGAGAGCTGTTTTCATGTTTTTTAGAGTGGTGTTGAACCAAGGGTTTTGATGTTCTCTTTTGTTCTTTAGTCGTTTGACTTTCTCTGGGTTAATGTTATATATATATATATATATATATATATATTTATTATTTTTTTTTTTTTGCTGAGCTGACACCAGAATTTGAATATATATATATATTTTGCATGTTGGGTTGTAATGTGAACTGTCCTAGTTCTGTTCTGCACTCTTCATGAGATTATTATGATTATTGCTACTTTATTGTGGTTGTGGTGATCTCTGCTTTTCTAGAAAGAGGATTCATGAAAAAATACATTGATACTTGTTTGATTGGATCTGAAGTTTATTTTCTTTGTTTTTTTTACATGATTTTCTTGTGTATTTATAAACTGCAATAAATGTAAAATTAATACCGGTTAATAAGGGATTTTTAATGTTGCTAAGTGCTTGAAATAATTAAGTAAAAATATTCTAAAGTTTCACTCATGATGCATAACAGCTGTTGGACTTAGAAATTCTTTGTCAGGAGCCCCCTGAGCCATTATTTATGGATAAGGGTACAATTAGTAGGGCTCAGACCTGTGGGCCTACTGCCCACCCATGTTAACTTTGGGCCCCAGCCAAAAAAATCAGTTCTGGCTACGCCACTGGTGCATGCTGAACCCCTCCCCCAGCCTACCCTGTTGCTGCTGGTGAAGGGAGGAGTAAGAGAACATGGTGCGCTTTAGAAAAAGCCAAGTAATCACGGTGTTTGCCCCCTCCTCCACCCAAAGCAATGCCCCTGGTTAGTGCAGCTGAAGGTTTGCGTGCTGTGAACCCTCCCCTCCCCCCCCCCCCCCCACACACACACATGGGGGGCAGCTTGCAAACTGCACGCAGAAAATGTAAAGTCCATTGGATGCTTTTTACCCGCGTACTTTATGCCAGTTTTCAAAGTGGGGGGGGGAGGGATGCTTCCTTTGAAAATGGGGTCGGGAAGAGTACGTGCACCTGTTAAGCACTAACTCCTCCCCCCTCCTCCCCGGTCCCTCTGAGGAGGGCGATTTTGAAATGGGGGCCACTTCACCTGGGCCGTGGTCTCTGGAAAACAGTCCCTACGGCGAGTGACCAAAATGGTCTTCTCTCTCTCTTTTGAAGGATCAAAGCATTTATTCGCTGTGCTCCGGCTCGAGAATCGAGGCGGTGTTGGCCGTGAAGGACCGTGAGATCCTGCGGCTGTTGAAGGAGGTTCAGCAGCTCCAGAGCTCCCTGCAGGAGCTGGAAGAATCCTCGGCCGCTCAGATTGCTGAGCTGGAGCAGCAGCTGGCCCTGAAGTCGGAGGCTATATTAGTAGGTGCTTTCCATGGGTGTTAGCTCTCTGGCAGGGGAGACCCTCTTGTGCTACCTTGTTAGAGTCCAGCCGGTCCTTTCACCACAGGTTTGACTGGCACCGCAGTTCCCTCTCTCTCCTTTGGAGCTTCTCTTAGCTCAGGGTGATGTAAAGCCTTCACGTGCAACTACCTGCGGGGATGGGGGGAGGTTTCACCTGTTTTATATTCGCCGTCCAGCTGTGCCGAGCTATTGCAGCCACGGTCCTCGTCCAGGTGCCCCAAACGGCAGATCCCTCCGGGGTCTGGGTAACCTTGGGGGGGGGGGGGGGGGCTAAGTCTGGCCACTAGAGGTTGCTGTTGAGTGATGGCTAAGACTCCGCCCCCTTCTCCCCCCCCCCCCCCCCCCCACTGCCACCCCCAGGGGATGTGAGCGCTGCCTCTGCAAGCATTACCAGCCTCGGCTGGCCCGAGAATCAAAACCAGGTGTTCTGCATAGCAGTGCACAGCCCTTGCTACCGAGAGCCACCGGGCCGGCACCGTGTCAAGATTTGACTTTTAATTTAAAGTAGCTAAGCCAAAAAAGAAATAACTCAACCGACAGAATTCATCCGCCCTATCCCTTGCTCCCCCACTCCACCCCGCCCCACAGAAAAATGGCACCTCTTCCTCTTCAAGCCCTCCTGGGGGAAGGTCGCCTGTCAAGAGTCAAATGGCAGTCGCATAAGATGAGGGTGGGCATTCGGGACTCCCTGAGGGGGGATCACAAGGAAAGCCAGGCATAATTCAACATCATAGTAGATTTGCTATCAAGCTGTTTCAGACATTTCCAGATACTCAGCAGATTAAACAATTAAAACCATTTCTCTTTTTTTTCTGCTCTTTCTTATTTAGAAACTGGAGGAAAAGTTGCAAGCTCAGTCAGATTATGAGGAAATAAAAACGGAGCTGAGGTGCAGTATATGCAAGCTTGCTTTCTCTTTCTTTCTGAATAAATCTTGCGTTGTTAAGTAACCTCTCGCCTCCTCCCTCACCCTGTCTGGAGGACAGTAATGTTGCCTGCTGGTATCTCGGACAGAGGGACTGCCTAGGTCTCGTCCCCCCCTGAAACGCCTTTTCCTGAAAGCACGGCTGGTTGCTGGCTGGAGGCCCTGGAGCATCGCGCGCCGGTTTTGTCCTGGCTCCAAACCCAGAGGCTGTATCCTCTTTTCCACATCTCTTGCTCCCGAAGCCGCTCAGCGGAAACCCAGCCCAGCCATCCTGCAGCGAAGGGATGTCTTGCCACCTGGCGACCGTTCATAGGGTTGCCCACCTGACGGTGGGGACGCCGTGTCATTCCGTTTAAGGCGACGGACGTGCTCACCGTAATCCTTATCCTCCTGGTGAAGATAAAGCACGGTATATGCATGCCCCTGTATCCTGATGCGCTGTCTGCGAGCTAGCGAGGCCTCGGAAAACCTGGATCCAGTGCAGGATCTGTTTTTCTAGAAGGTGGTGCTCCGTTACGGGGCAGGCGCTGGGTAGTTCACGTTGTGCACACCAGGGTGCCGGCCATTAGGGGGCGGCAAAGAGCAGCCATATGGGGCCGCGAGCAGAGCCCATCCCACTCACAGCTGAGAGGAGTAGAGACTCGGCGGGCTGCGAGCAGCGCCTTTGCATGTGTGTGTGAGTGAGAGGGATTGTGTGTGTGTGTGAGTGAGAGAGGGAGGGTGCGTCTATGGATGAGACCAAGTAACCTAAGTGTGTGTAAGAGGGGGGGGCCTGTCTGAGTGAATGAGGTCGGAGCCTGGACTGGGGGGGGGGGGGGGGGGGATGGAGGGGATGGGTGCAAGGTAGAAGGTTCGCCTAGGGCGCCTAATACCCTGGCACCAGCCTGTATTCATTGCAAGCAATTTTGAAAGGGACATTACCCAGGTTTCCCCCTGCCCTAAACATGCCCAGTTATGCCTCATTTTTTTAACCCAGCTGAAGGTGCGGGCACAGGGAGAGCTCCCTGTGTGGCTTTAGCTGGGCGAAGGAGGGCAAGTTTCAGTCGGGCTGTTTGGACCTGGGTGTAAATTGCTTTCAGCATTGCTCTCCCCTGGTTTAGCTCAAATGCTTCTTAAGCCTCTCTGAGCGCTAGAAGAAACCGAGATATAAAAGTCGTTCCGCTAAGTCAAGTTTAATGCCCCTGAATTTGGCAGCCGCCTAGCCACTTCTCCCTGCTGCTCAGTCCAGGCTCCACCGCCACACCCACGCCCCTCTTGCTGTGCTGTGGGTTCCTCTCTTTTGAGAGCTCCTAAAAATAAACTGCAAAGGACATGCTGTCATTTCTTGAAAAGAGGAAGGCGCTGATGTGCCCTTGGTGGATGGGAGCTCATGCGGGTGGTGGTGAGGGCTCTGCTTCCCCTTCCCCATCCAGCGCAGGACTCTGGGTAGGCCATCTCATTCACACCAGCCGGTACAATGCTAATTCCACATTTGCTGCTACTGTTTTCTTCTTCTTTTTTTTTTTTTTAAACAGTATCCTGAAAGCAATGAAGTCTGCATCTGCAAATTGCAACCTTTCCCAGGCAAGTTGCTTTCGTCTGTACAGGCAACAAAAAGTAATTGCTGTTTAGGTAATGCCTGCAAGCGTTTCGTACCTAAGCAAATAACAAGCACTTCTATTTTTGTGTTCACAGAGCACATCCAGATCTGCTGCTAATTTGCTGCTGGGCAAAGAAACTTTCTTCTCATCGCAGAAGTATCTTTTGGAGAAGCCAAACCTTCTAACTCAGACTGGTAGGTTTGCATATTATTTTATTGTTTCACTTCCCTCCTCACTCCCCCTTCCCCCCCCCTCCCTTAGTTTGCCGCTGGATATCATTGCAGCATTTACTCTTCTCTGGAGGAGAAAGACCTGTGCCTATACTGGGCACAGGATAACAGATGCGAAAAACAGGTTGAATTAGCACAGGTAGCGCCAATCGTCAAGGCTTCAACCCTGGGAACTGCGCACAGGTCATTAGACATTCATAATCCAGTCATCAAAAAAGAAAAAAAGAAATGATCTAACATGTAGAGCCGGTTTCACGTTTACTTAGCTCATGCTTGGATCAGAAACGGCAGAGCAGTCAGAGGGGAATTTTCCAAGATCCATCTCTGTGCGTAGAATAGCGTTTTCTGGAGGGAAATGGGGGAGCCGGGGCTTTCTTTGAAAAAAAGGCCAACTTATCTGTGCATAAAATCACGCAGGAAGTGCCGCTCATCATCACGTAACTTTAGGCACAGATGGGGGCGGCAACGGCAGGGAGGGGCTAAGCACTCGCACGTGGAGCTTTTCAGGTTCCAGAGAAACCCGTGTGTATAAAGTGCACGGACTTTATCCAGCCTGATTTTGAAAGGTAACTTTTCCCCCCCCTTTGAAAGTCGACGGGTAAACAGTGCCTGCAGGCTTTGCACTTCTGCACCCGATACAAAACTTCTCCTCCACCACCCCCCCAGTCCACCCCACCATGCCTGGGCTGCAAACCGTTCAAGGGTTTCCTTGGGAAACTGAAATATCGGCAGGGAATCTGCTGTTCTAGGGGGGTGGGATTGCCCAGGGAGGGGAGCAGTGGCCCAATTATCTTTCTCGTACACTCGGCCGGAACAGAGCGGGCTCAGACACATTCCCCAAGTCGGTGGGGTTTGATTTCTCCGTATTTTTGGCCCAGGCAGCACATGGGAGAAGCCACTTAATAAATCAGGCCTCGGTGAAGGCTTTTCTTTTTTTTTTTACTCAGGCTCCCTATTGAGCCTTTCACAGGATCCTGCCAACTCAAAAGCAGAATGCCAAGCTCCGGTCTGCTGAACGATAAAGCAGCCGGCTGCAGGAGTAAGGCAAGTGAGAGAGGGACATGGGAAGGGCCAGATATTAAAAGCCATTTACCTGGGTGGAAGGACGGTCTGACAATTGCCCACCCTGTATATGTGAGGCACCTTTACCCGGGGGGGGAGGAGGTGGGATCCAAGGTAAGGGTTAATTTGGGGGAAGGCAACAGCACATGCGGTTTTGGATTTTCATAACGATGCGCCTTGTTCTTCCCAGGGACAGGGGGGGAAGTATCTGCAGGGAAAAGCAGCCCCGCAACTCCCCAGGTGCGTCTTCCCCGAGCAGTGTTGAAAGGGAATGTACCCCCTCTACTTCCTTTTTGAAAATCGTTGCCAAATCTGCAGGGGAAAGTATTCATGGACTTCGCAACCGTCCACGTAGTTTTGAAAATTGCCCCATTCCCCCCCCCCCCCCCCTTAAGGCGGAAGCGCTGTTTCATTTGCGTATGTGCACGGAGCTAAGGGCTGCCGCTTCTGTCCGCTGCATGGAGCTCCCTTCCGAAAAATCCTTTGCTTTCGGAGTCGGGCAGGTCGAAATGCCTCCCGGCAGGTGCAGTGCCTCCTTCCCTTTGATCTTAACAGCTGCCCCTTTCTCCTTTCCTTGTGCGCCTCAAACGGAAAAGTGAATATCATTTTTATTATTTCTCATGAGACTGAGGATTCCTTGTGGCTGCTGATGAGGCCTTTAAGTTGACTCTGGCAGAACAGTTAGATCCCGTGTCCGTCTCCTCCACTCCAAAGCAGAACCACCCAAGGAGGGAAAGCTTCTTTTATATTAAGTGAAGCATGGGATTAAAAACTTTTTTGTATGGTTTGTATTGCTGTAATATTTCTTAACTTTGATATTAGTGGGTTGGGAGGTGGTATCTGATAGCTTTCATTTTAAATAGGCTTTGAGAGCACGGCGAAGCTGTTTAAAATTGATTTCGGAGTGTTCAGCTGAGCACTGTGTAGGTTATCCTGCTCTCATGGAAATTAGCTTTCCAATTCAAAACCAGCAAAGCACATTTTTAGTTGTGGCTACTTCCTCGGCACATTCAAGCCCTTGGAAACAGCTTGTCTCTAGAGAGCAGAATACATGCGCTTTTATTAAGCGAGAGTCTGTGTTTATGGGCCGAGCAGGTGTTGCTGTCTGAGTGCCTATAGTTTTTGTTTTTTTTAATTTGATCTCTAGAGGAAGATCATTCCGAAGATGACTCGGTGAAGGAATCTTTGGGCACGGAGCGGTCCTATTCCTCTCCCCAGCGGACATTGCCCCTTCCTGTTGCTGGAGAGGAACCTTCTTCTCCCAGCTCTGCTCAGACACTGATGGGGCCTTCCACTGGACAAGAAGCACAACGGCCTTTTTCCCTGTCTCCCTACCCAAACGTTCGCAGCGGTGAAAGATCGCCAATGGACACGTTGCTTCCAAAACAAATGATGCCGCCCGGGTACAAGAGCGAGAGCCATAGCATATTGGCTTTCCCGTCGACTTTTTACACTGCCAAAGCCAACTTGCTGTCTGCCAGCCTGAATCCAGCTGCCAGCAATAATGATTCAAGCCCTCCGAGTGACCAGTCTGAAGGGAGCAACTCCGGGTCTGTGGACGAGGAGCAGCTGGACACGGCTGAGATCGCTTTCCAAGTGAAAGAGCAGCTGCTGAAGCATAACATTGGCCAGCGAGTGTTCGGGCACTATGTCCTGGGGCTCTCGCAGGGCTCTGTCAGCGAGATCCTGGCTAGGCCTAAGCCCTGGCGCAAGCTGACTGTGAAGGGGAAAGAACCCTTTATCAAAATGAAACAGTTCCTCTCTGACGAGCAAAACGTTCTGGCCCTGAGGACCATCCAGGTGCGGCAGCGAGGTGAGTGGCATGGCTTGATCTCCACATTCGCCCCTTTGGAGCAGCACGGGCATTGTTTCTGTGACCTTATTGCTCCTTGTGCCGTACTACTCGATCCCCCTCACATATGCTTTCAATTGTAGGGCGTCATCACATGGTACTTGTTGCTTCTCTGTTGACCTACATTCCTTCCATAAAGATTCAAAGTGCACTTTTTTGCAAATATTCTAGATGATGATTTGACCAATGGGTGTTTGTTATGCTCGCAGATGCTAACACTACCAATGAAGGTAGACGTCACGTGAAAGTTTTTTTCAGACACATACAAGGGGCAACTGATCTGATCTAAGATAATGTCATTTATTAAGGCATCTGATCTAGTAATCCCCAAGGGTGGAGGCAAGAAGCATAAACAAGGATTATGAAAGATTTAGGAGGGCAACTTTCAAAATCATTTACCGGGCAAATACTGTTATATATATATATATTTACCCAGGTAAATTAGCCTGTCTGGAAATCACCCTGCTCTGCCCCATTAAAACAGCCCGCATGTTGTGAGCAGAGTTTAAAAAGAGGTGTTCCTGGCAGGGAGGAGACCGGCATGCACACTTGGGGACTTTTGAAAGAGTGAGCATTGCTTTACACTCTCCCCCCCTTCATATGTCTGTCACCTGCACAAATAGCAGGTGCAAAGCATGCAGATGCCTCTAGCGTGCACTTTGCACTAGCGTAAGTGCGTGGGGTGAAAATGCCCACATGCTTTGTCACCATGCAGGCTATTTGACAATCGCCCCCTTAATGAGTAGATGCAAACAACATATCCTCAGACCAGCCATTCGAAAATACCTTCTGCATGTAGCAGTGCTATGCATTATTTATTTACTGTTCAGTTGTCTACAGTTTTATGCTCTGAGATCTGTGGAGCTTTTCTTGCATGGCATCGGTAGGGAAAAAGGGCTGAGGTTTTCCAGTCTGGGCAGTAGGAACATGCAAGGAGTTATCCGTCAGCGAGGATGCACTGTTCTCTTATATAGTGTTCTTAGAGTGTATATAATTGTTTGCATTGTGTGAAATCCTCTTGCACGCTACAACGTACGCCAAATGATTACCCGTAGACGGTGCAATTTTTTATCGCAGAGAAAATTTAATGAATTTCATTTTCTTGCAATAAAAATGTCATTTGTTTTTCTATTATTTGGCTCCCTGACTTTCATTTTGAGCCCAAAGTATAAAGGCATGAGGACATTGCTTACTGAATGTATATTTTTTGGCTGCCTGCAAGGTGTTTCGCACCATCTTAAAATGAAAACTGGCAAACTAGCCTTTTGAAGCGATGCGCTCTACGGCCACCGCTGCTGTATTGTTTATCAAGTGTTTCCATTTTCCCAAACCCCTTTTCTTCTGTATCGTTAAGGATTTACTTTTGTGGCTGTTAAAATGTGATTTAGCCTGGGATCTGCATGGAAGCACACACACACACACTCACACATACATACACACTCACACATACACACACACTCACTCACAAACTCACACACACATACACACACACACACACTCAATACTTGAATGGCCCATGCGTTGAACTACTGACTTGACTTATGTCTACATAACCCTGGAGTGTTCCTAGAGAGAGGGGCAGACTAAGTTATACAGAGGGAGGACAAGTTTATAACTGTGCACCTAAGGCTAAAGTAAGTTGAGCACAAACCACTCGCTTAGTTTAACCCACATTTTTAAAGGAAACTTAAGTGCATAAATCTGCTCTGAAAACAAGGGTGGGTTTACTCACGAAATGTTGATTTTCAGAAGTACGTGTGTAAATTCACATACACACATTTACACCTGCTGTAGAGCAGGTACAAATGTATGTGTATGGGGGTAAGTTTGAAAAGGATTTATGCATATATTGTAGCAATTTTCAAAAGCAGTTTTAAGCATGCAAATCCTTTTGAAAATTACCCCATAATGTTGATTTTTAGAAATATATATGTAAAACGATTTCCCTGTCCTACATCCGCCACCCTCCCCACCACAATGCTTCTTATTTGTGCGCATAAAAAGAAGTGCGTGAATTACACGTGCACTTTTATGCAGATAACGCCCTTCCTGAGCAGTTTTTCAGAAGCCCATTTACACTCATAAATCCTTTTGAAAATTCAGCTCTAAGTTACAAGCAGCTTAGCCTCCTTTCCCTTCTGAAAATCCAGGATCAAATCCAGGCACTGGTCATAAATGCAATGAGTTTCAAGGTCTCAGACCTATCATTGGTAGGCATTGGTCCACAGTTCATCTCAATGGACTACTGAGAAATGGCCAGGGCCGGACCACCAAGGAGCAATCTAAGATATGGGGACAATAAATTGGCAACACTGTGGAAGGAAAGCTGCATAGCGGCTGCTTACCCTGCACCCTGCCCTTGCTTTTCTTTACCTTTTGCTTCATGGATCTTGGCGAGGGAGTTTGTAATGACGTACACCACCGTTTTGATAACGGGGACTTTTCCTGCTGACTTTGCTAATTTGTGTATCCTCAGTTTAGACAAGTTTGCTTCCATTCAGACTGGATTTGAGGGAATAGGATGCTGTGCGCTCCTGTTTGTTCCCCCTCACCCATCAGTCGGGAAAGAAACTCTCTGGAAAAGAATAAATCAGTGGATGCGAGCATCCAACGTTCAGGCTGAGTTTGTGAAAACGACAGGCATGACAAAAGTCTCTTCTCGTGCCTCTTTGATCAGGTAGCATCACTCCGCGCATCAGGACTCCGGAAACGGGCTCCGACGATGCCATCAAGAACATTCTGGAGCAAGCGAAGAAGGAGATCCAATCACAGAAAGGGGGTGAGTCTAGACCCCCGTCGGGACAGAGTGCAGAGCCAGAGGGCCTGGGCGTAATTAGGAGGCTCTGAATGTGTTAGTTACTGGGAAGCACTTGCTTTGAGTGCTGGAATGAGGCAATAGATTGAGCCTTGCACTGTTACTGGTGAATATCGAATGATGTAACCTCACACATCTGAAGCCGCATGCAGGTAATTATAAGTCTTCACTTAAAGAAGGTAATGAAACTCGCGCCGTTCCCCCCTCTCGTTATCATTAGATACGTTGAAATTTGTCCCTGATTGCCTATTAAAGACCTTTTAGGATTGCAGTTTGCTTTCACAAGCTGTGGAAGATGGATGGGGGGTGTTAGTCTGCATAGCCTTGGTTATTGATGCCCAACCTTTATCATTCAGTAAGTCTCTTCAAAAGAGAAGCCTGCCTGCCATTTTCTGAGTAGACATGGCAAGAAGCAATACATATCCTTTACCAGTTTATTGCCAAGTTGTTTGTTTGGTTTTTTTGGGGGGGGGGAATTGTCAAGTCTGTCCATGAGTAAACCCCCTAGCCAGCTGGGTTTCCAGATTCTCCACCATGACTATGCATGAGATACATCTGCATGCCCTACCTCTATTATATGCAAATGCATCTCATGAATATTCATGGTGGACATCCTGGAAACCCGATGGCTAGAGGGTTCCTCAAGGACAGGATTGAAAACCACTGCTTTAGTGCTCTGTGTTACAATTCCTTGCCACTGCTTAGAGTGGCTGTGTCCTTAAGCACCTGGATCTGACGGTTCTTTATATTCCAAGTGATATAACACAGACATTACAGCTTAACTAGGTAGATACCATTCCTAGGGAGGACTTCTGTGGCACAGTGTGAGTAGAGCTGCTTCCAGGGATGGATTCAAGGGAGCCCCTTACTGAATTTCATGTAAAACAACTTTAATTGGCAGAGGGTATTCCTAGAAGTAGCCTAATGGTTAGGGTAGCAGGCTGAGGCCCAGGGAAATTGAGGTTCAAATCCTGCTTTTCCCACAGATGCTCATTTTGTCAACATAGAAACATGACGGCAGAAAAAGATTGTATGGCCCATCCATCCAATTAATTTAGCATTATAATTCCCATTGCTTCCTCAGAGATCCCCCTGTATTTATCCCATGCTTTCTTGAATTCAGATGCTGTTTTTGTCTCCACCACCACCACTGGGAGGCTGTTCCATGTATGCTCAATCCTCTCTGTAAAGAAATATTTCCTAAGATTACTCCTGAGTCTTCCCCCTTTAACCTCATCCCATGACCCCTCGTTCTAGAGCCTCCTTTTCATTGAAAAAGGCTCGCCCTCTGTGCATGGAAACCTTTGAGATATCTCAAAGGTTTCCATCATATCTCCCCTGTCTTGCCTTTCTCCTCTGGGGTTACATGTTTAGATCTTTAAGTCTATCCCCATATGCTTTAGAACGAAGACCACTGATCATTTTAGTAGCCTCCCTCTGGGCCGACTCCATCCTGTTTATATCCTTTTGAAGGTGCAATCTCCAGAACTGTACACAGTATTCCAAGTGAGGTCTCACCAGGGACTTATACAGGGGCCATATCACCTCCCTTTTTCTGATGATCGTTCTTCTCCCTTTATAGCCAAGCATCTTTCTGGCATTTACCGTCGCTTTATCCACCTGTTTGTCTACCTTAAGATCAGCAGCTATAATTACCCCCAGATCTTGCTGTTCCTTTGTGCTTAGAAGAATTTCACCTCCAATAATATTCCTTTCCCTTGGGTTTTTTGCACCCTAAATGCATTACTCTGCATTTTTTAGCTTCCAGACCTTAGTCCATTTCTTAAGCTTCGCTGTTTTCCACTCCTTCCTGGTTGTTCACCCTGTTACAGATTTTGGTATCACTGGCAAAAAGACAAACCTTTCCCAACAATCCTTCCATTATGTTGCTCACGAAAATGTTGAAAAGAACTGGTCCAAGGACCGATTCCCGGAGGCACACTGCTAGTAACAGCCCCCTCCTCAGAGACAACTCCATTTACCACTGCCCTTTGTCACCTCCCACTCAGCCAGTTTCTAACCCAGTCAGTCACTCTAGGATCCATACCAAGGGTGCACTATTTATAAGTCTTCTGTGTGGATCCGTGTCAAAGGCATTGCTGAAATCCAAGTACACTACATCTAGCGCACTCTCTTGATCCAACTCTCTGGTCATCCAATCAAAAAAATTGATCTGATCTGTCTGGCAAGATTTACCTCGGATCTTGTAATCCATTGGATTCCAAAAATTGCACTCTCCTCTGTTTTAGCAGCGATTCCATTAGATTGCTCACCATAGAGGTCAGACTAACCGGCCTGTAGTTCCCAGCCTCCTCCTTACTTCCACTTTTATGAGTAGGAAGCACATCCGCCCTTTTCCAGTCCTCCGGAACTACTCCAGACTCTAAAGAAGCATTGAAGAGGTCACCAGCGGAGCTGCCAGGACATCTCTATTCCCTTATTACCTCAGATGTATCCCATCCAGCCCCATCGCCTTATCTACTTTGCTTTGTGTTTGTTTTATCTGGTCCTGCTCCAGGCCTTTCCACAGTGAACACCGAACTGAAATATTTGTTAAGCAATTTTGTTTTTTTTCCTCATCAGCCACTATGTATTCCTCCCCTTTACCTTTCAGTCTCACAGTGCCACTTTTGCACTTCCTTCTATCACTAACATATCTAAAAATGTTTTCTCCCCCCCCCCCGTTTTACTGTATTTGTTGTTTTTTCTTCTATTTGAATTTTCACATTCCTATTTTCCCAGCTTCTCTTAATTTTTCCAGATATTGTGGCCTGTCTTCCTGTCAAATGACTTCACCCGCCATTGCCTTAGCTACAAACTTAGGGGGTCATTTACAAGGCTGTGATCTTTTATCGCAATAGGGGACAAATACCGTGGGGGGGGGCAGTCCCATGGTATTTTTCCCCTCCCATGAAAAAATATCACAGTGGCTCCCTGAGATGTTTCTTCTTGCGGAAAAACTAAGTGAGAAGAAATACCACGGAGAAATGGTAAAAATGAGCAATGACGGCCTGGAGCTGCCATCATCTTAAAGGGCCACTAGGGCCCAACAAGCACCCCTCCCCCCCTTGGCAACGCTGCCTCTAAAGGTGGTCCAGCAGGGGCAAAAGTGCAAAAATATATAATGAAATTGCACGGCGACACCCCACCCCTGGCCAAATTCCTCCTCTTTCACATAAAACTCACTCCCCATGTTCCAACTCCCTTCCCCAAGTTTAACTATTCCCCCCACCAAAGGGGTTCCAAGTCCCCTGGACCCACCTGCAAACCCCCACCTCACCTTAAATGAAGTCACTGGAAGCCTTATGGTCCCCTGCTCCCAGATCCTCCCTATATCTTAGACATCATTCCTGGTAGGAATAATGTCTAAGATATCAGGGAGATATCAGGATGCCCACATTCTCGTGGGCATCCTGATATCTGGTGAGGCCTGGAGCGCCCTTTAGCCTCTGGACTGGTTGATGCCATTTTCCAAAATGGCGCTGGCCATGGAAAACTACCAAGGGCATTTTGTGCCTTGGCGCGGTTACCAGCTGTGGAGGAAGCCTTCACTTCATGCGACTCAAGTGCTTACCGGTCGTCATCAGAGAAATGACAAGTGTGTCAAGAAAGGGCACGCTCCCTCCTACGTACACACACACACACACATTTCTCCATCGCATGGAAGACATGAAGACCCATCAGGCACATCTCAACAGCCCTCTCATTAGACTCCCTCAGGGTCAGGGCAGGATTAAGGCCAACTGATGCCCTAACCACAAGAGAACAATGCTGCCCCCTCAGCCCTTCCACTGCTTAACTGACAAGACCTTAAGACTCAGTAAGTGCTGAAGGTGAAATAAGATTAAAAATTCAGTAAATAACATAAGCACATTATTTACTTATAACTAAGGGGCAACAGGAAAAATGCAGATTTTCAACACTCTGTGGTGCTCCCCACCTTCCCTTGGTGCCCTGTGCTCGTGCTTATTTTGCCTAATGGTTAATCCAGGGCTGCTCAGAGTCCTCCCTGTTATTTGCTTGCTTTCTAAGTGCTGCTGCCTTGCTAATGGAGCAAGTATGAGGCCTTGCTCTGCCACTGCCTTTCTTATCAGATTATTTTTGTAGCATTTCTTAGCCCCGCTTGATTAGGTTCCGTGCAGTATTAATTTCATCAGTTTCTTCATTTCACTTGGAAGCATTTCAGAGCTGGCCAATGTTTCACAACATTCGTGAGTCGTCGTACCAACGTAACTGTACTGAGGTTCCTCCCTGGACCTGTGGATCTTGCCTAGCTGAAGTGGGTAGAGGCTGGCCTGTCCCCTTCTGTCCCTCCGGACCTCACCTGTAATCCCAGCGGGCCGCAGTTCCTTGGAAACCATGCAAGCCAAAAGACCATTCACGCCAGCTTAAGAGGAAATGGGCCGGGTGACCTCAGGGGATCCTCTGGACCAGTACCATACTGAAATGTGGCCTTAGGTCTTCCCATGAAGCTCTGTGGGAGGTTGGTTCCTTCAATAAGGAAGGTGCAATGAACACAAACAAGAGTTAGCACTCGCATTATGGAAGAGACTCTCAAAGGAGATTAGATAGGAAAGAAATAGTATGGCTTTCAGAAACACCCCCCACCCCCACCCCCACTGAAGACCCCCACTGTTCCTGGTGAGCAGATAGCTTGTTCCTGTTTCCAGGGAGAGGCAGGCTGTTACAGTACATGGGGCTGAGTTTGGGGGGAGATAATGGTAGAGAGGTCAACGGGGAAGGGGAGACTAGAGCCCTGGGTGTAAGAAGTGTAATGCAGGAAATTTTCAACGAAATCATTCAGAAATTAAATTCAATTTCATTCCACAAGTTCATGGAGGCTTCTGTGTGTCGGGCAGATTTTACCTGGCTCCTCTTAATCTGGACTTCTCTGGCTAAGGTTCCCAGCATCTAGTCACCTCGCCTCCTTGGTCCTGTCGTCCTCTCATGATTATCAGAACAAACGAAAGCAGGATTCCAAATCACCATATATAGAAAGTGCAAGATTTATATATCTAATCGGGAAGCCAGCGTAAGAGCACCACCAGAGTGGCTGCCCCGCGTTGTTAGAACAAGAGCTTGTTATAACAACGCAGGGCAAGGTTATAAATACCCCGGCTTCTCTGTCAAATAACTTATTATCATTTGTTTTTATATGCACGTTACAAATTATTAAAAAAACGAATATTTTCTATTGTACATTTCTAGATTTTTTATTGGGTGGATGATTGAGAGGACCGGGCAGCCACTCTAGTGGTGGTCTTATGCTGGCTTCCCGATTAGATATATAAATCTTGCACTTGATTAGGTTCCATGCAGTATATGATTTGGTGATTTGGAATCCTGCTTGGGGTTGTTCTGATATTCTGTGACACAGGATCATTTGGGATTTGTTGTTCTTAGTTGTCCTGACATGAGTGCCACTTCCTTCTAGCGGGTCCTCTGGCCACCCCATCCCCCAGTCTGGTCGCCTTTCGTTTTCCAGTCCCCAGAGGGAGTGGCTAGCTTGGATAAAGCTCAGATCCTTCTGTTTCCAAGGCACCACCCCAGGGATATATTTTTTCCCTTTTTTTTTTTTTCTTCCTGCAACTTTATCACTTGGTGCTTGTCTCCCATCCCCAGGGATTTGCCTGTTGTTCTGGCTAGCCTGATTTGTCTGTCTGCTTTGCCTGTGTTTTGTCAGGTTTCCGTCATGGTTACTCAATCAGTAGGTGATTTTTCTCTCCACAAAACCTCCAATTCACTCTCCGCAGAACACCGTGAGAGAGCACACAACACTCAAAAACATTTTGGTTAGCACTGCCTGAGTAAGGAGGGGTCCCAAACTGCTAGCTGCATCTTCATTGGGACTAACGCAGTTACTGGAGTTAAGAGTTACCCAAGACATTATGATGCACGATGCATTTCTGATCCTACAGTGGAGAAGAAGCAGTACCCAAGGCCCCAACGTCTACTAAACTGACATTTTGGGGGGCTTCAATATGATCTGGTCACTTTAGCTTCTCTTACAGCTTCCAGAACAAGGTGAACAAAATTGCTGTTTCATTACAGGCAGGCCGGTTATTAAGTTGTGTAGCCTGCTGCCCTCTGCTGCCGGCACGTTATTGTGCTGGCTCCAAAACTGGGGCCTCACTTCCTTGTTTTTTCTCTCACTTGTGGTTTGTTTTTTTTCAGTTCCACATCTACGGTGTCATTCCTAGCATGCTTTCGTTCTGTGACTCCACTGCTCTTTTGTAGTAAAGCGGGGATTAAAAGTAGTTTTCCACAATGCAATTCAGCCCTTCTGCAGAATAACTAGACGTACTCAAGAAAACAATCCTCCATTCCTTCCCTGTCTTCGCAAGGTGGCGACGCCGGCAGCTTACTGCGCAGGTTGCATTATTACAGTTAGGGGGGAAAAATGTTTAAAAAGCCCCTGTGGCTGCTTTGCACCCATGGATCGTGTATGCATTTTCGAAGGGAAAGTCCACACGCACTTCCCCTTTAGAAATCGCTTTTGCCACCCTGCTTTCTATGAGCAAGCTAAATTTGTCCCGGAGGGGGGGAAACAGCAAGCGTGCAATTTGAATGTGCAGTGCTCCCATTGTATCCTGTGCTCCCATCCAAAACACCCACCCACCCCTGCCCCCTGGGCTGCCTCTAACCCAGCTAAAAATACAGCCTTCACTTGGATCAAAGGTGGGAAATTCTCCGACTGCAGATTTTACCTGGGTAAATGGCCTTTGAAAACTGTCTTCCATATTATGAATGCTCCAGTTGTCATTTCCGTAGCAGATAATGAGTAGCTTATGCATTATCTTATTTTCACCTTTTTAAATTGTAAACCCAGGTGCTAATCTTTTCATACCTTAATTATAAAACAGCAGCACCTCTCAGCCAGGGCAACATTTATATGTTATAGACCCAAGACATGATCGCTCCTACAAATATAAAATTCAGCCATTGAATTATTATTATTATTTGTTTTAATGCAGGAAATGCTGAACTAACTGAACTGTACTAAGAGAATAGCCGGAAGGCCCCCTCTGTCTGTCTCCCTTCTCTCTCTCCTTCTCCTGCTTATGTTGCCCCGGGACCACCAATTGGGTGGCATTTGAGGTCAGGATTATGTCAAGGAGGCAACGTCAAAACAGGGGGACATGCAGGTTGCTTTTTCAGCTTGGAGTTGGTGGCAATTGGAATTTGTTCTTTTCCCTCCTGCTATATCTGTTGTATGCTCTGCCCTGAGAGGCATTGTTGGCTACCTGGGGGGCTTATACATTTTCTCATTTTTATACTCACATGCAGGCGAAACAAAAAATGCTCCTGGCCTTCAGGCATCTTCAAACGGCAACAGCAACAGCAACTCCGAAGACGCCATAAAAAATATTCTGGAGCAGGCCCGCAGGGAGATGGAGGCTCAGCAGCAGGCTCTTCTGGAAATCGAGTCCGGGAACAGCAAAAGGCCGATCGCCACCCCCCCTTCCGATCGCTCCATGCTAGCTGCCGCCGCCGCCGTCGGTCAAAGTCTGCCTCAGGCTTACATCAAACAGGAGGAAGGGGCACTGGGGAACAGCGTGAGCAGCAGCGCCACACAGACTCCACTAAGTGTCCTGTCCCCTGCGGCCTTCGTGCAGAGCATCATACGCAAGGTGAAGACTGAGATCGGCGACGCCGGCTCCTACTTTGACCAGCACTGGGCTGCGGAGAGGAGCATGCTCAGCCGGCCCTACGCCTCGGTGTCGCCTTCCCTGTCGTCTTCATCGTCGAGCTACTCGAGCGCGGTCAACGGCAGGCCCTGGCAGCGGGGCGACAATGGAGAGGCTCTCCCGAACGAGGAGGAAGTGACGGTAGGGGAGGAAGAGCCTCACAAGGTCGCCGAGGTGAAGACCGAAGGCGGCGTTTCCGAATCGCAGGGCTTGAGTCGCCTTTCCTATTATCCAGCTTATGTTCCCAGGACCCTTAAGCCAACGGTGCCGCCTCTCACCCCGGAGCAGTACGAGATGTACATGTACAGAGAGGTGGACACGTTGGACCTGACCAGGCAGGTGAAGGAGAAACTGGCAAAAAATGGAATCTGTCAAAGGATATTTGGAGAAAAGGTACAGTTAGTCTGTGATACGGTCATTATCTGCTTATATGGTTTTTGATTCTGAAAAAATAGAATTTTAAGGTCTTTTTCCTTCGCATGTGAGGGCCTTGCTGCTAACGTTGTATGACTGCAGAGAGAAGCTGGAACATGAATGAGAGTAATCTGAACAAATATCAACTTTTACATTTCGGTTCCTGTTTACTTCTTTTTCTGGTCTTATTCCTAAATCTGTTATCCCTTGTTCATTTTATTTATTTATTTTATTTATTTGAATTTCTATACCGATATTAGTGGGGACATCATATCGGTTTACATCAACAAAAACATAAAGCTTGGAAATTACATAAAACAGGGTGGTGGGGATGGAGAAATAGGAACTGAGAGAACGCAGATTAGGAAGTACATAGGAAACAGGCTACTCAGAAAGGAGAGTGCCACAACAGTTCAAGATAAGCATAATATTTGTGCTTATCTTGAACTGTTTGTGCTAATCCTAACAGATTCTGTTTCTTTTATTTATACACTTTCTTGACACAAAAAGTATTGTGGAAACACCCTTTGCTTTTTAAAATATTGCACCCATTCCCTGTCCTGGTTCCACTGTTTGGTTGAATATACAACATTAATGTTGTGCACATGAAAACATGGGGTGCCTGCATAGGGTTAAGATAAGGATTTGCATGACAGTACCCTGATTTATTTTAATATTGATAATGGCAGAAGTTGCCACGTGGGAGGAACTCTAAAAGAAAACATGTAATAGGAAAAGCTTTTAAGAAAAGTTGTACCCTGCTTGCAGAGTGCATCCAGGAATAACAGTCTATATCTGTGAATTCTCAAAACTGTCCTCTGGGTCTAGCCAGTCAGCCTGGTGGTCAGGAAATCCTCAGCATGTGTGATGAGGTATTGGAGTGCAGAAGTATGCAAATCCGTCTTGGGCATATTTACTGCGGCTGTCCTAAAAGCCAGACTGGCTGGGTGGGCCTCAAGGACTAGTTTGGGAATCACTGCCCTGTATCAATTCAAATGTTTACATGAGATTTTTAAAAAAAATGTTTAAGCCATTCTCCCACAGCTCTCCTGCATGCCTTTGAGCAGGCACGCTAACAAGAGAGTTACAAGTTAGCTGGATCGGATTGGTTCACAGTGACTTTGATGTCAGAGTAGACATCACCTATGACCTGGACCAATCCGATCCCGTTTGGAGTGAGGTCATTTTTGACACTGTATTTGAGACAGCTGCTCTCAGGGAATATTGATTGGATGACCCAATGGCAGGTGCTGTGCGCTGTGGAGGACTCAGGATCAGATCTTCCGTTCCTCCCAGGCTGTCCAGAGCCCCTGGGATTCCCGGCCCTTGTGCAACACGTCATGGTCAGGTGGAGGGCCCATGACCGCGGGGGTTCAGACGGAGCCCTGGTATGTGGTCCCTGGCCGAGGAGCATTCATGCAGTGACTGGGTTGAGTTGGGAGGGGCATAAGAAATAGGGAGGAAAGACCCCAGATAGTTGTGAATGAGAGTTCATGATGCCATAACTCATTTGAAGTCAGTTCTGACTGAGCTGGAAGTCAAGGGAAGAGGAACAACAACAACCACAAAATGTGTGTATATATATATATAAATATATACATACATACAAATAAAAATGATTGGGCAGTAATATTTTTACTTGTTACAGAGAGGCTGTTACTGCTTGTTGAAACTCTGCACAGTGTACAAAGGACACAGCTTCCTGTGAAACAACCATGTTCCCTCTCTGTAACTCGGGCTAGCTTGGAGCTGGGAACGCGCTTCCAGGCCGGTTGAGAGCAGGGGCACGCGTCCATACCTATCAGAAACGGTGGAGTGTGTGTGTGAGTTTTTGGCACAGTAAATGGCTACTCGGTATAACTGCAGTAATGCTGGTTAGCCTTCTAGTTTTAATGGGGTCCTGCATAAGTGTAAAGATGGAGCTCCTTCAAGTTTGTGACAAAGGCTGCAGCACTTGAACTGTTCTCTGGCAAGATGATGAGCTTTTTGCCATATTTGTTTGATTTATGTTTTAAGATTAGGGATGGGAATACGTTTCTCACTGAGAATGTTATATAGTGTGGGCTGTACGTTTTTAAAATAAACTCTAACCCATCTCAAGGACGAAGGATAAATTGGAACACACAAATAAAAGGAGGGTCATCATGACTGGCTGTTTTAACTAATAATTTTTGCCATGACTTCTGATTGAAGGCCTGCTCCAAGTTCTGACCTCCCCGCCAACCCCAGCAAAGCTGCCGCAAACAAAATCTGGCTTCCTGTGAGGCCGTACGTCTTGCCACGCCTGCCACTGCAGGCCGGGGCACTGGCGACAGGGAGACTTCCTTTAAACATAGCGCACCATGGCTGGTTATCAATGCCAACAAGAAGCTGTTGTACCTTGTTGGAAATCAGTTTGCTCTATCCATTAAACAATAGAAAAACAAACAATAAAAAGTACTGCAGAACTTATAGGATAAGAACAAAATATACTCTAAAATCAAGAACAAAGAATATTTAACGGTGTTAAATATAAGTTACCAGCTTTGCATTACTTTGGCACAGTCATACAAGACAGGACAGACAAGAATATAATAAGATCCCAAATGTATTATGCAACCAGAACAGTATGAGATTGTTGACATATATGTATGGTTATGTTATCGTTCTTTGACGTTATTCGTCGCATAAGGTTTAAAAAGCCGCAGCAAAGAAAACTGAGGGGGAATTCCCAAGGCGTCTCTGTAAAGAGCTGTTATCTGAAATTCCATTCCAGAGCCTTTCACACGATAAAACCTACCATCGAGTGAATCAGGGCGGCTCTACAAATGATCATTAAAGATATTAGAGAGGATTATGACCATGAAAAGGCAGCTTTCTAAGTTCTGCTCCCTGCTATTATAAATTCAATATAAAGAATTTCTCCTCACTTGGCTGGCGTTGCCAAGGTCAGGCGCAGCCATTGGCTAAAAATGCAAATCACAGAGGGCCTGCTGGTGGGCGTTTCAGAGTTCCCGAGCTGTATGTAACTGTTACTCTAACTGAGTTTAATAAAAGGTTTGGATGGATTTATAGAGGACAGCTGGCCAGGTAGACTTGGGGATCGCTATCACTTACCTCCGGGAGCAGTCAAGAAGGAAGGGATCTCCCCCATTAGGATTTGCCAGACAAGTATTTCCAAGAGACCCGGATGAGCCACTGTCAGAGTCAGGATTCTGGGCTCGCTGCACCTTTGGTCTGATCCAACATGGCACCTCTTATGCTATCATCTGTCTTAAAAATCTAGTGGGTTATATTAGATATTAGAATTTCCCTACCAAGTGCTTCCCATCACTTTTTGAAACTGTTGCTTGGTTAAAACAGCGCAGAGCTCTCAAAGCCATTTTACTCCTGGATTCTCTGCAGGCTTCACTACTTCTGACAGAGCCAAAATAAGAATTATCCAGAGGCAGTGCACACAAACTCTGGAGGAGACCTATATGATCTCAAGGCTCATGCAGAGCGTGTTATGTTGGGCCTATAAAAAATGTAGCAGAACGCAAAGAATCCAGTAAAATGAGCAGGTCCACATAGTTGGTTAAGTTTAAGTGAGACACAGCCAGGTCATCTAGCCTTCTGAATAAGTAATTTGTACAGTGCTTTTATCTGAATTAGTACATTCAAGAATAATTTTAGAGCATCCAACATCAAGATGGGCCTCCAGTGTATACCCATAAATTTACTTCTACATTATGGGCCTTGAGGCCCTCTTGGTTAAGCCAGGGATGCTCAGATTGGTCCTCTGCCCCCTCCCCTCCCCATGTAAATATATCTCATCCATATTCATTAAGGATATTGTGAAACCCAACTGTGAATAAAGGTGAACTGGTAGAAGTAGTGTATTTGGATTTTCAGAAGGCGTTTGACAAAGTCCCTCATGAGAGGCTTCTAAGAAAACTAAAAAGTCATGGGATAGGAGGCGATGTCCTTTCGTGGATTACAAGCTGGTTAAAAGGAAACAGAGAGTAGGATTAAATGGACAATTTTCTCAGTGGAAAAGGGTAAACTGTGGAGTGCCTCAGGGATCTGTACTTGGACCGGTGCTTTTCAATATATTTATAAACGATATGGAAAGGAATATGACGAGTGAGGTTATCAAATTTGCAGATGATACAAAATTATTTAGAGTAGTTAAATCACAAGCAGACTGTGATACATTACAGGAGGACCTTGCAAGACTGGAAGATTGGGCATCTAAATGGCAGATGAAATTTAATGTGGACAAGTGCAAGGTGTTGCATATAGGGAAAAATAACCCTTGCTTTAGTTACACGATGTTAGGTTCCATATTAGGAGCTAACATCCGGGAAAAAGATCTAGGCATCATAGTGGATAATACTTTAAAATTGTCAGCTCAGTGTGCTGCAGCAGTCAGAAAAGCAAATAGAATGGTTAATAAAACAGAAAATGTCATAATGCCTCTGTATCGCTACAAGGTGAGACCGCACCTTGAATAGTGTGTACAATTCTGGTTGCCGCATCTCAGAGATATAGTTGCAATGGAGAAGGTACAGAGAAGGGCAACCAAAATAATAAAGGGGATGGAACAGCTCCCCTATGAGGAAAGACTGAAGAGGTTAGGGCTGTTCAGCTTGGAGAAGAGACGGCTGAGGGGGGATATGATAGAGGTCTTTAAGATCATGAGAGGTCTTGAACGAGTAGATGTGAATCGATTATTTACACTTTCGGATAATAGAAGGACTAGGGGGCATTCCATGAAGTTAGCAAGTAGCACATTTAAGACTAATCGGAGAAAATTCTTTTTCACTCAATGCACAGTTAAGCTCTGGAATTTGTTGCCAGAGGATGTGGTTAGTGCAGTTTTTGTAGCTGGGTTAAAAAAAGGTTTGGATAAGTTCTTGGAGGAGAAGTCCAATAACGGCTATTAATCAAGTTTACTTAGGGAATAGCCGCTGCTATTAATTGCATGAGTAGCATGGGATCTTCTTGGTGTTTGGGTAATTGCCAGGTTCTTGAGGCCTGGATTGGCCTCTTTTGGAAACAGGATGCTGGGCTTGATGGACCTTTGGTCTGACCCAGCATGGCAGTTTCTTATGTTCTTATGGCTTAGGGAGCAGGGGCCCAAGGATCGGTTTAGGCACTACTAGGCTAAGCAGTAGGGATGGGGGAGAGAAAGCCTGTCTGAAGTCACTGATACACTGGACAGAAAAAAGAGACAGCTCCAGACCCCAAATGATCGAAAGTGTAAAATGTATTTTGTTTTTAATTCAGAGGAAAGAAATGTGGAAGACTTCTTCTGGAAGTGAAGAAAAATATTTTAATAACTTGCTTTTTAAAATAATTCTCAGGGAGACGCTACTGCTGTATGTTGTAACTGTACTCACCTCAGTATTTAATTTAAAAGAGCAAGATCACCTAAAATAATTTTGTATCAGTCTGGCAAAAGAAGTGATAGAATTTTTTTTTTTTTGATACAGCTGCTCCTGCTTGTTCACTGTTCCATCTCTACAGATCGCAGTGAATTATGATGATGTCTTTGAAGACGTAAAATCTGAGTACATCATGAGTAGAAGAGTGATCATGGGGAGGGAAGGGGGAGAAAGCAACAAGGAGAGTAAATTGTAAAAAAATAAAAATACAGGTTGAGAAAAAGGAACATTTGAGATAACACTGAACCTTACATTAACTGAAACCCTCGCCACAGGAAAAATACCATCATCAAGAACAGTTCACTAGAACACGAATTTTAGACCATAGAGAGTTAGGCTTCTCCAAATATACATCTCTTTTGTATCTCACCTTCTTGTTCTAGGTACTGGGTTTATCACAAGGGAGCGTGAGTGATATGTTGTCCAGGCCCAAACCATGGAGTAAGTTAACCCAGAAGGGTCGTGAGCCTTTCATCAGGATGCAGTTGTGGCTCACTGATCAGCTTGGCCAAGTCATCGGTCAACAGTCAAACTCATCCCAAGGTAAGCTTGCCGGAATTTTCCAATGATCGCAGCATATGTTATCGGTGCTCCTAACTAAGCCACTTTAAGAGGGCTAGCCCAGCATTTTGAGTGAAAAACAAAATGTGATCGTTTCTCTCCTTCAACCCTTCAAAACGTGAATTTGCACAATGCAGTTCAGTAGAGAGCTGAAGCATGTCAAATGTTTCCACAGATAACCCTCATCATAGCTTTCAGCAGTTGAGGTGGGCTAGCCCGGTAGCTCAGTTGGCAGTGTTGCGCATTGCCATGTGGAGGGACCTGGGCTTGATTCCTGGCTTAAGACCGTCTGCCCCCCTGATGGGTGGGGGCTTGGGCTGCCGCAGAGGAATTATTTGCAACTCCTGAGGTAGGAGGAGAAATATACAATTACCAAGGTGCTGGGGTGGTGGAAGTTTCCCAAAGGTCATTTCACATCGTGGAGTACTGAAATATTTCTGCAGTGTAGTGTCCCTTTGATGTAACCTGATGAGGGTTAGAAACAAAAACTGAGAATGGTTCCCTTTTTTCCTTTTGATAATGAGAAACTGATTGACGTTTCAGTAATGGGATCGCCCTGTTACCTCCGGAAATATTTCTCGGCACAAATCAATAGGAACACGTGATAGTGCTTTCATCTTGCAAACTCTCCGGTTTCGTTCACTTCATGCCTGATGTTCTTGAATGTATTCCGTCTTCAGGGGAAGTCGTTATGTGGCAAGTGATTGCTTGTGTCTTCCGGCTATGCCTGAAGCCTCATTTTAACCCCCAAACTATATGTTTTTCCTTCTCTCCCCACTCTCAATCCCTCTCCCTCCCCTTCCCTCTTGGGGGAAAGGTATCAGACAGTACTGGAAAACAAAGTCCCATGCTTAGCCAGAGAGAAGGGGCAACCAAGGGCAGCAGCAGGACAAACGTCTCCACTTTCCTCTGCCAGTATGCTTCAAGCCCCTCCTGGTAGGGCTCTCCCTAAGGATAAGATTTGGACTCCTTGCACAGTTACCCTACACAGTGGCATAAATTCTACCCACGCAATCCACGTAACTCAGTGAAAACAAGGCAAGAAGGGCCCAGGTCCCAGAACAGCAAATCAGGGTTGGCAGCAATAGGAGGAAATATCGAGGCAAGGCCTATGAATTGATGTGCCTGCAGGTCCTGTGGTAGCCCTACACACTCCTTTTGTACGAGTTTGCTATTACGAAGGAAGCTTGTGCGAGGGGCAAGGCTGCTGCAGGACCTGTGAGCGCACATTGTCTCATGGGCCCTGCATTGATATTTCCTCCTGGGAAATATCTGGGGTCAGTCACTTCAGATGAGGGGAGGGGAGAAAGATGAGGGGTTGGAGAAGGATCTGGAAAGGGCCATGGGAGGCTAGGAGGGAGAGAACCTGGGAAAGGGCCATTGGGGAGGAGGTAGGAGCTAAAGGACACAGGAAGGGGTCATGGGCAGAAGATAGGAAGGAAAGAACTTGGGAAGGGGGCCATGGGTGGGGAGGTAGAAGTGAAAAGTCACAGGAAGAAGCCATGGAGGAGAAGGTAGGGGGGAGAGAACCTGGGAAGGGGCCATGGGGGAGGAAGTAGGAGCGAAAGGACACAGGAAGGGGCCATGGGCAGAAGATAGGAAGGAAAGAACTTGGGAAGGGGACCATGGGTGGGGAGGTAGAAGTGAAAAGTCACAGGAAGAAGCCATGGAGGAGAAGGTAGGGGGGAGAGAACCTGGGAAGGGGCCATGGGGGAGTAGGTAGGAGCTGAAGGACACAGGAAGGGGTCATGGGGCAGAAGATAGGAAGGAAAGAACTTGGGAAGGGGGCCATGGGTGGGGAGGTAGAAGTGAAAAGTCACAGGAAGGAGCCATGGAGAAGGTAGGGGGGAGAGAACCTGGGAAGGGGCCATGGGGGAGTAGGTAGGAGCTAAAGGACACAGGAAGGGGTCATGGGGCAGAAGATAGGAAGGAAAGAACTTGGGAAGGGGGCCATGGGTGGGGAGGTAGAAGTGAAAAGTCACAGGAAGGAGCCATGGAGGAGAAGGTAGGGGGGGAGAGAACCTGGGAAGGGGCCATGGGGGAGGAAGTAGGAGCGAAAGGACACAGGAAGGGGTCATGGGGCAGAAGATAGGAAGGAAAGAACTTGGGAAGGGGGCCATGGGTGGGGAGGTAGAAGTGAAAAGTCACAGGAAGGAGCCTTGGAGGAGAAGGTAGGGGGGGAGAGAACCTGGGAAGGGGCCATGGGGGAGGAAGTAGGAGCGAAAGGACACAGGAAGGGGTCATGGGGCAGAAGATAGGAAGGAAAGAACTTGGGAAGGGGGCCATGGGTGGGGAGGTAGAAGTGAAAAGTCACAGGAAGGAGCCATGGAGGAGAAGTAGGGGGGAGAGAACCTGGGAAGGAGGCGTATGCCTCCTGTTGCATTCCCAGTCACCTACTGTATCTTCAGAGTGGGGGGGGGGGACGGACGTCCATTCACAGATCTTCTTAGAGTCGTCCCCCCCACCCAGTCCTTCTCAGGGAGGCCCCTCTGGGGGCCCGTTCTGAAATTTTGGTCTGGGGGTACAGAATTAGAAATGACACTACTGGTGAGAGTTGTGTTGCTGGGCTTAGTAATGCATACAGTTATCCTCTGTGAACTGGACTGAGGGCAGCGCATCTCATTTCATTCTGCGTTCCCTGTACAATAACCATTCTGCAGGTGTAGATGTGCCAACATTAATTATGTCTTTTTAAAAAGTGACCGATGGCAATTCCCTTGTAGGGGCGCGGAAACATTTACCTAAATTATCTATTTAAAAAAAACATTTGCTCTAGGAAGCCCCCACTACAGGAAATTACTATGGAGCCTCAAGTTATGTCTGTCTATATAATTAATGTGAAGTGTTACAAATAACTACGTTAGGTTTAATAGATATTCTAGGCAGTTCTTGAATTCTTAAACAGAAGATGA
Organism: Rhinatrema bivittatum; assembly: GCF_901001135.1. NCBI lineage: Eukaryota > Metazoa > Chordata > Amphibia > Gymnophiona > Rhinatrematidae > Rhinatrema > Rhinatrema bivittatum. The sequence goes on from NC_042625.1 coordinate 24,212,642, forward strand.
AATTTTCTCTGCATGTAGAACAAAAGCAGTCTACGTTCAGTACCAAATGGTATTAAAAATAGAACATCTTCAGGTGAACTGCCATCTATTGAAAGCAAGCTTCATCCTGCTCTCCAGAGAGTTGTTCTGGGATATGTTACTTACTTTACAACCCTTTAATTAGCATGTTGTACAAAATATGGTTGTGTAAGGTTTCCTTCAAAGGGTATTTTGTCAAAAATAAAAAATCAATCTAGTCAAAAATGTTTGGCACGCTGCTTGGAATCCTGACGTAACCATTATGTGTTCATTATAGGGTGGACAGGGGTTTTTTTTTTAATAAAATTAATCATTTTTTCATTTCTTCCTTGTGGACCCATTGGAAGGTGCTACCTCTTTTTATTTATTTATTTGTTTGTTTTTGGGAGTGGGGAAGGGTGGTTTGAACGGGAAGTTTCCTCCTGCATGTTTGTATTTCTAGCTCGGTTGGTAACCAGGACCTGGGGACTGGCTCTCCATGCAGCTTCATTTGTGACTTCCTGGGGATTTTTCTCCTAGTTAATATCCCGCTGCCTCCAACATACCTCGTCTGGTCATTGCAGTGACTGGTCCCTGGGCCGGGGGAGGGAGGGATCAGGCACCTAGGATCCCTCCAGAACTTGGCAATCAAGGGCCTTGAATCTGGTCGCTAGGTTCCGATGACCACGACCCCCCCTCCCAGCTCTCAGGACCTGTTAGTGCTGTTCCAGCTGACCCGAAGAGTGAAAGACCTAGCTTGGGGTTTGACCTGAGAAAGAGAAAAAGGATGACATAGAAGGAGATAGGCGAGCTAATGCTTCTCCTCACTCCCCATTTCAAGCGCTCACGCATTGCTTTTAATTTGCCAGAAATGTACTCTCAATCCGGCCAGCCCAGAGCTGGCGGCTTCTGTGGTTCTGACATGTAGTTTGATTCTGTTAAGATGGAAGGCACTATTTAATTGCATATTATCATTACTTTGATACGCTTTATTACTGCATGTATCTCTTTCACCTTCCCTAGGGGAATCTCTTTATGAGTGAGCACATTAACAAGCTTGCAGCACGCTTATTCATTTACCAAATTTATACCCTGCTCCACCACATGTTCACGGGACTTAAACACCTAGAAAGATAAGATATGATAGGAGATGACAGGAAGGCCCATCTAGCCTGCTCACGTTCCTTCTTTTTTGCAATACCATTGCTAAAATTGTAGCTGAAATGAAACCACTGCATTTTTATAAATTCTGAGATAGTAGTGGTTGCTAAAAATAAATGATAAAGCTAAAAAAAAAAAAAAAATGTAAAAAGTATTCAAATGTTGGGCTTGTGCTTCCAGTACTAACGGTATCTGTTCCCTTGAGGTGAAACAGCGAGTCCCATGGAGACGCAGTCCTCACCCTCTCCGCCCCTGAGCCCGTCCGAGCAGGAGACGACCCCGCAGGAGCCTTTAAGTTTAGCCCTGGAAAGCAGCAAAGAAAACCAACAGCTGGAGGGCAGATCCGCATCGGCACTCAGCGGGAAGACATGCACTGGCAGCCAAGTGCCTCTGGGCATCCAGGAAATAGTGGTCATGTCGCCGGAACTGGACACCTACTCCATTACCAAGAAGGTCAAGGAAGTGCTTACGGACAATAACTTAGGTATTGAAAGGGAGCTGTTCTGCATGCTGTCCTCCTCCATTCCTAGTACTGTGTATGCAAAAAAAACCAAAAAAAACAAACCAATATAATATGATACCAGTGTTTTATTCTTCATCTCATCTCATATTATTATTCTGGTTTTTTTGTATGTGATAAGAGGGTATTTTACTTTTATCTTTTCCTTTTTTTCCCTCCTCCCCAGCAGTTTCTGCTACTTTCCCCACCTCCCCCTTCCCTATCTCAGAAGGCTCGGGGCCCCTTGCACCCTCAGGCAACACCTTCTCCTAGGTGCACTCTCTGTGCCATTCCGTGGCCCGCAGGGGCCACCGCAGTAGCGGCAGTCGTCCACGCTCCTTGCCCAGGCCTGAGTGTACCACTTTGCGATGTGCCCAATCCTGAGCATCCCTGCTGGACAGGGAATCCCATCCCAGATCCTCAATGCCACAGCACAATACCCGGAACCATGAGGCTGATCCCGAGGATATTTCTTAGTGTATAAATAAATTATCTGATCACTTATGGTATTAATAACACTGGGGCCGATGCAATAAAGTGCGCTAAGCCGAGCGCACTGTATAACCCGCAGTCAGACACGGGTTGAATAGGCGCTAATCAATCCCCTAATGCATATTCAACGCGCGTCCAAAGCAGAGTGAACATAATAGCGCTCATCACATGCAAATGCATGTGAATGAGGCTATTAGGCATTCACTCCGATGCAAAAAAATAAATGTGCGTCTTGGACGCACATTTAGCGATCAGCTATTGACACCTGCCTGGAGCAGGCGTTAATAGCTGAGCGCATTTAAAACAAGTACAGAAAAGCAGAAAAATTATAACCATATTGTAATTCCAGATATCTTTCTTACATGCAGCCTTTCCCAAATCGCAGTTTTTCCGAATTGAACTATGTTTAGCTATTGTTTAACTTCTTTACTTGTTTAGCTATTGTTGAGCTTGTTTCACAAAAATATCATACTTTTTTGTTTATGGTGATACCTCGCCTGTTGATCCCAGTTTAATTCTCCTTGTTCTATGTAACTGCATTCTTACATGCCTGTTAATGTTAAAATGTAAACTGAATTGATTTGTAGCTTTGCTACAAGAATTTCGGTATATAAAAATGCTAAATAAATAAATTAAAAAAAAACTATTTTTCTGTACTTCCGCCTACTTAATATCGTTGCAATATTAAGTAGGAGGAAAAACTTAAAGAAAAAGGTTTAAAAAAAGGTTAAAAAAAAAAAACACTTGACAGTCAGGTGCAGGAAACGGATGCTCAACTGACAAACCGAGTTAGGAAAATCGATTGGGTTCTCGTTAGCAAGGAGACCCTAGCACCTCCTTGCTAACGCGACTCCCTAATTTAAATATTGCATGGCGTGTTAAGAAAGCAGGCGCCGACTGTTCAGCGCCCGCTTTCTAAGCACATTTATTGCATCGGCCCCACTGTTTGCCTTGTTTTTTATGTACTGCATTTTCTGGTCTTCAGCCTTAATTTGGTTTTCCAGTTACTCATAATTCACTTGTAACTTTCCTTGCCAAGGTCAGAGATTATTTGGAGAGAGCATTTTGGGTCTGACTCAGGGCTCCGTGTCAGATCTCCTCTCTCGGCCCAAGCCATGGCACAAGCTGAGCCTGAAGGGGAGGGAGCCATTTGTGCGCATGCAGCTTTGGCTGAACGACCCACGGAACGTGGAGAAACTCAGAGACATGAAGAAGATGGAAAAAAAAGGTGAGCCTACGTCGACTTGCAGAGGCTCCATGGAGCATTCCTCTGGGGCCTGGGTAGTGAGGATTGGATGGACGGGGCAGATTGTATCATGGCGTCGCCCGCCTGCCGACATTCACCAAACTCAACTAAACTGTTTCTCAAAGAGTCCTCCTGCTGTAATACATTCATCCCATCATGCACTTGTGATAAAGGGATCTTTGGAAGAGGGGATACAATAGAAAGAAACCAAGCAAGAATGAGACCCTCTGCAACTGTCAAAAGACAATCTTCATTCCCTTTCTTTTACATGCAAAAGTATCAGAGGAAACCTATGAACACATTTGTGACTTTTAGACACATAGTCACCCCCAGCATTCTTTGCAATCCAATTAAAAGTGAGCAATGACAGCCCAGCCTGCTTAAGCACAGTTAGCAAGTGATGAGCGCTGCCATGCAGCAGGTCCCAGGTTCCTTCCCTTGGTTGGGTCCTACCACTCTCTGGATGGGCGGGGCCTGGGAGGGGGTGTGGCAGCAGCGTTCGCAGCCCCCAGGAACCGGGGGACCCATGGTCTTCGCCTAAAGGTAATGATTAGTGGTTTGGATTTGGGGCTCGTGATTGCAGGCTTTCCGGTAGGATCGCGGGTCGTGCGCTCTCCCCCCCACCACCCCCGTCACAGTCAATGACTGAGCAAACCAGGAATTTCAAGGAGATATACAATAGGTGAGAACAATCCTTGGGTAGCTGTGAATGATGAAAGCTCACGGCGCCAAACCCCAGCCTTGGTTCTGATTGAGCTGGGTCAAAAAAAAAAAAAAACCACTGAGAAATTCAGGAACTTTCTCTCATTTGGCTTATAAACTTAGGATTCTGCCAGCTGCAGTTGCTTTCTTGTGATACCACCTCTTAACCCCTGTTAAGTTTACTGTGAATTAGAGGTCAAAGAAATGAATAATGTCTCTGCTTGGGTGCTAACCTTTGAACTGATTGCCAAGGGTTTTGTTTTTTGTTTTTAACTTGCATTTATTTTATTTTTTTGTATGTCTTTCGTTCTTTAGCTTATTTGAAGCGTCGGTACGGGCTAAGTGCCGGCTCGGACAGCGAATCTTCCAATACCCGGTCAGAGTGCACGAGTCCTGGCATCCAGCCTCAGGATCTCAGCCTCCTGCAGATGAAGAAGCCCAGAGTGGTCCTGGCTCCGGAAGAGAAGGAAGCCCTGAAGAAAGCCTATCAGCAGGAGCCCTACCCTTCCCAGCAGACCATTGAGGTCTTGTCTTTCCAGCTTAATCTTAAGACAAATACAGTGATCAACTGGTTCCATAACTACAGGTATCGTTCGGTCCTTGGTAGGGGTTGGGCTCGTGACATCGGTTAGTTCTCATGTACCCGGGGGCTTCAGTTTACCACCTGGTGCTTGTTGGAATATTGTGCTTTATGTTCAGTTTCTTGCCCCACTGCATTCAGTGATGAAGCAAAAGGTCCCTCAGTCTTAAGGGAGTTGCTAAGGGCAACCAACAACTGGTAAAAATAGGACTCTGCACTGGGTAAGAGCTGGGAACTCTATCAAACTCTATCAAACAATTCTAGGACTAGAGGACACTCCATGAAATGAACTTGTAGCAGATTTAAATCAAATTTTTTAAGGGTTTGTTTTTTTTTTTTTTCAATACATGAACAATAAAGCCATGGAATTTGTTGCCAGAGAAATGTGGTCAAGGCTACCTAGCATAGCTGAGTTTTGAAAAGGTTTGGACAAGTTTATGGATCCATACAAAACTATTAGTCAGGTAGACTTGGGTGACTCCAAGTCCTGGGAGTGAGCAAGAGGGCCTGGGCTCTTAGGTTGGGATCTGGAGTTCCTCCATTGCTGGAGACAAGACGCTGGGCTCTGTGATAGCAGGGCACCTCTTCTCTGTTTTAAAAATCTAGTAGATGTTCTTATTGCTGTTCTAATGCTTTGGGAAAGGTGTGGGGACAGAGAGTACCGTAATCATCATTGGTTAAGAGCATGTCTTATAACTCTGCTCATCTGACTCTCTTCCAGTGTAATTACTTGGATAAGAATTTACTACAACAACTGAAGAGATTCAAAATCTCACATAACAAGGATTTTTTTTTCTGAATCGGTTTATTTGTTTTTAATTTATAAAACAAGATTTTGGAATAAATTTCTGTAATTCATCCCAGCCTCTCACCCCATTCCCAAGTGTGCACACTCTAGTGCCAAACATTTCTACAGTTGCTAAGAGAAATTACTCTCTGTTATAAATCCAGCACAATTGATTTCAATGTAGTTCATTCTGGAAATTAGATTCTCTGTTATATTATTTCCCTTTTAAATGAATTGCAAAGTATTATATTGTGTAGCCACCTTCACCATCCTCTTCTCCTCCAGGCATGTACACACATATATACCATACATTAAAGCAGGATTTATCTTTGTATTGATTGTCTGACTATATAGGTCACGTATGCGCAGAGAAATGCTCGTCGATGGCCTTCAGGACAACGACACGGACCAAGAGCCAAACAGTTGTGATGGCTTCACGTCAACGAACAACCCCGACAAAGATCCTGACCCCCCGAGCCCCAGCTCTGAGGCAGAGGATAAGAAGCCGGTTTTGAGTGAGGCTCAGCGCAAACTGCAGGGTGAGAACCGCAGCCCTCACAGTGCTCACCGAGAAGCCCTGATAACAGTTAAGCAGGAGGAAACAGATGGCCACGGCGGAGAAGGCTCCTACGGTGAGGGGGACTCCTGCAACGTAGCAAGGGATACAGGAAATGCTCCTACTCCCAGCCCGCAGCCTGGTGGTTTCAAGGAAGAATGGACGGACGCATCTGGTAGTGACGATTTGCGAAAAGCCACCCAGAACATTGGCAAGCCACTAAGGAACAACACTTTGTGTAACAAAGGGCACCCAGCTGGAGCCCCCGAGTGCGTGCCACGGCACACGCACCAGGAGAACGAGCCGGCAGAAAGGCCACACAGCGACCCTCTCAGCTTCAAATCGGCCTCTGAGTCCTCCCGCTGCAGCTTGGAAGCATCCCTGAACTCGCCCTCGGCTGCTTCCTCCCCTGGCTTCATGATATCTGTTTCCCCCGTCCCCTCCTCCTCTGCCCCCATATCCCCCTCGCTATCCAGTACAACGTCTGTCAAAGCACCGAACACAAGTCCTGCCACGGACATGGGGTCCTTGCATCCAAACTTAAAGCTCAGTACAAATATCCAAAGGCGAAACGAGAAGATGGCAAACTTGAACAATATAATCCACAGGCTAGAAAGGGCAGCTAATAAGGAAGAGTCGTTAGAGTGGGAATTCTGAATAGTTTTACGTGCTGGACCTCTGGAATAATCTATCTTCCTCTTTGACAGCTGTAAACTTTGGGGAACCAACTGAAGGCGCAGGGAACTCTACTGGAATTTTAATTTTTTTTAATTATTATTTCATGAAATGATCATTTCCGATGGGGAGCCCAAAACAGCACATGACAAAAGAAGAAAATGGAGCTATGATTTAATGCTAAAACTTAGAACACTTTTAGAAGAAAAAATATTTATAGACATCTTTTAGATATTTTAATAAAGGAATTTATTAACAGCTTAAGCTGCTTTGGTATTAAAGAATAGCTATTAAAAAAAAATCGAGTTGGTGTAGCAACTGTATCATTAAATGTACACTGAAGTCCTGTAGTTTGCCACTGGATGAGATTAAAAGACTACTTGTTCGAAGCCATTGAGAAGCACTATGAAACTGACCAAATTTAATAAGTTTTGCATAACAGGTTTTCTACATTTGTCTATGAGACATTACGTTACGAGTACAACCCTTCAATGAGACCACGTCGTAGTCCGAAAGACTCTAAATTGAAACCTCGACGCCATCAAAGCGTGCACTCGTTTCTGGTGGTACCTTTTATTTTTTTTTTTTTATTAATCATTTGTAACAGGAAGACCATCGTGCGCAGGTTGTATTGTGTTGTAGAGAATGTCCATAGAGAAGCCTTCCCCGAACAAATGTAGCATGGTACGGTACCCGATCCCTTACACACAGCCTCTGGGGGAGCAACCGGAAATCAGTCCAAACAATAGGGATGCCTGCTGACAAACAATAAAACCAAAAACATCCACATAGGTAGGGTTTCCGTAATGCCAACGGGGAGTGAAAAGTGCTTGATGTATCTGGTTTTTACAGGAACCAAATCTGACTTGTAATCATGGTGACAGAGCTTAAAGTATTGTGTGCATGGGCATGGCCTGCACTTCCCAGTTAGGTGGAATTTGGTAAAACTCATGCACTGTGTTCTTACACAGTCTTTAAAGGGCCAATCATCTGCAGTTCTTTCAGCCTTAGTGCGTGAGACGGCAGTAAAAATAAAGTATTGGCTTAAATACTGTCAATCTTTTTCTTTTTTTTTTAATGTTTTTAGTCAGGTGTTTTTTTAACCTGGACGTATTTGAAGATTTCAAGCACCTTTTTGCAGAGAATTAGGGCAGTGGAAGCCTTTTAGGAAAAGAGCACTAAGAATTACCTTAAATATTCACAGGTGTAAAGATAGTTGAATTTAGCTGCAGTAAATACATTTTTTCTTCTATAAAAGAGTTTCTCAGCTTCAGATGGTCATTGAGAACAAAGATTACAGACTGAATTCTTCCCTTCTAAAACAGAAGCCGCCTTTATTTTTATTTATTTTTTTCAGTACATTTTGGAAGCTCATGTCAAGGAATAAATCAGAAATTCCAGTTGCAGCCACAAGGGTGCCACAGCGAATCTGCTGGTCTCCCTATGAGAGCAGCACACAAACGTCTTCTCAGGTGCCGTGGACTGTGATTAGGGCCTGAATGATTTTAAGGTTTGGTTGCCCTTCCCATATTCGACTGAGAAACTGCTGTAACAGAACTGGAGTTTTTAGTAGAATACCAAATTCAACATTGATCCTGGCTGTACGGAGCAAGGATAAGAAAACACCACTTGGTGCAATGTGCAGTAGAGCTAACGGAAGTGGGAATTTGGTGACAGTCCCCTAGTGTCACTGTATGTCATGTGATCTACATGGAGTCTGCACAGCACTACAGCACCAACAAGTCAACGACTTTGAGGATGTGAATGGGCTAGAAATAGTATTGTTAGAGAATTTAGCAAATACCACAAGGATAAAAGTCTGGGATGACTATACCGTAAATCCATGCATTATAATGAAGAAGAAAAAATTCTGTTAAGCAGACAAATGACCACAGAATCCATGTTCCATGCACCCAGGCTATGCATTTAATAGTGTCCCACCACGTACATTTTTATCAAAATAGAACATATTTTTATATTTTGCCAGCAATGAACGATGACCAATTTTTCAATTTAAAAATTTGGCGCTATGAAGACAAGAGTACCCTCGAAATTGAGTCTAGCACCTATGGCCCAGTGTGAGACAAGCAAACTGTGTTTAACGTCTAAATGTTTTTATTGTTTGGAAAAGATGGCATTTGATGTATAGCTGTAAACACTGCGACGGCTATCTTCTTAGTGCGCTAGGTTGAGTTTTAGTGGGACGGGATTTGATCAAGCACTTAAGTCTAGTCTTTGGAACACAGAAATCCCTGTTGTACTAAAACAAGGGGGGACATGCAAGGACATTTTGTCAGGTTCACGTACTGTATTCAGTTTCTATGAGAAATTGGAGAACTTTGTTTAAAAAAAAAATAAATATTAAAACAAGAAGTGCTGTGAAGAGCCACTAAATACAGACTTGTGTAATACCTTTCATTTTGGTGTTCGAGTGTTTTTCATTATAAGCATTTTCATCTGCGTTTGCTGAAGATACTATTTTCTTTAATCATGTCCTAAAATAAATATCTATACTTCGTGAGACTCGTAGACTAAATAGGTTTTGCGGTCACTCCATCAATGTGAAAGTAATTGAGTCTCCAGCACACTGAATAAAGTGGGTGGGACTGGTATCTGGGATGTGATATCGGCTATGCCTATGAATGTAAGAAACACTTCTCATTTGTATTTAAACATTTGCTGGTACAGAAAGTAGCAACTCTAAGTTGCTTTTTATGAAATAGCAATGCCAGTCTCTTTCTTTTCTTTAATAAATAGGGAGAAGGCTTTCAATATTAAGGAAGACTCTGCCCCACAGAAAAGAATAAAAAATGTGTGTGTACTGAGTGACTGCGAGCATAGCCACCCCATACCAACCTGTGCCCTCTCATAATCTGCCTGCCTTCCCCATGCTCTTTCAGACAGTTTAGCAAAAGAATGCAACTGGATTCCTTAAAAATGTAGTGTTTTACTTAGTTTTTTTTTACCTATACTTCACTGTCCATGACATTTTGCTGTGGAAAGACATCCTACATGGGGGAAGGAAGGAGTACTGAGCAAATAATCCTTTTTCAATTCAGCTTTTCACTCCGTTAGTTATATCAAGTGGCAGAAGAAAACTTAGGCTGAGCAATAACCTTGCACAGTGGTTCTTAAGCTGGTGGTCCACTGGACCCTCCTGGCCAGCTGGGTTTACAGGGTATCTCCAAACTGAAGACGTCATGAGATTTATTTGCTTGCACTGCATCATATGCAGACTGGGTATGCTCACTGCGGCAATCCTGACTGGCTGGGTAGGTGCAGATGACTGGGTTGAGAACTGCTCACCTAGAGCTATCAGGATCATCCCATGTCACCAAGGACCAACTGAGCCAGCCCTAGTTTTACCGGTCAGCTGGCTAGAATGATCTGAAAACCCCAAAAATTGCACGTATGCATCTGAGAATGTGTGGTTTGAAAAGCTCCTGTACCTCACCTCTGCATAATTGTTAGGGTGCTGCAATAAAAGGGTATCACAGCCTGCAGACACACACACACCACACACACACACAGTCTTCCTCTAATTTATTTCCTTTCTTGCATTACTTTTAATAGACGTTCTCCTTCCTGCTCCTTTGATTCACCTGCTTATCCGGGTTCCTATTTATTTCTGTTTTCCATTTTTTGGTTCTGTTTATGGCCTGTGTCAGTTTTCTGCTCCCTCATGTTTTTCAGCTGTGATTCCCCATTGCCTTCTAACCAGCTTTTTATGTTCTTAATGCCTTTCTTCCCTCGGTACCTAAGCAAGCTCCCCGAACTGCTAGCATTCCTTCCTATGCACCTCTGAAGGTGTAAAACGCCTCTCGCTACCTTTCATGCAATCTGCTCCCAACATCACACAACAGAAGCAGTTGAAAGCTAATTTGTTTCCTCTAACTCAATCATCCTTCAACTATGCAATAAGTCAGCTACAACTACTTCTATTTCATTGTTGATACTGTTTTATTATGTTTGTACTAAGTTCATTGGTGTTGCCTTCCTTTCTCTGGCATGACAGAGATATTTCTTACCTTCATTTTAATTCAGTTATAGTTTTTGTACACTGTGGGGCCAGTTTTTAAAATCGGCACTTTGCTTGCAAGTGAAGTGTGACCCTCGTCAGAAGAGTGAACCCTTAGTGCTGTGGTGTGGTTGGCGTTCCCTAGTGAGCAAGCCCACTAGGCCCACACCGACAGCTGGCAGACGTGCCTTGTGGCGGGACCAGCTGGGGCTTTGCCTATACCGATGTGATATGTAAAATCGAACACCGGTATATAAAAGTAAATAAATAAATAAATAAATAAATAATATACCAGCTGCCTTCCCTGCAGGTTGAGCCCTTGGGTTCTGGCAGCCGGCAGGTCTTAGGTGGGTCCCCAGGGCAGTCCAGAGGCGAGTAGTCCAAGATCAGGGCAGGCGGTAGACAGAGCAAGGTCAGGTCCAAAGCGAAGGATCCAAGTCCTGGCAGCGATCAACAAGCGTCCAGGCCAGGGTCAAAATCCAGGAAGTCAGGCCAAGGGAAACAAGGAACGAGGACAAGGCAAGAATGGGGCAGGGCAGGAATAGACAACACAAGGTGAGGTAAACACACAAGAATCAACACACACTGGGATACAAGGATGCCAGGGGACCTGTTGCTGAGGGAAAGGGCTGGAATCTGAAGAGCCCTTAAGTAGGGTGAAGCAAGTTACATCAATCGTGGGTACCGTGGCCTATTTCTCGCTGTGGGCTCTTTAAATGGGAAAGTGTCAGGTATGTGTGTGCCTACAGGAGCCGGCGGGTAATGGCGGTGTCCTGCTGTGCAGCTCTGCAGCATTTTGCCAGGAAGATTGCCTGTGTTGGGGGTGAGTGCAGGATCATCCTGCGAGCCGTCCAAGGTGACATGAAGTTTTCAAAGGGAATCTCCCTGCAGTGTTTCCCGACAAAAATTCAGAGCTGGCCAGCACCACAGGTTATTTTTGCAGCCGAAGACTTTGCACCTCCTTTGCAGCAGGCGCACGTAAAGCTCGCACAGGGGGACCTTCAAAACGAAATCCCCACGCTCTGCCCTCCCCCCTTCACGGCACAGGTAGGACAGCACGTCTGCTCACAGAGGGGGCTAGCAGTTTTCAACCACTGCTGTTACCCAGGTAACTGCTTAGTCATCCAGGCAAAATCTTTTGAAAATTGTCCTATTTTTATCCTTTTTATTTGCACTGTTTTTATTATTATAAGTCGCCTTTGAAAAAAAAGCACCCAATTAAAGAAATGTTAAATGTCTAGGAGCAGTATGTGGTTGCCCTGAAAAGTAAAAAAAAAAAAGAACACATTACTCCACACATTGACATTAAATGGACAGATGCATTACAGCATTATGACTTTTTCATTTGCACCAATTTCTTCCTTGCCTTTTCCGTAGACTTTGCTTCTGTACAATTGATTTCTGCATGATGAATCGGTGCCTTCCACAAATATTTATATTCCAAAGTGAAGGTCATTGAAATACATTTTATCAGAGGCTCCAGCATTATTAATGCCCATAGCCTGGTTTTTTTTTTTCTTTTTCTCCTTAGGATAACTTTACAGTTTGCAGTGGGTTCTGGGAGGATTTGACTTCAGGAATTGCAGAAGGTTTGTAATATGTTGATTGCTGAGACCAAACAGACATTGTGCAGATAAACTATGCCATACGATTTTGTGGTAATGTCCTCCCAGAGAAGAGGAATTTTTTTTATTATTCCGCAATATTCAGTAAGAATCGTTAAGGGCAGATCAGAAAGATAATATAAAGATAAGACAAACATAGCCATAAGTTACTCCTTTGTTCAAATTTTGCATAGAGAACAAGCTTTGACACGATTTAAGGATGTAAAAATAAATGTTTTGGCTACATTAATCTAGATAATAAATAAATTAATCGGCTGGATGAAATTTGCCCTTCCTCACTGTAGCTAAAAGTCCATACAATTGTTTTACATTGTTGACATCCTGTTGAGTTTTAGGTTCTTTACTTTTGTTTTTTATAATATTGTTTTGAAAGTTGCATTTAACTGATGTATTTTTAGGTTGCTGAGGTGTTACTGGTTTTTTTAATGTATTTTTATATACTTGATTATTCTGTAAACCGGTTTGGGTTGAACCTTGATTTAAATAAGGTGGTCCATAGCGCCTGCACTTTTATCCAAATTCAGAGGAGTCGCTCCCAGAGAGAGGGTGGGGGTGTGCTGCTTAGGCTGGGGAGAAAACATACACATGGTTTTTGTCCCAATGCGGGACCTTAGAAAATTGCCCCCATAAAAATAAATTGCTGTGAATTTAATTAAAATATACGCACAGGATTAAAACGTGAACTTCTGAGGTGGCTCCCATGGGTTGGCCATTAGGCCTAGACCTTCGCACAGGTCCTACTAGTCCCGTGTCTAGAGCAGCAAAATTCACGGGAGCGACAAAACACCTGAGGGTAGCAAATCGTGGGGGGAATCCAGGCCGCGATACCCTGCCTGCTGCCCTGTTAGGCTTGCACCTCCGCAGCCCCACTGAAAAAAAGCAGAGTTTAGCAGCCCCAGTGGCTCGCACGTGGCCAGGAGAGCCCCCTGCTACATCTGGGTCATTCACTGTGTGCTCTGAGGCAAGACGACAGCTGAGCCACTAAAGATGCTCCAGAGGCTCCTGCCTTTCGCTAAGTCATATCTAACCTTTCTAGAAAGGAGAAGGGGGCAGCAGCACGGAGAATGCCTAGGGGCGGCAGAAACCTAAATCCATCACTGTCAGCTGCAGTGCTACGGTGCAGCAGCCTGACCCATAAAGCTTGACTGCGCCACAGAAGTGACGCTTGCAAGATCCTGGGAGGAAGTGAATGTGACTGCCACTACTGCAGCACAATACTAAAAAACAAACAAACAAAAAAACAAACAAATTGGCTTTGGATAAAACACATTGGGGTACATTTAAAAAAAAAAAGCGCGAGCACGTACTTTTGTTCGCGCACCAGGCGCAAACAAAAGTACGCCGGATTTCAATAGATACGTGCGTAGCTGTGCGTATCTTTTAAAATCCGGGGTCGGCGCGCGCAAGGGGGTGCACATTTGTGCACCTTGCGCGCGCCGAGCCCTGCGCGCGCTGCCCGTTCCCTCCGAACGCCCTCCGAGCGCCCTCGGAGGGAACTTTCCTTCCGCCTCCCCCTATCTTCCCCTCCCTTCCCCACCCCCAGCCCTATCTAAACTCCCCCCTACCTTTATCGCAAAAGTTACGCCTGCTCGAGGCAGACATAACATGTGCGCGCCGGTGGCCAGCTGGCGCGCCATCACCCGACCTGGGGGCTGGTCCGGAGGTCTTGGCCATGCCCCCTGGAACGCCCCCGGGCCGGCACCACGCTCCCCAGAACGCCCCGAACGTCGCACCGCCCCCGACACGCCCCCTAGCAAAGCCCCGGGACTTACGCGTGCCGCCGAGCCTATGCAAAATAGGCTTGGCGCGTGCAGGGTTTTTTTTTAAGGGTTACGCGCGTAACTTATGCGCGTAACCCTTTTAAAATCCACCCCATTATTCCTTCCTCCATTTGTTCAGGATTAGGCTAAAGGTTCAACCATTGCCATTATCCTTTTATTAAGTCTGGGTTTTCTATTGTTATCTGTTTCAATGCACATTAATACTTTTATGTATTAACAGTAATATACATTATACTGTGCATTGAAATTAACAATAATTATAGTATGGCCAGCAGCAGTTGCAGGAAAATCCTTCTTCCATACTAACTGAGACATGCGGTTTCTGGCAGAACATCCTATGGGGGATATATGTCAGCAGCAGTGAATGTCGATGCTTGAGTGCCACAAACAGGTCTGGTTTTCAGGATTTTGTGTGTTCACAAGAAACATTTCCAGGTTAAAATGTGCATAATTTTACTCTCCTGAAAACCAGACCTGTTTGGGCATAGCAGGACTGGAGCTCACCATCCACAGAGGATAACTCAAACCTATTCATGTTACAGGATTTGTGCAATTAAGTGAATTTGTGAGATTTATCCTAGTCTTTTATAAACTGCAAAGCAGGTTGCTGCGCATTTTCATAAAACACGACATAGTTCAGCTCTGAAAATACACACTTACATTTCAGCATTTGCAAATATTTTTAGTGCATTGAAAGCAGATGGAGAAGGTACAGAGAAGAGCAACCAAAATGATAAAGGGGGAGGGAACAGCTCCCCTATGAGGAAAGGCTGAAGAGGTTAGGGCTGTTCAGCTTGGAGAAGAGACGGCTGAGGGGGGATATGATAGAGGTCTTTAAGATCATGAGAGATCTTGAACGAGTAGATAAGAACATAAGAAATTGCCATGCTGGGTCAGACCAAGGGTCCATCAAGCCCAGCATCCTGTTTCCAACAGAGGCCAAAAACCAGGCCACAAGAACCTGGCAATTACCCAAACACTATTCAGAGCACGAGTTTGTATATACCTTCCTCGTTTTTCGTTTCTATTTTCATTTTCGTTATTTGAATTAAATTATTTTTAGTTATTTCCTGTTACATCCTTCTCCATATGCTAGTTGCATATACTTTTGTTTCTCAAATTGTTCTATGTATCATTGTTTCGTTCCAATGTAAACCGGGGTGAAGGCATGTGCTAAACCTCGGTATATAAAAGCTTCAAATAAATAAATAAATAAATAAGAAGATCCCATGCTACTGATGCAATTAATAGCAGTGGCTATTCCCTAAGTATAATTGATTAATAGCCATTAATGGACTTCTCCTCCAAGAACTTATCCAATCTTTTTTTAAACACAGCTACACTAACTGCACTAACCACAACCTCTGGCAACAAATTCCAGAGCTTTATTGTGCGTTGAGTGAAAAAGAATTTTCTCCGATTAGTCTTAAATGTGCTACTTGCTAACTTCATGGAATGCCCCCTAGTCCTTCTATTATTCGAAAGTGTAAATAACCGAGTCACATCTACTCGACCTCTCATGATCTCAAAGACCTCTATCATATCCCCCTTTGAAAATATACTCAACAGTTTGAAATACATGGAATCCAGTTGTGGAATTTGTGAGAGCAAATCTTCCTCCAATGATAGGGACAGCTGCAGAAACCCTGTGAAAGAATTCAAGCCACATTTTCCATGCTGAGGTTTTTCTGTAAAATGATCCAGCCAGCGTACTTGGAAATGTTTTGTCCTGCCCGCCCCCCAGTACACCCAAGGATGACTAAACACATCGCACTTGTTTTTCCAAATCAGTCTCGTCTCTGATTACTCTTCCTTCCCTAGCTGGCTTTCCTTCCAGTGCCTTCTTAGCTCAACAATTTCCTGGCTATACCGGTCATGAAGCTTGGAAAAACAGACTGTCCCTGAATAAACAGGATTTTCCATGGCCAGTGCAGAAAGGCCAGCGGCATCACCAGTACTGCTGGGCGGTGGGCGCCTTCGAGGAGGCGCAGGGGGAGGGGGTCTAAGGTTGCCTTCCGAGCCACTACCTGAACAGTTCCCCGTGCTCCCCAGACTGCGGCCGCCAGCGCGTGCACAGCCCTTTGGAAAACTGAGGGAGCCGGGAGAATTATTCCACACAGCACAACCGTTTTCCTTTATGACGGGACCGGAGAGCGCAGGTTCACCGTGAAGCTGACGACGGGTGCCCCCAGATGAGGGGTTGGATTTGGGGACCGGTTTGCCTTCGTTGTTCATGCCTGCCTCCCCCTGCAGCTGGCAGCTGGCCATTAAGGTTTGCTCCACGTCTTCCAGCTGCAGCTGCAGCTCCTTTACTACGAGCCTCATGTAGTCAAAGTTTGCCCGAGAGAGTGACTTCACCCAGGACTGCCTCGCTGCTTGGCTGTCGGCCACCAGAATGTAGGTCCGTGATTTTGAACCTTCAAATCTAATTGCGAACATGAATTCCTCTGTGGACGCGCACGGCTCCACCGTGCACCCTTCCAGGACGATGGCGCCCACTGGCTCTCTGCTGTCCTGGGCCTCAAAATAAAACAGCAGGTTACCCTTTAAAACAAACCAGCGCCTGTGGTAGGCTGAGTTGTGCTCGCCCCTTTTGTACAGGAATCCGGTGTTCTCTGCTGGCGATCCACACATGGCATAGTTGGCAAGACTTCTCTCGTTCACTTTCATTGCCAAGCTCAGTCACCCTTTAGCGAGAGGAAAACTGGAGGGAGAGAGAAAGAGAAGAGAAATATGCGTTCAAAAAGGCTAATTTGAAATTTTGAATCTGGTGATCTAGGAGGGAAGAAGGAAAGCCATACAGCTCAAACTCGCTGGCTGGGAAAGGAGGTGTCCGAGAAGAGAGAGGAGTTCACTAAAAGCACGAAGGATGCGGGGGAAAAAATGAATAGAATAAATGTACTACCTACTGTGTCACAATGAAAGAACGAGGAGAGGAGGCAGCCCAGTAAATCATCAGCTAAAGGTTTCAAACTATATATAACTTGTGGAAATCACTGCTGCGCTTTACTGTTGCACTGGCGAGGCAAAATGGTATAATAACCAGCTTCAAAATGGGATTAAGCAAGGTTAGGAATCACAAGGGCAAAGGATGCTGCCTGAAGATGGAGGGCAGACAGGACCAGGACAAAGCACTGTGCACATGCCCTTCCCCTAAGCACCCGGTAGATGCCACGGTCAGAAACGGGACCCTGGGCTGCATGGACCTTTTTTGGTCTGATGCAGTATGAGTGGCTCTTAAGTTATTTTCTTAAGAGTCAATTCTACATCCTTTGAGGAGCCAGCATACTACTCTTCTACTGCTGAGGGATGACTTTTTTTTTTCTCTTTAGGAAGCAGCCAACAACAAATTTGGTCCACTACATAGAATGATCAGGGGCTCCGTTCTGTTCATTTTCGTTTGTTAATTGATATGATTGTTTTACTTAAAAGTCTGAGAATACGGGTTCAGCATGCAGAACAGTAAGTCACTGATAAGAAAGAAGGTGCATGGCATCCATTCTTGCAGGGAAAGTAGAGGGCGCTGAATGTCTCGGTGGGTTAACCTTGGAATATCACCTGTAGGATGCCAGTGACCACAAGTCTTACATAACCCTTAGGTGGCCTTCCAAACCACCATGTTTGGGACTAGTTGGTTCACTCTTTGGCACGCTCTTTTTTTTCTTTGGCCCAGCAGTTCATCCTTCTCCTTTTGCACTTCCAGCTCAATCAGAACTATCTCTATAGGGTTATGGTACCACTGAGCCTTCATACACGACTACCCAGGTTTTTTCCCCACTCCTGCTTTATAACCCTCGCCTGCCCCCATCTCCACGTACCCCAGTAATTTGCAGAACACGGTTCTATCCAGAAGCTTATATTTATCTTATTTTTATATATATTCTGTGCACTTAGCTCATGCTTTTTCATTGTAGGGCAAGCTGAGTTACATTCAGGTACACTGCAGATATTTTCCTGTCTCCAGAGGGCTCACAATCTAAGTTGGCACCTGAGGCAATAGAAAGTGAAGTCACTCGCCCAAGGTCACAAGGAGCGGCGGTGGGATTTGAACCCTGGTTCTCAGGCTACTCTTTCACTGCATCTTGAACCTGGACAGCAGTTGTCACCATGGTGGGATAGTGAGGCTCTGTTTCTCACCCCCAGGGCGCCTTACTGTCAGTGTTAATATAGAAGCCATAGATGAAACAGAATGGAAAAATAAGCAGATTCTCACCCTTAGACGTAACTCCTCTGCTGTCACTGGCCGTGATGCGTTTGCTCTGGCACTTTCTGAAGCTTCAAACCCACTAAAGATAAATGGAAATATCATATTATAATAAGACCCTGAAAGAAATCATAACAGAACAACATATTTAACCTTTCCATGCCCAGTGATCATGACAAGGGAGAAGGAATGTGGTGTGGGAAATGGTGTTTGAGTAGAGATTATGTTGGTTTGGTTAAATTAGGTAAATTTGGGGAGGCGTGGTAACTGAACGGGCAAACAAATCCATACCTGAAGACCCACGGCCAGGCTCTACTTCTCCACAGTGCAAGATCTGAATAGTTTCCACTAGCCAAGCTCCTTTCACCTGGAAGACAGCAGTGTAATTGACAGTTTTCCTGCTAAGTTGAAATGGGGGCAAAGGGTCTTGGGGGCCTGGGAAGAAGACTTGGAAAGGAATCAACAAAAAGAATTCTAAACATAAAAGACATAAATACCAAATACCTGCATAGAAACCTGTTGACAGAGAAAGACCGAATGGCCCATCCAGTCTACCTATCTACCCAACTAATTTACCTTTACAATTCCCATCCCTCCCTCACAGATCCCCTATATTATCCCAGGCTTTCTTGAATCCAGATACCGGTTTTGCCTCTAACTGCCTCCACTGGAGGCTGCTCCAGCATCCACCACCATGTCTGTAAAGACATATTTCCTGAGTCTACCTCCTTTCAATCTCGTTCTAGAGCCTCCTTTCCATTGAAAAAGGCCCACCTGCTGAGCATGGAAACCTGAGGTATTTGAATATCTCTATCATATCTCCCCTTTCCTCTAGGGTTACATGTTTAAATCTTTAAGTCTATCCTCATATGCTTTAGAACGAAGACCACTGATCATTTTAGTAACCTCCCTCTGGGCCAACTCCATCCTGTTTATATCCTTTTGAAGGTGCGGTCTCCAGAACTGTACACAGTGAGGTCTCACCAGGGACCTATACAGGGGCAATAGCACCTCCATTTCTCTGCTGACCACTCCTCTCCCTATGCAGCCGAGCATCCTTCTGGCTTTTACTGTCGCTTTAGCCATCTGTATGGCCACCTTAAGATCATCAGATACAATCACCCCCAGATCCCGCTCTTCTTTCATGCTTAGAAGAATTTCACCTCCTATACTGTACCTTTCCCTTGGGTTTTTGCAGTCTAAATGTACTACTCTGCATTTTTTAGCATTAAATCTTAGCTACCAGAGCTTAGACCATTCTTTGAGCTTCACTAGATCCCCCCCTCATATTTTCTACACCTTCCTGGTGTTGCGTTTGTTTGGTTGTGGGGCAGACCCGCGACCAGCCGCTCTTACCTCCGGCCTTGAGCCATGGTGGGGACCCGCCAACGCTGCAGCAGGCTCCCGAATGAGGACACGGCAGGCTGCCTCACCTGAGCAGGCCTGACAAGCCACACAAAGGACACCTCTGCCAGCTGATCAAGCCATCCCTAGGCACATGCGCACTCAGCATTTAATGGGTCCACAGTGGGAAAATCCACCGCAGCGCCCTCTGATGACGTCACGGGCCTCCAGTTATGAAGCCTGTCTGGACTTCCCTCAGATTCTTCAGCAATAGGTCGACTCCTCGGAGTAGCGGTTTGCCTCTGTGTTCCTAGTTCCTGATCCTGTGCCTTGCCTATGTATTCCTGGTTCCACTGTGTGTCATCAGTTCCTGGTCCTTCTGCAAGTTTGGTCTTCTCCTGAGTTGTGTTTTGGTGGTCCCTTATCTGTCTTCAGTGTCCAGCCTTTCCTGTTGTTCCACCTTGTCTTGCCCCTCAGATTGGACTCCTGGCTTTGACTTCTATTCAGATTCTTGACCCTGTCTTTGGTTGGATTCCTGGCTTGACTTTGGTTTGTTCTTCAATGCTGCTTGACCTCCGCCTGCCCTTTGACCTCTACCTGCTCATCTTCTTGCTAGAAGTCTGCCTGCCCAGCCCTCTGCTCAGATTTTGACACTGCACGAACTCTGCCTGCCCTTGACCACAGCCTTGTTGTCTCTGCTGTCTGCCACTTGTCCTGTCTACTGCCTGTACTTCTCCACTTCACTCCTGCTGGCCTACAACATCTTCGACAATGGATCCACCTCTCCACAGAGGCCCAAGCCTAAGTCCAGCTGACCCCGGCACCCGAGGGCTCAAACTAAGGGGAACGAGGCTGGTTTTGGTGAAGTTCCTGTTGGGCCTCTGCTTCAGCCAGCTCCACCTGCCGACGGTGGGGACCCACAGGGCTCCTCCCTGTGGGATGCACCAACCTCACCTCGGTCCAAGAGACCACTTCCGCAACACCTGGCTGTCTACCCTGTTGCAGATTTTGGTATCGTTGGAAAAAAGATGAACCTTTCCCAGACAGTCCTTCTGTAAGTTTACTCAAGAAAATGTTGAAAAGAACTTGTCCAAGGACCAATCCCTAAGGCACACCACTAGGAACACCTCCCTCCTCAGAGACAACTCCATTTACCACTACTCTTGTCACCTTCCACTCAGCCAGTTTCTAACTCGGTCAGTCACTATAGGATCCATACCAAGGGTGCACTATTTATTTATAAGTCCTCTGTGTGAAGCCATGTCAAAGGCCTTGCTGAAATCCAAGTACACTACATCTAGCGCACTCCCTTGATCCAATGGATTGCTGCCTTGGTTCTTGCAATCCATTGGATTCCGGAATCTGCACTATCTTTTTTTTTTTTTTTTTTTTAGCAGTGATTTTATTAATTTGCTGACATGGCTGTTTACTATTTTTTTAAATACTTTGTTTCCTTTAAATTTATTTCTGATATCTCCCTTATTTAGGTCTGGATTAGTGTGAGCATAATATTGGATTGCTTTGCTTTCTTTTTTTTTTTTTCCCTTTGATGCTTTCACTTATTTTTTGTGTCACATAAAAATCTACCGACTGTATAATCTTAACAAGTAATAAATAGAAAAATAATCAAACTACAGGGGATGAATATTCAGGCGTGGAGCTGAATATCGGCCCCTATAGCTTGGCCGTCCTAAAGTTAGCCGGATACACCTATCCGGCTAACTTAACCAGGATATTCACTGGCGCAGCAGCACCGCTGAATATATCCAGCTATCTTAGTGTCAGCCGGATAAGTATATCCAGCTAATTTTAGGACGGCCTTACAACGCGACAAGAGTTAGTTGCATAAGTTAAGTTGCTCCCACGGCCTGCCCCCAATTTATGCGGCTACAATCTAGCACATGGTGATGAATATTGCCTTTTTGCCATTTAGAGGGATAACTTTTCAGTTTTCCCTCTAAATGGCTTTTGAATATCGTCCTCCACGAGCACAGTTAAGATCCACGAACATGCGGGGGGGTTGAATAAGCTGAGGGCTCTGTACTTTGCGGGGCCCTGTGCCCAATGCTATAAGATCCTGTCAGCTTAGGGGGCGGAGCTTTGCATGTCAGCATTCCGGGGCCCCAGTGTGGTTGATTGGCCCCGGGCTGTGCACCCTCCCAAGGTCATCCCTTGCTTTCCATGTCTGCGGCATTTTGCTGGGATGCCTGGCATTTCAGTCCCAGCAACTCTGAGTCTCCAGATAAACAAACCGCCTGCCACATTTCCAAAAATCTGCAAGAGGCAGGTGAGGAATGGAGTAGTAGGTGGAAAGAAATGGGGGCAGGGGAAGTCTCAGACTGGAATCCTCCAAACCAGTGTTTCTCAACCACCAGTCCATGGACCTGTAGCAGCCCCCAGCAGCATTTTCGCTGGTCCTCGGGAGTGGCGGTCACTGCAGGAAGACACAGGGACTCACGCTGCGGCCACACAGATACTGTCTCACACATGGTAGCCCCCAGTCACGAGTGGGGCATTCTCTATTGCCCCAAATCTCCGGGCCCAAAGTAGACCTGGTGGCAGCTTTACTCCTGGCCTCACAGTGCTGCACACTGCTGCTGCTCCCAGGGGCAGGGACAGGCTGACACCACTGCCACTGAACAGCTGAGCGGGGCTGGTGGACTAAACTGCTCCCACGCCAGCTCAGTAAATAAAAAAAAAAAAATCCAACAGGTTGCTGGTTGTGCAACCACAAAGACTGCTGCAAGCCACCTAAAGGGCAGCTTCTACCCCACTGTATTTTTAGCCCTTGGCCACGCTATCCTTTGAAATAAGGAGACCTTATTTTCTGCTCTCCCCTGCTCTTGGGTGCAAGACGTACCTGCTCCTTTGTCATAATTCTTGCAATTAAATCATTAGGACATGGCTAGGTTGAGACTCCTGGTGAGGTGATGGGGCAGATACTCCTCCCCACCCCTGCGCTTTAGCTCTAGAAGGGATCCCCCCCTGCTCCTCAGCCACGGGAAGGAAATGCTCCTCCCTCCTCTCTCTCAGCTCTGCCAGCCAGTCCAGGCCACTTTCGGAGGTCTGGTCCCTGGCATCAAAAAAGGTAGAGAAACCGCGCTCTAAACTCAGTCAGGTGGAACACGAGGGTGTGAGCTAAGCCAATGTGCAGAGAGCAGCGGTACCACTGCCGTCAAGCCTCCAGGAAGAGGAGAGAATGGGTCAAGCAGCGTGAAACTGCAGCAGGGCAAGGAGGAAACGAGTGTCCTCATCTTCCATCACCCGCTACGTTACAAGGTTAAGTTGCAGGAGAAAGTAAGAAAATGAATGGGGTATTATACATAGTTTTACATAAGGAGGGTCATTTTATAAATAAATAAATAAATAAATAAAGGTGGGATTTCGCAGCCGGACAAGTTCAAGGCCTTCCATGCACTTGTCTGCTTCCGAGGAATGAGCCAAATCCCTCCTTGGAAATGGTTTTCCGGCCAGTTGTTCTACGAACTCTGAAAGCTGTCACGGCCGCCGTTGTTAGGGCAGCACAGTAACTGTGGAGATGAACTTCGGTGGGTGCCAGACATAAATACTTTTAAATAAAGTAATGTGTGGACAGGGGTGAAGTTTATTTGTAACTTTTCACACGGAGACTTCACCCCACGTTTTTGATGCCAACATTTTGTGCGTGCATCCCCTTAGAAAGTACCCTGGTCAAGTGGCCCCAGGGCACGTAAAAACTCACCCCCACAAAAATGATGCCCTCTCTATCACAGGCCTTACGCGCGCGTGTGTGAACTTACGACCGTGTGCCCTTTTATATCAGAAAGCACACGTGCGTAAGACTCGACTCCACCCCCAGTCCCACCTACTCCCAACCTAGGAGCACCTGTCCCCAAGCGCACGTAAGAGGACGGGTGCTGAATTTTCAAAGGAGTTATACGCGTAAATCATACTCTTGTAGCAATTTTCAAAAGCCATTTACGCGAGTAAAGTTCACTTACGTGGGGTAAATCCCACGATCACTTCAATGGCATACAGGGTAGGGATTTTCAAAAGCCCACTTATACGAGTAAAGTCCGGTTTTATGCGTGTAAATGCTTTTGAAAATCAGGGCCTTAGCCCCTGGCTGTTTTATAACTGCCGTTTACATGCATAAAAAACCAGGTTTTATGTCCATTGGTGACTTTGAACCTTCACCCTGGATGTCTGACATGAAGAGGAGAAATTAAAATATAAAGGTTATTGTTCTTGTAGCTGACAGAATTGTACGACTCAGGAATACAAAGCAGAGAAATACATCCAAGTAACGGCTAGAACCTTTCTCTCACTACAAGAAAAAGGAAATTAGAGAAATTTAATAAGATTTGGGATCCTTTCCTGGTAATTAAAATAGATCCTGTTATAATAATTCCTTGTTCATTTTTCCCCCCTGCCCCCAGTTATCATAATGTAAGAGTCTAGTGTATAGATTGATTTTTTTTTCTAATTACAATTATATCTTATGCTTAATGCAATTCACTGACATGAAATCTCTTAAAAGAGTGGGAGGAGGGAAAGGCTGCTGGAGATTGGTTTATTTGCATTGGCTTCCTTTTTTGTTTTTTAATTAAAAAATTATATAACAACTTTGTATTCCGCCCACAAGAACTGAAGATAATCTTGGAAAAAATATCTTTCTATGCTTTGTGGGAGTGTTATAGAATAAAATATTGATTAAAAAATTGTTTTTTTTTTCAGACTCTATGAAATGGAGATTTTTATAAAGAAATAAACAAAACTCTTAAGGGGGAATTTTGAAACAATGTGTGCAGGTGCAAAGAACGCGGCCATTTGGTGCCGTGTGTACTGCCTGCTGTGTGTCTGATGTTCCCGCGGAGGGGCAGTGAAGTAGAATAGCTTGGAAACCACCTTGTGTGTGTTCTGTTTTTCTCCTCCCCCTCACACCTCAAATTTGGGGACACCAAATTTATTTTTTTTCTTTTAGCCAGGCTGAAAAATTGGCATCGCTTTTAGCAGGATACAGGAGAGCAGCTTTCAGAAAAGCTAATGTACTGGGGTAAATTGCTTTACAAGTTGCCCCCTAAAGAGAAGAAGAAGAAAAACTAATAGGAAAAAATATTTAAGCAAGGGGGGAAAAAAAAACCCTTCCCTGTGACTCATCAGTTACCAGAGGACTTGTGGTTTCTGTAAAACGGAGCAAGGGAACTAAGAAAAGAAGAAACTGACGTTTTGTCCATGAACACTGCAGTGTTTACAAGGTGGCAGCTAAAGACGAGATCAGAGTGACCCCCAAAAGCTCCTGCTGGGCCACTGAAGGGTCTGGCACCCTGCAAAGGATCCAGAAAAGCCTGGAATTGTATGGCAAGTTACTCTGGGCCTCCCTCCAGTTGTGCCGTCGTCTTCTCCTCTCAGCCTTCGCCCCCAAAATACAACCCTCCACCTCCCTCCCCGCAAGCTGCTCCCCTCCTTCCACTCAGGTTTGGGTTTCTGGCTCGACATCCCAGGCCCCCTCACTCCCTCAGCCCGGGCCCAAAGTGGGGGGCGCTGCCACCCTCAGCCTGAGCCCCGACCACAGCAGCAGCAATGAGAACATCGACCCAGGCCCCGACAGTAACAGAGGAAAGCCCCCCCCCCCCCCCCAAGGCCCAGCCTGCCGCCTTACTCCCCCCCCCCCCCCCCACATACAAACTTCCCAGGCCTGCTCCCCGAGTCTGACACCAGAGCCGACACCGCTGAGCACAGCCCCCTACTGGCAGTGCGGTCCCCACCCCGCTTCCAGGGGCTCTGCCAACCCTGCCCCTGCCCCCCCCCATGCCACGCTGCCCAACTCCAAACTCCCCTCCCTCCCCCGGGCAGGGTTTCCCACTGCTCCTTTGCCCCAGGCCATTCGCTTCAGCGCAGTGGCCATGGCAAGCGAGCCATCCCCCCGCGAGCTTCGGCCCTCACCTGTGTGACATCGGGGCCGTGGGTGGAGACAGACCCACATGCATGAATGCTTTCTGTTTAAAAATAAATCAACAAATGCTATAAACTTACCAAAATAATCAAGTCTTCAAAGCTTTTGTATCGAATTTCTGTTCAAATTGTAGTTATTACCAAATATACTATTACTTAGGACTTACTGTGCTAGAAAAGATGCTTTAAATAGTCTTAAACAATAAAACACAAAATTCAATTTATCACAGTTCTCGCAGAGCGAAAATGTCACTTTCTTACCTCCTACAGAGTTAATAAATAGTCCAGCTGTTCCATAACAAGGGAGCCCAGACGAGCTTTTTTTTTTTTTTTTTTTTAGCTTTGCTTATTCCATATGACTTCCAGGATCTTATTCCCCGATGTCTTCCTCCCTTTGGCAAGTTGACATTTGGCGAGGAATTACTGTGAGTTCTCCTACTAATTACAAAGCTGATTCTCCCTCCTCCCTCTTCAGTGGCAGGGATGCAGGGTCCTCTGAGCGCCCTCCCCTGGAGGTAGTTCTCTGATGTTAACCAGCTCTGTGCCGGATCAAAGCAGAAGAGTTCTCGCTTTCGAGATTATTCATACCTTGTCGGGTGCATTAATATTTCCTTTTAGAAGCTAGGGCATATAGAAAACCTGGGGGTCTGCATTTTAATTATTTTACATTTTATTGACTACAGACTATTGAATGTATCAGAATATTATTTTGTGTTATGGGAGATTTATTTTATGTAAATATATCTATGAATATATGAAATCTTAGTGTAAATATATTTTTGAATTAAGAAATGTACTTTCATGATGTAATTGTGTGTGGATTGGGATTTTAATATGTTTTAATAGCTGCTCTTGTCTTTACTCTGAGCCTTAAAATTACATATTTTATGTTGTATGTGTTATACAGGAGTGGTTCTACCATCAGATAAGGTGAGGCAAGCCACCTCAGGTGGCAAAATTTTTGGGAGCGGCCAAAAGTTCTCTCCCCCCCCCCCCCCCCCCCCCTCCTATGGTGGCTGCCTCACCTTGCCAAAGAGCGAGACCCCATCCTGCCGGGGCCCAGGCAATAAGGCCCAGTGGGAACGTGGACCAAAGAACGAGGCCCATAGCTGAGAGAAGTCGAGTTAGCCGGATAACTTCTCTGGTTAACTCTGGTCGGCCCACAGACCTATCCAAAGGTTAGCCGGTCCATGTATTCAACTGTGCCGCTGAACATATGGGCTAAGGTAACCAGACGAGCTGCACAGTGCCTGGATATGGACCTCAAGATGGTTTTATGAGGAATGATGGTATTTCCATTCTTTCATTACTGCACTGCATACAGAGTCTGGCTTCTTGTGGTTTCTAGTTCAGTTTTTGTCTGCACATTTCTGTTTATACTTTATGGTCACTTTATTCTGTATTTTTAATATTGTTTTTTTAATTTATTTGATTTATATTCCACATTTTGGCACTTCAAGTGAGAGTCAGTCTGTGTTTTGCATATGTGACCAAGGTGAGGTACTCTGCTGGCATGTTAGTATAGCAGTTAGTATAGCTGTGTTTAAAAAGGATTGGATAAGTTCTTGGAGGAGAAGTCCATTACCTGCTAATAAGTTCACTTAGAGAATAGCCACTGCCATTAACAATGGTAACATGGAATAGATTTAGTTTTTGGGTACTTGCCAGGTTCTTATGGCCTGGATTGGCCACTGTTGGAAACAGGATGCTGGGCTTGATGGACCCTTGGTCTGACCCAGTATGGCATGTTCTTATGTTCAGCAGCCTGGCTTGTTCTGTTTGCCCAATAGGAAGTGTATTGGTGTTTTAGGGCCTAGAATAATATTTGTAATGTTGCCTTTTCATAGGTAGAGTTGTTAGAGTCCTGGCAGTTAGTGCTGTTTTGCTATGGGAGGTTTACTATATTGTAATTGTAATTCAATTTACTCATGGCTTTTGTGAGGGCCAAGCTGACACTGAACACACTTTACAATATGCCTCAGGACTATCATTTTAATTTTTTATTTACATTTTCCTGGAGATTTCAATGTGATTAAAAAGAAAGTCAGTGGAAAAATGACATTCACTGATTTTTTTTTTCCTGTTATAATAAAGTATATTTTTCCCCTGATTTTTTTGTTACCACATTGAAATTCCCAGGTAAAATAAAATAAAAACTGAATAAAGGTCCCTAAATAGGCCTAATACTCTACAGGTTCCAAATGTCCTTTTTGCAGGGTTTTCAGGCTGGCCCCACATGTACCTCAGAAGACTATGATCGTCCTCTCTTGTGCAAAGGCGGTTATTATAAATGCACCATTTGTAATTGTGTGGTGAGGGCTGGGAAGGGGAGGGGGGGGGCACAGAGTTGTAAATTAACCCTAATTCTATGCACATGAATGGAACATTTCTTAGAGCACTGTATACATGTTGCGCTCGTGCCTGCTCTTCGCCCTCGCTCCACCCTCTCTACTTGTGTGGCGACTCCCTCCAGGTCTGAGGGACAGCTTACGGCCGCGGTGTCTCCCTGCCGCGTCTCTCTGGAATCCCCGGGTTGGCCTGACGCTGCGGATCTGCCATGTTCCTGATGACATAAGGGCGTGCGCGCGCTCCAGAGTTTGTACTGGCAAGGGCACGAACCTCAGGGGCGTCCCCCCGTAGTGACGTCATCCACTTCCACCTTAAAAGGCCTTTTGCTTGCAACTACGAATCGAGTTAGCAAGGACTCGAATCATACTCTTCTTGGTTACGATTCATCCAAGCTACTCTGCCTTCTTGTACTTACCAGGGGTACCCGCTCCTCGGGGGCCCCGCTCTCTCTTCTTGATTTCAGATTGCTAAGACGGGATCTGGTACTCGCTCCTCGAGGGCCTACGTCCCTGAATGCTCAGAAGACTCCTTACTGCCTGGAAGCGATCGCAGACGTGAACACTGTGAGTTCTATTACAGATAGGAACCGGTACTCGCTCCACGAGGGCCTACGTTCCTAATCTCTGAAGACTCCCTTCTGTCTAAGACATTATCGCAGGTACGGAGATCGTGAGTTACTATTGCAGATAGGAACCAGTACTCGCTCCATGAGGGTCCATGTTCCTAAAACCCTTCATAGACTCTCTTCTATCTCAGAAGCTATTGCATACCTATATCTGGTACATTACTATTACAGATTGCAGATAGGAACCGGTACTCGCTCCACGAGGGCCTATGTTCCTAATCTCTGAAGACTCCCTTCTGTCTAAGACATTATCGCAGGTACGGAGATCGTGAGTTACTATTGCAGATAGGAACCGGTACTCGCTCCACGAGAGTCCATGTTCCTAATCTCTGAAGACTCCCTTCTGTCTAAGACGTTATCGCAGGTACGGCGATTGTGAGTTCTTATTCCAGACTGCATATAGGAACCAGTACTCACCTACAGCTCCTGTTCCTGAATGTACTGAAGACTCTCTGTTGCATAGAAGCCATTACAGATATATACAAGTGTGAGTGTATCATCTTCTACTGGTTTTGTATCCAGCATACCCTGTCTACTCACTACCTATAGTCTCTCTCTACAGCTTAGAACCCAGAGATCACAATTCCAGTATCAGAGGGACTTCAACCCTGCCGGGCACATCAGCTCACTACTGCCACCTCTGGTGGTTCTACTTCCTGTCTGTGTTTGTCTCCATACTCCAGCCTAGCCGGTGGTCCCTCTCAGGATATCCTCCTGGGGGCGCTGTCATCTACCATCAGCCCAAGGATTCACCAATTTCCATTAAGTGTTTATTCCTTACACTACTAGAGCAGTATCATAACAGACTGCCACTCTGTGGGAGCCAACCCACAACAGATCATTAACTCCGCCTACGGAGTATTACACATTGCTAGCTCCTCCCCTTGGGGGAGCAGCATCGAACAATACGTTAATGGCACTGGGAGGACTGGTCCAGCAATCTCCTCTCCAGCCTTTTCTTTTGCAGTTTTACTTTATTAAATCAAACAGCAGACTCCTCTTCACAATCACGGCCTCTCTTTACAGTCTTCTTTACAGTACAACTTCCCAGAGGGGTTCAGGAGCTCCTACTCCTGGAGGGATGGGGCCTCCCTATCGCAGCGGGGCTTACCCTCTTATTCACTGCGCACACCCTCTGAGCTCCTCCTGCCCGTACAGCATCCTCCCTTTAGGGGGTTTCAGGAGCACCCGGCATCCAGCCCGATCCTACACTGGTTTATAGGGGAGCTCTCTCACAGGGACATCATTTCTTCTTAGTGCATGTCTGGAAGAACGTGCACGTACGTGAATGTAAATGATACATAGGTTCTCTCTTCATAGTGTTTATTTTGGCCCAACAGTGTTGTCTTGCTTATTTGGGCTTCCAGTCAGAATTGGCCTGTGCTGGGCTCTGATATCATGAACCTTCATTGACAAATACCTAAGGTTTTTTGTTTTTTTTTAAGCTGCCCAGCCATCGCAGTGACAGTCCTTGTCCTTCTGGACCCTGGTACACATGTGCCCTGAGTCTGACCAGTAGGCGTCACTGATGTGCGGTGGCAGAGACTCCCCCCTCTGCTCCCCAGTGTTTGTGAACATCTTCAGGAGTATATTCTACATATTTTTGTTTTTCTTTACTAAAATAGATATAAGCTGTCAGGATTTACTGTCAGCAAGACAGTACCTGTTTTGTTTTGTTTTTAAAGATAGTAGTAAGTATGCATAGACGGAGAGAATCTAATAATCCTGACTACGCCATATTTCCTTCTCAGTGCCCCTCTGTTAACCAGACTGCAAACTCCACGAAGCGGGCACTCTCTCTTCTTTGTGTCTCCACAGCGCTGCGTATGGCTTGTAGCACTAAATAAATGTTTAGCAGTAGTCTGTAAGAGGAAACCTTTCCATCGACTTCAGCAGAGAAGTTTGGGGAACGGCTGCAGCAGGGCACAAAACTGTCCCCACCTTGCTTACTGGAAATCACATTGCATAACCCGGGTGGTAAGGATCACCTATAAGTGGTTACAGATGTGATGTGCACCAGCGGCCACATTTAAATGGGACCCTTGTAAATGAAGAGTGCTTTGCCTTTAATTATGAGAGGTACAGTAGTGACAGCATTGTGGGGATCACTCATCCAGAGCTGTAGATGATCTCTGAGTGCCTCACTTAAAATTTGACCACAACTGAGCAATGCAAGTTTTAAAAAATGTGTCTTTCCCTGGTATTATTCTCTTCACTCCTAGCTTTGAATAAAAATGAGCAAATCATTTTTACCTTAACCAAATGAATTGGCTGGGAGCATGTGATTAATACCGTCCCTACCTACTGCAGAACAGAGCAATAATTCACTTATCCCACACCGAGAACATGATGAACAGCTGAAGACAAAATCTGCAGGCTTCATTATGAAGTTGAAACCCATTTGGTTTCTTTTGCATAAGATAAATGATTATATGCTTTAGAAAGGGAAGGTTTTTTTTTTTGTCCCTAGCTAATTTACTGGTTCACACTTGTACCATATGGCACCACTGAAGATTTTCTGTGACATGATATAGCAGTGAAACTCGTAACTGACATCACATTTCTCACACAAATGCTTTTTGCCAACTTTCTGTACATCTTTTTCCCCTCTTTGTGACACTTTATTTTTTAGCAATTAGAAATATTTCGAGCATTATTATGGAAGAGAAAATCATGGCAATTTAAAAAAAAAAAAAAAAATCCTGAGTAATTTTGTGTCATGTTAGATTTTTATTCAAGATGTCAAAATAAAAAAAAAAACAACCCCTAGCTAGTTCAAATACAGACAACTATGTGGAGAAGAAAGAATCGGAATTGCACTTACTGGTGTAGGCCTGAGCTCTACTAAGCCAAGTCCAAATCGGATCTAAAGGTCGATAAGAATCACAAAGCTGTTCAGTGTCGCGCTGGGGAGAAGCCACATCGTGGTCCTTAAAGGGGCAATTTTGCAGCTGCCTGCATAGATTCAAAGTCAGTCACCCGTGGACTTAGCACACTTTACGCGCATAAAGTTATCCCAGAAAAACGACTTTTGCACGTGTGCAAGTAGGGTTTGGGTGTTTTTTATCCGCAAGGTAAAGACACATATACTTTTGGAAATTCAAAAATTATGGGGCCGATTTTAAATGTTACGCGCGTGGAGTACATTTGTGCGTGCTACCCGGCATGCACAAATGTACACCTGATTTTATAACATGCGCGTGCTGCCGCGCGCATGTTATAAAATACAGGGTCGGCGAGCGCAAGGGGGTGCACACTTGTGCACCTTGCATGCGCTGAGCCCAAGGGGAGCCCCAATGGCTTTCCCCGTTATCTTGGAGGGAACTTTTTTTCCGATCCCGCCCACCCCCCAGCCCTAACTAAATTCCCCCCCCTACCTTTGTTTCCGAAGTTACGCCTGCCCGAGGCAGGCGTAACTTGCGCGCACTGGCCCACTGCTGGTGCGCCATCCCCCTGCACAGGCCGCTGTGCCGGAGGATTCGGGACCACCCCCCAAACCGCCACCACGCCCCTGCCCCCGGACTGCCCATTTTTGAAAGCCCCGGGACATACGCGTGTCCCAGGGCTTGCGCATGCCGCCGAGCCTATGCGAAACAGGCTTGGCGTGCGCAGGGGTAGGTTTTCAGGGGTTCCGCGCGTAACTCTTTCAAAATCTACCCCTATGCTTGTAAGTATAAACCCCACCCCCAGGAATGCCTCCTCCTATGGCGGGTGAAAAGGTCACCCATACAGACCCGACGTGAGTACATTTAACCACATATAGGGGTAGATTTTAAGATCGCGCGGGCATACATGTACGCGTGCTACCCGGTGCAGGCGCACGCATGTTATAAAATCGGGGGTCGGCGCACACAAGGGGGTGCACAATTGGCACCTTGCGCACGCCGAGCCGCGCTGCCTTTCCCCGTTCCCTCCCAGGTCGCTCCGAAATTGGAACGGCCTTGGATGGAACTTCCCTTCCCCCCCCCCCACCTTCCCTTCCCCTATCTCCCCCGCCCTTTCCCTCCTACCTGAAGTAAGTTGCGCACGCCGGCCGACTGCTGGCGCATGATCCCCGGCACAGCAGCAAATGGCTGCTGTGCCGGAAGCCTCTGACCCCGGACCTCCCCGCCCCTTTTTGCAAGCCCTGGGACTTACACGCGTCCCGGGGCTTTACGTGCGTCGCCGGGCCTTTTGAAAATCCGGCCCATAGAGCGTTGCAATTTTTTCTAAAAGCCCATTTCTGCCTGTGGAAATTGCTACGAAAAATGTTCTCAGTGGGTGTTTTTCAAAGACCCCCTCTTTGTCTTTTGATGGTCCCTGGGTATTTTTATTTTTGGCAAAATCCAAAGGCATTGATGATCTCACTTAAGCATATGGGTTCTCGACCTAATTTATTTATTTGTTTGTTTGTTTTTTTATACCGACATTCAATTCAAAATATCACATCGGTTTACAGAAAACAGCATTGCCATCAAATATAGTATTGAGGACAGAATACAATGAAACAATTCAAAAACGTAAGAATGAAATATAACATCAAATTAGAAAACAACATAGATTGAAAGTAGACCTATATAAAACAATAACCAATTGTTCTAAAACAATAAAAAGTAATTAAGGAAAAAAAAGGAAAAAACATAGTTTAGGGGTGTTATTTATTAGATTTGTTGGGGGAAAGCTTTGATAAAAAGCCACGTTTTAAGGTTCTTTTTAAAGGAAGGTGTAGAGGGGTCAGTTCTTAGAGAAGACGGTAGAGAGTTCCATAGATTAGGACCAATTATAGAAGCAGCCCGGTTCCTAGTGGTTGTTTTGTGAATGTTTTTGTTGGGGGGAATAGGAAGGGCTGAACGTAGATTTCTGGTGGCAATACATTGATACAGGGGTTTTTGCAACCAAGAGGAGTGATCATTGTATAAAGCTTTATGAACAAGCATATTGATTTTGTACTGTGATCTGAAAGAAATGGGAAGCCAATGTAATTGATTAAGGATAGGAGTAATATGTTCAAATTTTCTACATTTTGTTAAGGATCTAGCGGCAGCATTTTGTGGCAGTTGAAGGGGTTTAATGTTGGTAGCTGGCAAGCCTATTAAAATAGAGTTGCAATAGTCTAATTTTGCAAAAATTAAGGATTGAAGAACTGTTCTAAAGCCTGGGGGGGGTGCAGTAAAGGTCTTAGTTTTAGCGCAGGACGATCGGACCCAGTCGGCGTGGGGCGATTTGTGACACTGGTGCTAAAATAGCCACTTCCAGGGGCTCCAGGAAAACCGCAGAGCAGTTCAATTTCTGAAATTAACAATTTCAATGGGGAGCGGAGGGAGGGGGCACAATTTTCAAAGTATCCATAATGGGGCAAATTCTGCT
The DNA here is from genome assembly GCF_901001135.1 of Rhinatrema bivittatum. Lineage (NCBI taxonomy): Eukaryota > Metazoa > Chordata > Amphibia > Gymnophiona > Rhinatrematidae > Rhinatrema > Rhinatrema bivittatum. The sequence goes on from NC_042625.1 coordinate 24,246,563, forward strand.
TTTTACCCCCCACTTTTTTAATTGGATTTCATAGAGAGAGCACAGGTGTACTTTAACTTTCAAACTTGCCCCGGTACTAAAGGCATCCATGTACTTTATTGCACCCGTTTTTTTTGGTGCCGGTACTCACTCCATAGAAAATGACGTGTATAGAAATGAAAGTACAATTCACCTGCATTATTTTTTTCCCCTCCCCATCCTAACAATTCCCCTGGGACCAGCCCTAAAGTGGGGGGAAGGCAATTGGCAGACAGTCAATTCTATGTGCCTAAATGGCTGTTTTCCTGTGTAAATGCCGTTTGAAATGATCCTGTAAAAGTACACGTTGCAGGCACCCTGGCACTGTTAGGCCGATGCAATATAAACGCTGTAAAAACGGGGGCTTGTATTGAGCGCCCATTTCCCTAAGGCGCACCCATCCGCCTCTCCTGGGCGTGCAGTGAAATATGCTAATGAACTGCCGTGTTAAAAAGGATGTGCTGGAGGGAATTGTGCATCCCTAGCGCGTACTTGCCATCGGGCACCCAGGAGGTGTGACTGTGTGCGGGTTAGGAAAACGGACTCTCAATACGAGCGTCCGTTTTATCCCGTGGCATCTAATTGACCGGCACAATACACACGGCCCTGAGCATGTGTAGTGTGCGTCTAGAAATATATTTTCCAGGCACGTCTTTTTAATTTTGCATGGTGCTGCTTTCTGAGGCTCCTCCTACTTAGTATCTCGACGATACTATAAGTAGGAAGAACCACAGAAAATCAGTATTTTTTGTTTTTAAGTTGAGCCCTTGACGCGCCTGCTCCGGGACAGGTGTAAAGTTTTCCGTGTTGAAAAGTGCGTGTCGGATGCATGGCGATTTTTTTTTTTTTTTAATTGGGGGCAATAGCTAATAGCCTTATCTACGTGGCATTTACATGCGATGAGCGCTATCAGCTAGGCACTTGTTTGGAGGCGCTAATCCCATTACTGCATCGGGAGTTATTCTAGGGCGCCCAGCCACGCGTCAAGCTGTGCGCTAGGCTGAGCGCACTGTATTGCGGCAGCCCCTGCGTGCTCCAAAAGTGGGCGCAGTTCTCTCGCACGGCGCAGAATCGGAATACAACAGAACGGTGCTTCTGGTTGTTGCATGTCTTAGTGGTTCTTTCCCGCTGCAGAATCGCGTGGCTGGAAAGGCGTCGTCACTCTTTCCTGATCCGAGGGCTACCGGAATTTGTATGTTCCCACCTCTGTGTGATTCAGCTCCACTTCTGCGTGGGTGGCTTGTTTGTAGGATTGTCTTGTTTCTACTGGCTGTTCCTCTTTCACTTGGGGAGAATGAAACCATGCAGGAAGAGAAATGGCCAACCTGAATGCAAATCAATTTGTCCCGGAAACCCTTGTCTTGGTCTGAGTCCTTGATCGTGATCACTAGCCCAGCTCTTTTAATATATTTAGTGCTAAGAAAGGGGAAATATATTGGGAGTGTTTTAGATGCAATGCTCTTATGGCACTGATAACATGTAAATGGTCAGTGATCATTATCATAAAATTTACAGCTTTCTGTTCATTACTTTTATGTCATGTTTTCAGTGCATATGTAACCTCCCTCCCCCTACGTCCTAATACTAAAGGAAGGTGTTGGGAGTAGTTTGTTCCTGAGCATTGAGGGGTGGGGAAGCTTCACTTTAAAGCCCTCTGGGTGCAGTGACTTACACTGCAAGAAAACGTCTTCGGTAGAGATAATCTGACAAACCGGAATTGGCATCGGATAACTCGGTCAGGATCTCCTCGCTTCCTCTGCGGTAGGTTCTGCTGCTCACTCTGCTAAGGGAACTCCCGCACCTCTGTCCTAGAAGCCTCGTTATGTTGCACCCCGGCAGCTCAGACACCTCCCTTTTCATTAAAGTATCTTGTTGCCACAGATCCTCCTCTTCCGACGTGCAGCGCCATGCCTGTGTCTTGTTAGCACTGACTGGACGAGTCCGCATACTCTTTTTTTCTTTCTCTCTCTGTAGAATTGCAGCAGACTGCTGTGTGGGTCCCAGATCGCCTTCCGGACAATCCAGCTGGAACTTCCTTCTTTCTCTGAGCACTGCTACAGCAAGAGCTTTCTTCCACTTCTTGGGGAATTCTTGCTCCTCTTGTCCTCAACTTTAGGGCACTAGGAAGTGCTATTGAGAAGGAAAGCGTCTGCTTTGCTCTCCCTATCTAACTACCTGGGAGGGCATTTGTAAGACTCCTGCCTCCAAGTCTACAGCTGCTCCAACCTCTAAACATGCTGAACTCTCTGGAAATACGAGGGGTGTGTATATCTCTTCACAAGAACCTCTCAACGTGGCACACACAGAAACAAGTGCTCTTACAACTGGTCTTACCCTACACCCTTCCTCCAAAATAGGGCCTTGTAAATAGGACACATATTAATGTAATCTATTTATTTATTTATTTATTTATTTATTTAAAGTTTATTAGAGTTTTTACAATTTTATAAAAAATGCAAAAAAATCAAGAAATACAATTGCATATATCACAATTAAGTCAAAAAACTAATTAACACAAATATTCATCTTCTATATGTCAAAAATTATAGTCCACAATTTGGGAGGATACCACCAAAGAATACTGTAATTAAACAAAACATAAGAAATTGTAATCCAATTATTACATTAGCTGGATTTATATATTTATACAACTACTTAAATCTCAACCAGCTTCCTTATCTGCCAAGAACGTTTCCAGATGGCTCGGTTCCTGAAAAATAAATCTATTCTTTTGGTAAACAATGAGGCATTTACAGGGGAAACGCAAAAAGTAAGTTGCCCCTAAGGACAATACTCTGGGTTTTAATAAAAGGAATTGTTTCCGTAATCTATTTATTTTAAGCATAGGATATTCCATCCTTCCCTAAAGGTAGTCGCAAGGCAGATTACAGAAAGTAACAAGGTACTGAATCAGGGGCAAATTGGCCTATCAGGGCTTCAGACATGCCCCAGTGGGCTGCTAGGCCCCATCACGTGGCTGGCAGGGTGAGCTGGTTGCTTCAGGTGGCAAAGTTTTGGGGCGGCAAAAAGTGCCCCCCACAAAACAGCCCTCTGGTGACCGTCTCATTTCCCTGTCAAAAGAAATGAAAAGTCCACTCAGTGGCACAAGACAGAGCAGGAGGAGAGCGGCATCGTTTGAGGAAATACCGCTGGGGTTCCCACCCTCACAGGCAGGAAGAGAGCGGTGCGGTTTGAGAAAGTGCCAGTGAGGTTCCCACCCTCATTGGCAGGAAGACAGTGGCGCAGTTTTAGAAAGTGCTGGTGAAGTTCCCACCCCCACCGGCAGGAAGATGGCAGCGCTGTTTGCTCACATAACGGCAGCAGAGAGTTCCACGTGGGTGCAGCAGCACTTTTTTGATGATGTACAGGTGGAGGTTCTCACGCCCCATCAGCAAAAAGAAGAATGGTAAACTAGTGAAGTTTCCCCTCCCCCTTTCCCGCCACGGGCAGTAAAATAACATTGCTGCTAAAGCCCAGAAGAAAGGAGGAGAAAGGGGCCTGAGAGGTGTGTGTGTGTACAAGAGGGAGAGGCTGTCTGTACATGAAATTCTGCATGTACGTGTGAGAGAGAGCCTGTCTGGTGGGTGTAAGAGAGTAAGTGCCTGTGTGTGCTTATGAGAACCTGCATTTATATATGAGACAGCTTACCTGGGTATGAGAGAGAGCACCTGCATGTGTGTATGAAAGAGTGACTATGTGTGAGAACCTGCATGTGTGTGAGAGATCGCCTATGTGTGTAAGAGAGCCTGCATATGTGTGTGAGAGAAAGCAAGAGCACCTGTGTGTACATATGAGAGCCTGCATGTGCATGAGAGTGAGAGAACCTGTATGTGTGCATGGGACAGAGAGATGCACGTGTATGAGAGAGAGAGCGCACCTATGTGTGTGAAGGGGAGAAAAAAGAAGATATAGTTTAATCATCCCCTTCCCCCAAGTCTGTGACAATTTCTGGGTGTCTGGACATCAAAAGATCCCAGGTATTTATTTATTTTATGATCTGGAGAGCTAGAGATTTTTTAATACCATTATTTTAAATTTTGGGGTGTTTTCATGTGTCTGCTGTTTTGAAATATTTTATTGGTGTTTGGGAAATAGATCAAATTTACATGACTTTTAAATTATTGGATATTTGTCAGCTGTTTTGACATTTATTCTTTCTATTAGTATGGTTTTAATATTATGAATGATGTTTTTTATCTCTTGATTTTATTGCTTGATGTTTTGCAAGGAATGATGATGTTTCTGTTTTTCCGTTGTTGCACTGCATAATACAGTCAGGTTTGTGGTTTCCAGAGCATGTGTGAGCAAGAGTGAGTAAGCCAGTGAGCAAGCATATGAGCAAGTGTTATTGTTTGGGATAGTTATGGGTCGATCCTTGGGCCGATGGCAGATGACCACGCCCCCGGGAGGATACCCCGAGAGGGACCACCGGCTAGGCTTGAGTATGGAGACAGACACACATTAGTTCTTTTATTAAACAGGTTTTTGAAACCACCAGAGGTGGCAGTAGTGAGCTGATAAGCCCGGCAGGGCTGCAGTCCCTCAGGCACTGGAACCGCGATCCAGGATGGCTGAGCTGCTGAGAAACTGTAGAAAGTGAGTAGGCAAAGTTCATGAACAGAACTAGATGACAAAACTCACATAAGGTCTCAAGGAAGCTCAGGTGCTGGAATGGTATAGGCCCTCGAGGAGCGAGTACCTGGTTCCAGGGAAAGCTCTGAGAGCGAGATGGTGACTCACAATTGTTTGAGGCAGCGATAGCTTCCAGGCAGTAGAGAATCTTCAGAGTGTCCAGGAACATGGGCCCTCGAGGAGCAAGTACCGGTTCCTATCTGTAATCTGAAAGGTAAAGAGAGCGAGGCCCCCGAGGAGCGGGTACCTCTGGTAAGTCCGAGGAGGCAGAGTAGCTTGGATAGCCAATGCGAGTCCTTAGCGAATCCTTGCTAACTCAGTTAGTTAGCGATAACAGAGACCTTTAAATATTGGAAGCGGATGACATCATCTCAGGGGGACGCCCCTACGGTTCGCGCCCTTGCTGGTACTTCAGTCAGAGCATGCGTGCGCCCTAGGTCATCAGGCAAACATGGCAGATCTGCAACATCGAGCCAGTCCGGGGACCCCGGACGGAGACGGCATGGAGACACCGCGGCAGCCAGCCGTCCATCAGACCCGGAGGGAGTCGCCACAGAGGTAAAGAGGGCGGAGTGAGGGCGTCGAGCAGCGACGGACGCAACACTGAGTTAGCAAGGATTGGACTGCCTCCGGTCTAAGCTGCTCTGCCGCTTCCTTGCTGCCACTGGAAGTTCTCTCTGCCCTCCGGGGCCATTCACCTCTAACCTGGGTACCCGCTCCTCGGGGGCCCTATGCTTTCTTTCAGGTGCCTATCTGGGATACTGGGTACTCGCTCCTCGAGGGCCTGCTCTCCCTGCCTTGGTGCCTGAAAATCCAACTACTTCTGCCTGCCAGGATTGTCATCTAATACAGCTATCTATTCAGTGAGTAACTAACCTTGTCAGCTTGCCTGACCTTCAGCTTCAGCGCTGCGAGTCTACATCCGGGACTCTGTCCTCTGCCCAGCACAGTCTACCATCATTGAAGTGTGGGACGGATCTCCTCTGCCGAGGACCCCTGGGCTACTCTACTGGGTTACCTCACTGCTGCCACCTCCTGGGCAGTACCATCAAGCTGTATAATAAACACAAATTCTCTGTGTTTGCGAGCAAAGAGTCTAGCCTAGTCCTGCGGTTCCCCACGGGGCTCCTCCCCTTGGGAGTGACCATCTCTGCAGTACCCAAGAATCCACTCAAACACCTCGAAACCGTAACAGAAGGCCTTGGTTTCATCAACTATGAAAAGTCCAGTCTACAACCCACACAGAACCTGTATGTTCATTGGGGCTCGTATGAATACCGTGCTGGGGAGGGCATTCCTCCCTGCAAACAGGGCTCGGACACTGCACCCCCTGGCCGTGCAACTGCAGTGCAGGGCTTACACATCAGCCCGTCAGATCTTGACCCTGCTGGGCCATCTGGCAGCAGCCATTCATGTAGTGCTGCACATTTGCCTGCACATGCGGCACCTGCAATGGGGGTTGAAGACACAATGGCTTAGCTCTCCCAGCCACTGTCCAGGTGAGTGCGTCTAACTCAAACCATGAAAGTGGATTTGGACTGATGGTTATGCCCCACAGTTCTGACCATCGGAATGCTGTTTTGCTCCTGATGTATCAAATAATCCCACCATGGACTCCTCAAACAAAGGGTGGGGGTCCCACCTGGCTCACATTCGACCGCAGGGCCTTTGGTCCAGCTGGGAGAGTGGCCAGCAGATTAACCTCCTGACCATTGCCTTTATTTAGAAAACGAATAAATATTATGTAGATAATGACAAATATAATAAATGTCTATAAAAAAATCTTACATCCGCTCTGTTGGACGCAGAGGTCAGCGCATCCGGTGTTTCCACGCAGATAAACCGGAAACTGTCCTTTGAACTCTACTTCATGTTTTTACTTGTCTTTATGTAACCTGATATTTTAATCTTAAATTTCAAAAAATTTTGAAATTGTGGTAAAAAAAATCGACAATGAGGAACTGCAGAAACATTCAGAAAAATTATTTCAACACAAAGGAGCAAACTATCAAAAATATTAGCTTGAATCGATGTAAAAAACATTTCACTTGCGCACGGTATCCTTATGAAAAAATAAAAATAGAAAGACATAAAAATTGACATCCCAAATAAAAAAATCAAAACTGAAAAAAGACAGTGATAACCTAACCTTTGTGCTAGTGTAATTTTCTGAAACTTAAAAAGTAAAAACGGGCACTGCCAAATAGGTACTAAAAATAAATATGTGTTCACCATAGACTTTTGAATCAATATTATGTTAGGTTTACTGAATTACAAAAAACGGGATAGTATCTAAACTCAAAATATTGGCGTTCAAATTATGAAAAAAAACATTAATAAAGTGTAATTTGTGGTGCGATTCACTGTCTGCTAATGCAAGCATTTTTTAATGTTAACGGGTTTTTTTTTTAGCAAAAACATACCAAGAATAAATTAGTGTACTGCTCTTGCTCGGCTATTTATAGAGCTCTAAGGGTCGTAAAACCATAGCTTTTCCTAAGAATACTTATTCTGACCATTGTTACAATTTAAAAAAAAACAAAACACATCAATGGCAAATAAATGTTGGAAATTATAGAAACTTACACAAGCTATGTTAGACGCTGGGGTAAACATGTCTAGCGTTTTGCACCGATAAACCGGAAATAGTCCTTTGAACTATGCCGGCCGTCTTTTGTTGCTCTTATATACCCTCTTATTTACCTGATCTTTAACTTAAAAAATAAATAAGTAATAAAAAGTATTATAAGAGTCTATGATTTATGATAAATGCTAAAAAAAAATCAGTGTAAAGCACAAACCATTTAGACAGGTAATCTGTAAAAATTAAAAATAAATAAGAATGTGCGTAAATAAACAAGCGAATGAAAAGTTGTAAGAGTATGTCTGCCCAAGTATCATATCAATTCAGCGACTTGTTTTAAAAAAAGAAAAAAAAAAGAAATAAGTACCTAACATGTGCATTCATATTAAGAATCAAATGCCCCGTACAAGGCTATGCTTTTTCTAGATATGTGGTCACCATATAGCTACAATAAATGACATTTCCAAAAATATTTTGGATAATCAAATTGCATAACTGCAATCTAATATGCTTTTAAAATTATAAAATACTAAAAATGCATTATGATATTTTATAAAAAAAATAATAAATAATTACGTAAATATAATGAAAAAACATGTGTGCCACACCTCAAAATCACGTGCGGCTAGAATAGAAATAGAGGTGTAAACATTAAACAAATAGCGACCGAGTTAATGTATTATGTGGTGGCTAAACTTCAGAACTAAAAATTTGAAGTAAGAAGTCAATCGAAAAACATAATTGACACCATGTGACCATAATAAGGAGAAAAATCATGCACCCCTCACAGCTGATGATTGTCATTCAATACTGATTTCTAGAAATAAACACACTGTCATCCTGAGGCATTTTGTCCCTTGGTGCAGAAATTATATTCAAACCATCTCTGGGGGACATTTGACCCTGCCCCCATGGAGAGAGCCTCCTCTACGTAATTTCACACCCTACAGGCCAAAGTTAGCACATTTCACAGTTGATACTTCTCCTCACACGAGTGTTACGCCACACAAGTCTGGGCAAAAAGTTCAGTTGGTGCACATGTGTAAGAAGTAGTACAGAAGTAGCACTCTTCTACAATAACATATTAAAAGCTTCAAATTAAATTCTAATTTGTAGGATCAGGACAGGATCTTGCCACAATGCACAGAGGAATTGTGTAACACCAATAACTACACAGCATGCTATAATCCCTTTATGATAGTAGTACTTTGTCCGGAAAACACTGACACCTTCTGGCCACTGTTGGCACTACAGCCTCTTTCATTTCTGGGGCAGACAAAAACCGAGTAATATAATCTTAGGCAGTTTTTGTCTGTCTTGAACGTGCATGCACATGTGGGGCTGCACTGGAGACAGGGAGCTCCAGCGATGTACGATGGTGAGAGAGAGAGAGTGATGCCGAGGCAGGCCACACAGCAGCAGCAGCAGCAGGCTGAAGCAAGGTGTGCAGGTAGGATGACAAAAGGCAGCAGAGGGCTTAGTGCCCCGGTGACAATGTGGAGGCTTTGGTGCCATGCTAGTGGTGGCAAGGACCACAGTGTTGAGCATATTGTTTAGGAGCAGTGTGGGGCCACAGCCAGTCTCCCATGAGGGTGCTGGCAGGCGCTCTTAGCAGCTGCACAGACCACCAGGGATGGATTTAGGGTTTTGCTGCCAATGGGCACTCCTGGTGCTGCCACATCCCCCACACCCTGTTACAGGGGTAGCAGAGGACGCTCCTCTGGTGAATGAGATTCAGCAGAGCTGGAAGGCAGCACATTTTAGCCAGCCTGCCTCCCATAAATGTTTGCTGCCCTAGGCACAGGCATAATAAGTGCCCATTGACAAATCCAGCGCTGTAGACCATAGGTGTTGACCAGCAGGTGAAGGCATCAAAAGGGGGCGACAAAGGCATTGCCAGTGGGATCAGAAGGGGGAATATTAGAGATTGCTGGGGGGGGGGGGGGGGCGGGGAGGAGCTGGGGATGAGAAAGAGGATAGAGAGACGAAGGAGAGAGGAGAGGACAGGGGATGAGATAGGTGGAAAGTGAGAAGAGATTGACTCATTCTGTGTATGTAGAAAGAGAAGATCGGTGCCAGGGGTGTTGGGAGGGGAGATTATTGTTGCAATAAAGATAAAAATTTTAATGCAAACGTTGTTTGACAGCTTCAGCTAGTGTAAGATGATGCCTTGCTTCAGGTCATTAAAGAGAGGGCAGGGTCAAGCCTGGTTTTCAATATCTCCACTACTCGGTGTGACCAGCTGTCCTTCTCTTACAGAAACTTCCACCATAATTAGGGGTAAAACTAACCCTGGGCACCTTTTACTTTGATATCATTCAAGTCTTCATCCAGTCTAATAGATTTTTCAATGAAGCTTTATGAGGCCAGCTTTCTCTAACCCTCACTCCTCCAGCATATGCTTGTCCTAAAATGTTCTTCAAAATTAATGCTGGCAGTTGATCATCTACGCTCAGCCAAAAATATTCTTGGCTATGTATATATAGTTCAGCATTACTTGTGGAGAAAATAGGGCTATAAATAACTCCAAATTCTTCTAAGTAGGACTTTATGAAGGCAGATCTGGAATGGATACAATTTAGTTATTGCCTTAGCTTGATGGATAGGAATAAGGCGCAGAGGCGGAGCTACCGATAGGCAAAGTAGGCAAGTGCCTATGGACCGTTGTGCTGCCTGCGCGAGTCGCTGTTTACATCGTCGCCTGTGGCACGGCGCTGCTACGGTGGCTGTTCTTCCTTGTTGCTTTCTAAACATCCCATAAGAAAGCTGGGTTTCGGGGAAGGAGGTTAGCTGGCTGTCCACCTGCATATGGGTAACTGGGGATATAAATCCACAGCTGCATAGGAGACATGTCCGAGTCTCCTGTTGAATGGGGATGTGTTTTCGTTTGAAACGAAACAGGAAATTTCAACAACGGTTCCTGTTTCGTTTCATTTTTTAAAACAAAGCAAAACAAAACACTAACGAAAAAAATTATTTTTTTTAAGACAGTAGCAGCCAACCCCGGAGTTCTCTTCCTCTGCCAAAATAATCATATCATGATTCTAAAACATAAAGCCAAGTCCCCCCAGGCCTTTTCCCATTCCCATCCCTTCTACCTACCCTGACCCATTCCAACTTACCCGCAATTGTAAACATCTTCACTGACAGGAGCAATCCCCAGATGCTCCTGCCCCACTGGTACTCTATTCAAAATGATAACAGAGCACGGGGGGGGACACATTGTTTTATGTTTTAGAATTACAATTTTGGTAGTGGGTGAGGGGGGAGGAGCTCTAGGGCCGCTAATACCTTCTTTTTTTTTTTTAGACAGAAAACTAATTTTTTGTAAACAGAACGAACCTGCTCACTCTCTCCCCCCCCCCAAAAAAAAGTCAAATGGAAAAAAACCCCCCAAAACATTGCATATCCCTACCATAGAATATGGCTGGAAGTGGCTGAGCATTGGAGGGGAAAGAGAGGAATGTGCTTGATCCTGGAGGGAGCAGGGAAGACTGTCCTTCCATGGCTGGTGAGGGCGCGTGTCCCCAGGCCCATCGTCTGGAGTGGGAGCGTGTATGTGAGAGAAAAACGGAGACAGAAATTCCACCAATTCAGCTACATACTAGAGAACAGTTAAATTATGAGAACATAAGAACATGCCATACTGGGTCAGACCAAGGGTCCATCAAGCCCAGCATCCTGTTTCCAACAGTGGCCAAACCAGGCTACAAGTACCCAGCAGGATCCCAAGAGGTAGATAGAGCCCGAGCTGTTTATCCCAAGAAAGAGAAAAAAAATTAATATTGCTAATGTATTTTTCTTTTCATGATACTTGAACAAGAGCATATAGGTATAACTTCTTAAAGTTTTTCTAATAAAACAAATGAATAAATAAAAATAAAAGACAGCATAGATTCCAAAGTGTCCAGTCATTTCTGTGGCAGTCAGGGAAGAAAACCTTTTTAGTTCAATCTCCTGTTAGAACTTGCTAATGATTTGCTTTCATTCTTCACAAAGCGTTGGCGGAGAATCCACTAGATGGGGCCTGAAATCTGCAGAAGGTTACTCTCAGTGCACAGCTGCAGTAAGCACGCCAAGAAAAGTGGTGCCGGAAAATGGAGCCCCTCGTACCAGCCAGAACAGGAAACTCGAGCCGGTATCGGGACTCCGGTCCGCTGCAGGGAACTGTAATTCTCCTTATCCGTTAGGCCCTTGCTCTGGAACAGTTATGTCACAGGACTTCAATAAGAGAAGAATTGTCTTTTCGCTCACGCTGGAACTTTTTTTTCCAACCTGGCAATATATTCCCTGATCTTTACGCAATGCTGAATGACTGCAACGCACAAGAGCCTCGCAGCCGCCCTCCCCAACCAGTATTAGGGGGATGTCAAACATAGGATGCACCATGATCTTTATACAGCCTGCACCTGGCAGCGTGGGGGGTGGGGGATCCTGAAAGATTTTGAATCCAGATTGGGGAAACAGGATGATTTCCGTGCATTCAGATCACAGCTTAGCTGCAAGGGTGCACAAAATGTACAAGTCTCCCTGTAAGGAAAACGATGACGTGTCCAGGGCAAGGGAGGCCGGGGACTCAGCATTTCCTTCCTATTACCGTTTATTTTTACAGGAGGAAATGCACCCTCCCCAGCTTCCCACGCCATGAAAATACCATTGTCTGCCTGAATTGCAGGGAAATGTAATCTTTGCGGTTTGTTCAGGGTCCAAATGGTTTTGCGGCATGGCACTGCTACCACAGGTTCATCTCAGCCACTAGGCCTTGGCCCATGATCCCAAATTTTTGATATTAGCCCCACTCCCCCCCCACCCCCAAAAAAAAAAAATGGCCACATGGCATTACTAGGAAGTTCTCCAGGGTGATAAAAAAAAATTACCTTTCACAGCTTGTGCAAATTTGTATTGGCCTGGGACATCCAGGGGCAAAGTGTGTGTTTCACACGTGACTAGTTGGACAAGCGAATGGAAGCTAAGTTGTGTGTGTGTGTGTGGAAAATGACAGAAGTCATTCGTAAAACTGCTACATTGAATTTGGGAGAATAATTCTTGTTGCAGGACAGTGAAGTAAGGAAGTCTCCTATACATTCAGTGCTTCTTAAACATTTTAGATCAGGTACTCTGTTTTATCTTTGCTGTAATATTTTTGGTACCCTGCCTCTCCCCTCCAAAAAGGTAACATCAGCTTTTTTTTTTTTTAAATAGCAGCACAAAAACTGATGTTAAACCAAACTAACATCTTGTGTACGCCCACGCCCCATCCTTTGCTAGAGAACATTAACAGAAGGCGTGGGATAACTACCCTTGACCAATAAGCCTTGATGCTTCTGCAGTATCGCTCTCTCCGGGGAGGGAGGGGGAACTGGATTCAGACGAAACCCAATGCCGGGCTCTGACTTTTACGGTCTGTGATATCGATACACGGACATTAGGGAAAAAGCACAAAACTGCTTCTACAGCCAAGTCCAAAAGCAAAAGCGCGTTCAAGAAGCAGCATTGTCTGAATTATCAAGAAGGCGGCTCACCCCATAAAAATGTTGCTCGCAGTAATTTTGTTACGGGTTTGATAGTTGCTTGATTTTGATTGTAAATATTACTGCCCTAAACATAAGGCTTGGGAGTAACTTGCACGGAACGACAGTTACTACCACAAGAAGCTTGCTGGGCAAACTGGATGAACCCTTTGGTCTTTTTTCTGCCGTCATTACCAAGTTATGTAACCCCACTACTTATGAGCCACAGATAGCATAAGCTAGAAGTTTAAGATATTGTTCCTGCTCTGACTAGCAAAGGTGAATTAAATTGCAAAGGAGAGAACCCTTGTTCATTCCCTGTTGGAAGTAATGGCAAATGGTGACGTGGATTACTTGGCAGTAGCTTTGTTGGTCAAGACAGAGAGGGGCCAATGCAAATGCTTTCCTTTGAAGCCTACAGAAGTCCTTCTCACTTATGCAAATGTTAAATTACCCTCTGGCTCCACTACAAGGGTGGTGGTGCCATGGCTGGAAGCCAGTGGCATTATCCCCTGAACTGCAGTGACACCAAGTGGACCTGGCTTCAATTGCTAGGATTAAATGGATATTTCCGCAGAAGGAAAATTCTGAATTGAATGGACCTATGGCAGTTCTTGGAATCAGAACTTGGGGTGTAATCGCGGACCAGAGCCAATGAGGAGCAGGGGATCGATTGCTAATGAACTTTTTAAATTGTAAAAGAAAGGTTGTCTTTTGTGTTCAGTCAGACAGGCAGAGAGAGGAAAAGACAGAAGGGCATAGCAAAGAGGTGACAGTCCTACCCCAGCCACATGGCTGCTACCACAAACGAAAGAGCAGTTGCAGATAGATGGGTGTGTTCCTCAGCGCCATAATAAAATAGTAATTATTTAGCAGTGCTGAGAAAACAGTGGTTTGTTATTTTGTAGTGAGGGAAAAGAGTGTGTTTCAAGTATTTCCTGACCTTTTGGACAGTATTTAGAATAGTATCTACATACATCCAGTATCAGGCTGACTTAGTTGCAGGGAAATTCAGAAGATTTGTCATGATTTTAGTGGAGTAGAGAGGGAATTTATATTTTTTTGTGAGAACCAGGACTTCCAATCTCCTGAGGCAAGTGGACCCTGCAGCCACAAGATCTCAAGCATTTGCATCGGCTTCATCAAGCACACAGTGGAGCAGCTTGCCTAAAGAAAAGGAAAACAGAACTCATGTGAGACTCAACTAAGAACTTATGTTATTATTTTGGCCAGAATTTAGGTGGGGATTTGAAGTATTTTGCAAGTGAACTGAACTGAGATACAGAGTAGAACTAGTGAATTTTCTTTTATATCTTGCAACTTGATTTTCCTCACTTTTCCATGTTAATAAAATCTTCATTCTTTTTTTTTTTTTTTACCTATAACGCCATTTATCTGTTTGCTATGGTGTATGAAAATCCTGATGCGCTGTATAACTGTGCATGCACTGATTTTATATGTAATACTTGCTGAAGCTACATAAGGTGGGTTTTATGTTATCATTTATAAGAACATAAGAACATGCCTTATTGGGTCAGACCAAGGGTCCATCAAGCCCAGCATCCTGTTTCCAACAGTGGCCAATCCAGGCCATAAGAACCTGGCAAGTACCCAAAAACTAAGTCTATCCCATGTTACCTTTGCTAGTAATAGCAGTGGCTATTTTCTAAGTCAACTTAATTAATAGCAGGTAATGGACTTCTCCTCCAAGAACTTATCCAATCCTTTTTTAAACACAGCTATACTAACTGCACTAACCACGTCCTCTGGCAACAAATTCCAGAGTTTAATTGTGCGTTGAGTAAAAAAGAACTTTCTCTGATTAGTTTTAAATGTGCCCCATGCTAACTTCATGGAGTGCCCCCTAGTCTATTATCCAAAAGAGTAAATAACTGATTCACATCTACTCGTTCTAGACCTCTCATGATTTTAAACACCTCTATCATATCCCCCCCTCAGCCGTCTCTTCTTCAAGCTGAAAAGTCCTAACCTCTTTAGTCTTTCCTCATAGGGGAGTTGTTCCATGCCCTTTATCATTTTGGTAGCCCTTCTCTGTACCTTCTCCATCGCAATTATATCTTTTTTGAGATGCGGTGACCAGAATTGTACACGGTATTCAAGGTGCGGTCTCACCATGGAGCGATACAGAGGCATTATGACATTTTCCGTTTTATTCACCATTCCCTTTCTAATAATTCCTAACATTCTGTTTGCTTTTTTGACTGCCGCAGCACACTGTACTGACGATTTCAATGTGTTATCCACTATGATGCCTGGATCTTTTTCCTGGACTTTTTCCTGGGTGGTAACTCCTAAAATGGAACCTAACATCATGTAACTACAGCAAGGGTTATTTTTCCCTATATGCAACACCTTGCACTTATCCACATTAAATTTCATCTGCCATTTTGATGCCCAATTTTCCAGTCTCACAAGGTCTTCCTGCCATTTATCACAATCTGCTTGTGATTTAACTACTCTGAATAATTTTGTATCAGCTGCAAATCTGATTATCTCACTCGTCGTATTTCTTTCCAGATCATTTATAAATATATTGAAAAGTAAGGGTCCCAATACAGATCCCTGAGGCACTCCACTGTCCACTCCCTTCCACTGAGAAACTTGTCCATTTAATCCTACTCTGTTTCCTGTCTTTTAGCCAGTTTGCAATCCACGAAAGGACATCGCCTCCTATCCCATGACTTTTTACTTTTCCTAGAAGCCTCTCATGTGGAACTTTGTCAAACGCCTTCTGAAAATCCAAGTTCACTACATCTACCGGTTCACCTTTATCCACATGTTTATTAACTCCTTCAAAAAAGTGAAGCAGATTTGTGAGGCAAGACTTGCCCTAGGTAAAGCCATGCTGACTTTGTTTCATTAAACCATGTCTTACTATATGTTCTGTGATTTTGATGTTTAGAATACTTTCCACTATTTTCCCTGGCACTGAAGTCAGGCTAACTGGTCTGTAGTTTCTATTCTCTGTTCCAGCCTCTCCTCCCCATCCCTGGGAGACCCTTTAGTTGTGTGGGCACATTATACATGTGTCTGTCCCTAAACACACAACTGAGAGGTGGAGTTATTTTTGTGGCCCCCTCCCACAATAGGGGAGAGGTTTACAAAAACTCTAGTTTTCATGATAGGCAGGATCTGTAAATGAACTTAGCTCTTCAACAAAAGGCCATTCAGTGCTGATGTGCTGAGAACCAGATTTCTTTCATGAGAATCACTACAAACTGGGGAACAGAAACTGAAACAGAAAGTAAAATGATAAATTCACCAGTTCTCAGATTTTCTTGATTTGTGTTGCAGGATTATTATTACTATTTGTTTTAATTTGTGCTTATATAAAGTCCAGCGGTGGACCTGCTATCCACAATAGAATTAAATGTACAGTAACAATAGTGCAAGATTATTTTGCCAGTTGAAGGTTACAGTGATAATTTTTCTGGAGCAAGACTGTTTCAGCTTAGAAAGTTAAATATGCCTTTCACTGCCCACAGATTGTGTTATGTGAATTTCTGCCTTATCCTAGTGTAACGTATGGAAGAATAGTTCACCTGCTGGCCTAAGATATTGTAGGCCAAGTTTTATTTTAAGCACTTTCAAGAGGTTTTATAATTATTTTATTCATCCAGGGCTTGATTCATCCAAATCTGAGACTTGGAAAACTCTCCAGGAGAAATGTATTCATTAACTTAGGCAGATGCTAGTAAAGATACGACTCAGAGGCCCCTGCCTTTTTGGACTAGCCCAGCTCAGAATTGTCTAATACAGCACCAGCTTCATTTTGGTATGTATGGCCCTCATCTCTTTTAAGGTGTGCAGAATTGCCTTCTTATGCGCCAACATCTAGCCAGGGAGCGGAGGAAGTGAAATGCATCTGCTGCCACTGTGATGTCAGTTCAGTCCTAGGGTAAGAATCCAAACATGCTTTCCTTCACAAAAATCACCACACACCCTCTTATAGATATCTCCAAATCACGTACTTGATCTAGCTCTCTAGGAATCAATAAGAAAATTGGAAGAAACAAGTGCAATGTCTGATGAAAAAATAATTTATAAAAAAAAAAAGTCAAGGATGGCGTATGTATATGTAAAGAAAAGGAGACTTGTCGCAAACCCCTCTGCACACTATACTTTGCTAGCACTCCCTTATGACCACGTCCTTCACAAACACATCTCAGGATGCAAAACAACACATCATTCCCCACTCAATCTCTCCTGGGGTAGCATGCACTGAGGTCTTTGCACAGCACTATTCTGAGCAACCTAGCATGGGCAGAGAACACATGTTTGAGGGCCACAAACATGCACATGAACATTTCATTATGCTGAAATAAGCCATTAAGGATAATAATCTTTTTTTTAAATTTATTATAGTTTTTATATATTACAAGCAAACAACTTGCACAGAAATATCAGTTCAGTACAAACGCTTCCATTAAGGTAAACATTCTACATATACATTTTTAATTTTGTACTAAGCTTTAAATAAGGAAATATGGGGAGGCCCTAGGATATGGGCGATACACCGAATAACCACAAAGAAAAACAAGTAAAAAAGGACACTTGGAGGAGTTAGCTCACTACTCAATTACCGAGCCTACTTGAGAAATAACTTGAGGGTGTGTGAATCCAAGAAAGCTCTAAGTTGGGGAGGATCAAAAAAGGTGTAACTCTGGTTTAAATATTTAATAATACATTTACAAGGGTAGCGCGATACAAATTGCGCCCCTTTCTGTATTGCCTCTGTACGCATGTTTAGAAAAATATTTCTTCCGGTTTGAGTAACTTTTGTAAGGTCTGGGTATACCCAAACCTTTTGGCCATAAAATAAGGCATCTTTATTACGGAAGAAATGTTTAAACACATTATTGCGATCAGTTAGAAACGCAAAGGCGACTAAGAGAGGTCTCCTCTAGATACCTCAGTCTCCAAAGACATCTCTAAAAGCTCAGAGACATCTAAAGAAGGCTGGGCTGCATTCAACTCTTCAGAAGCAACATTAATTGGAGGCAAATAATACACTTTGGTAATAAGTGGTTGAATAGGATCAGGAATTTTCAGAACTAGTCTTAAAAAAGTTCAAGTGGGGAAATTATAGTCAATTCAGGAAAATTCAAGATTCTCAAATTATAAGATCTCAAACTGTTTTCAATGTTCTCCAGTTTCCTACTATAAACCGAGTCCATTTGAACCAGATTTTGTTGTATTTTCTCCACCATTGTTACACGTTGATCCAATGCTTCAATTTTTTTATTTTGTTGCTCTATCCCAGTAGCATTTAGCATCACTTGATTCTTAGTTTCCATCATAATACTTGTTAGGGATGTTATTGAAACTTCAAGAGATTTTAAAGCCACCCAAATTGTATTCAGAGTCATTTCTGCTGGGGGTTGAATATTTACTCCCAAACCTTGCACTCCTTGGATATTGCCACCCATTTCAAAAGTAGTGTCTGTCCCACTAACCGTGGTTAGGGGTCTCTTAGGAGTTAAAGATGTTCCAGTTTGTTCAGGCATCTCAAGTCCCTTTTCTCTACCTTCCACTTGGGACTGTACCTGCAGCTGATCTTCTCCCCGATAGATCTCCATTGGGGATTCTCCAGACGCCGCCACGGTCTCTCCTCCCGGGAGGGTCCACTGTTAGAATCGCAGTCGCCAGCAATTCTCCACTGCTCTCTCTGTGCAGTGGGGCAGGCCTGCTCGGTGATCCGGGGCTCAGATGTATCTAAGGTCAAGGGGGATGTTGTTCGCCCAACAGCTGTCCGCTCTGCAACCGGCTCTCCCGGCGTTCTTGCCGTCGCCAAAAAGAAGTTCCAATCCTGGGTTGTGTGGTCTCTACCGGGGAGGAACTTGTTTCAGTCCCCCTCACCCTTGCCTTCCTTTTTGTGTGCAGCATTTCCAAGATTCAGCGGCTGATAAGGTAATTGTAGAAAGGAAAAGGGTAGTCAGGTTAGGAGCTCTCCTTTTGCTGTCTCCTCAGGCGGCCATCTTAATCGGACCTCCACACCAGGATAATATTCTAAAACTTGCATTGTTTTTGTATTGACAACCCTTCCTTTCAATTAGTAACTACCGATGACCAATCAGGTGTGCATTATGTAAGACCACGATCATTGTAACACTGTAAAATTCTCCCATCCAGTCTGCCCAGTTCTTGTGCTTCAGACTGTTAAGGATATATTCCAACTGCTAGGCCTAGAAGCTTGAAAACTACTTCTAGGAGATTGCTCTTTATCCAAGGCAATGTTTGTAGTCTTCCTCATTGGTTCTTTACCATCCCAGGTAGGCGAGCACCCGGTCCTCACTCTCAGCTCAACCAGTCCTTACCACCAAGCTTTGAAGTAATCTAAGCAGCTATCAAAAATAGTGAGGCTACAGCGGTGGTCCCCACCGCTTCCTCATATCATGGCACACCCAGCATTGGGTTCACTTCATCACCTTCTCCCCTCTTTACTTCCCTGGCAGAATCAGCTTCCCTCTTTTGTCCATTTCCTTGGTATTGTCATCTTTCCTCCTTCCCATCCTCCTAGCATCATCACCTACCCTCCCCCTAACATCGTGTCATCATCACCTCCCCTGTCCCCCCCCCCCAGCACATACATTCCTTTGCCCCCCTCCCACGCATCACCCTCCTCCTCCCCTGAAATTGTTTTAAACGTGTTCTCTGTTCCCCAGTGCAGCTGGCATGGAAGATAAGAGGCGGCCACTGGCCATGACTTTGGTATCTTTGTTATTTATTTTAGACAATTACCACAGGTGTAACCTGGCTCAACCTGCTCCTTCTGGCTGGGAGCTCTTTGACAAACCTCTCTCTCAGTGGCCTTACACACAGTTACTGGAGCTCCCTGTGCCCAGATACAAATACACTAACAGTAGCACAGTTCCTTCTCTCCTGGCTTTTGGCTACCGCTGGCTGTGTTGATCAGGCACCAAATTTTAGAGGCCAGGGGCTGTGCACATATTTCTAAAATGTAATTTTAAAGTGTGTGAGGGCCTGCCTGAATTCAAGATACCATATAATACGCTTGGGATTTGACGAGGATGGTCCTCCACAAGTAACAACAGTATACAGGGTCAAAGTAAGAGAGCCTACACAATTACAATTCAGCACTCTTTTTTCTGAAAGACAAAATACAAGTCCCTGTGGGAGCAGATGTGCCGAGTATTTATTTCCCATAGATACAAAGGGATTGATTCATTTAAACCTTTTTTCCCCTACTTTGTGTCTTGGGATAAAAGCTTGAGGCTTGATTTAAAAAAAAAGCACTTGCACGCATAAAACTGGGTTTTACACATGTAAATGCACTTTGTCCGTGTAAGTGGGCTTTTGAAAATTGCTACAATAGATGCCATTGAGTTGTCCATAGGATATTCATGTCTAAGTGCACTTTACACACACAAGTGGCTTTCTAAAATTGCTATGATAGTACATTACATTTACGCATGTAACTCCTTTTAAAATTCCCTCCTTAGGGGCTGATTTTAAAAAGCATTTACGCGAGTAAAACTGGAATTTACACATGGAAATGCACTTTACTCGAGTAAGTGGGCTTTTAAAAATTGCTACAATAGATGCCATTGAGCTGTCCACAGGATTTACTCGCACAAGTGCACTTTACTCCAGTCGATGACTTTTAAAAATTGGTACGATAGTAGTTACATTTTAAGTGCGTAATTCCTTACAAGTGAATTTTAAAAGGAGTTGCACGTGTCAATGTAACATTATCATAGCAATTTTTAAAAGCTATTATGCACATAAAGTGCACTTACTCATGAATAGCTTATGGACAATTCAATGGCATATGTTGTAGCAATTTTCAAAAGCTCAATTTCACAGGTAAAGTGCATTTACCCATGTAAAACTCAATTTTAAGCATGCAAATGCTTTTTAAAAACACAGGCCCATAGTGTACAGGCCTGAACATGGTAAAATATCTCTATTGTATCTGGCCCTTTCTCAAGCAGAGATACATAGATGTTGAAGAGTAGCCTAGTGGTCAAAGCAGTGAGCTGAGAATCAAGGAAACCAGGGTTGAAATGCTGCTTCTCCCACTGACACCATTTCCAAGGACGAAGAAGCTTCTTTCTTTTAGCCAAAGCTTGTTACATCTTCCCCATCATCATCAGATGGCTGCAGCTTTTAAAGAAATCTGTGAAGTCCCTTGGAAAGTTCTAAAGTGTACCTTGGCAGGACATTAAAATGTTCACGGGCTGCACACCCAGTTGAAATGAGTCTTGGAGGCATTTCTTTAGGAAGCAAAAGAAACAGTATATGGATCTCTGACAAGGTGCAGTATTTCATAGCAAGCTCCCTCCCCTCTTAAAAAGGAAAAGAAAATCTGCCGTAGCCTGTGAAAGAAAGCACACACATTTCTATTTGGATAAGTTCTTGGAGGAGAAGTCCATTAACTGCTATTAATTCAAGTTGTCCTAGATAATAGCTACTGCTATTACTAGCATGGGATAGACTTAGTTTTTGGGTACTTGTAGCCTAGATTGGCCTCTGTTGGAAACAGGGTGCTGGGCTCGATGGACCCTTGGTCTGATCCAGGAAGGCATTTTCTTATGTTCTTATTTATTCAAATTTAATATCCCGCTTGATAGAACTTGTTGCCCAAGCAGCAGTACAATAAAAAATACAATTAAAAAAAACAAACAAATAATAAAAACAAAAAACAAATACAGAAATTCCACAAAACTTAAAAATATAAAAACACAAAACTATCAATCACAATTCATCCTTGTTCAAGAGCCTTGTTTACATAATATTATGGGCCTATTAATGACTTTCAACAGAAATTAAATATTATCAAATGCCTTACTAAACAGTCAGGACTTCACAGTTTTTCTAAAAATGCCATCTTTTGCTCATTTGAATACTGACCTGAAGACAAGAGAGTCTTAACTTTCGAAAGCTAGTCGAGAAATATATTAAGTTAATCCAATAAAAAGGTTTCAACTTATACATTAGTTTTTGTTAACCTTTTCTGTGCATTCAGACCAACGCAGCAGCCAAACTACTTTTCCCTTCAAGGGAGAGTGAGGGGCCCTGTCTGGTAACCTTGATTGTTCAAGTAGGGAGCTAGTGGTTGAAACACAAGAATGAGAGCCACAGCCATCAGTGACGGGCATGGATGGTCAGGTGTCTTTTAGCTCCATTTTATTGCAGTTGAGCCCTAATAAATGCCATGTTATGCCTTCCCTCTGGGAGCTGCTAGGCAATGTGCATACTATCCCCCAGGTGTCTGTGTGTATTTATCTGAGAAATAGTACTCGGCCTATAGAAGCCCTGATTCAGCAGGACAGCCCAAAGCTATTTTTTCATATTTGCAGGTTGAGAAAAAAAAACGATGCTGTGATCTGAATATCTAGAGCTATTTGGCAGTGTATACAGCTCATAAATCTTGAAGAATGGAGTTCAAAGTGCATTGTGATCTTTTTTGGATGAAAGATATTATATAGAGGAATAGTTATATGATGACATGGAAAAATCCTGTCTTGCATTTTTTCTATAATTTCGTTTCCACTTTTTCTTCAGCTTTTGGCCTAGATCCTCATTTCTGTCAGCTCAGCTGGAACTAGGATCCTGATGTCATGAGCTTTCAGTCAGAGCTACCTAGGAATTTTTTCCCCATCATGCTGCTATTGCTAGTTTGGGTCCTTGCAATGACAGTCCTGAGGCTGGGAGCCATTCTCCAGGGGGCTCCTTCCAGGACCCCTGTATCATGGGCTGTAAGTCTGGTCACCATGTAATCTCCCTTGTTAATGACCACATTGCTGAGAGATAGGAGAATATACATTTTTATAAATAAATAAGTCTGTCCCCCACATGGGACCGTCTCTGTAGCATTCTCCAATCCACAATCAGCCTGGGCTACAGAACTGATGCAAGAGTATTTTGCACCCTAGGCGAACCTGCACCCCCCTACCCAACTTATCCGTTGGTGGCAGCTTCAGCACAGCAACTCCCTTCCTTGGTAGTATTGGCTCTCCTCTTCTGGGCCTCATGCTGCTGGGATGGTGCGGCTCCCGGCATCCGCCTAGTTTGCCTAATGGAAGCACCGGCCCGGCTGATGCGTGGAAGTTCTCTTCCTGCTCTGGAACGGAGCCGGGAAACCTCCTACAATGGAAGTGCACAGCACTTAACACTGAGCTGCTAGGCTGGCCCTTTATTTACCACTTTCTAAAATTACATGGATCCGAGATCTCGTTTGCTGAGAATCTGGACCTATAGCTAAATAAGGCACTGCTGCCTTACAGCCTTCAAAGTAGGAAAGGTACTTTTCTATAGGAAGGAGGCTGGAGAAAGTCTGAGTAACTTCCTCCTCAAAACTGAACTCTGCTTCGACAGCACTCAAGATGTATTTTCCAAATATAGTTCTGCTTTCCCCACAGAAGGGCGAAAGAATGTCCCGGCAATGATCATCTTAATACAAAGTAAAGCGTATTTGTAACACTGAACTTCCCCAGACTGCAGGTAGACTCTCGAGTAAAAGCTAGCAATACATAAAACTAGCCAAGAAAAAAAATTAATTCCCTAAATCCTGTGGTGTACTCCTACACAGCAAAGCGATGTCAGTCAGAAGATACCTAGGCTGTGCCCAGCAAAGGACTCTGGGCACCTGGTGCATGATGGGTCTTATCTAGAGACAAATATAATCCAGAAGTCTCAGGCCGGGGTTCCCAGAACTGTCCTGGGGACTTCATGGCCAGGTGGGTTTTCAGGGTATGTACAATAAACATGCACGAGATAAATGTATTTACATTGGGAAACACAGACCCTGCCGCACACATATGTAAATGTACCTCATGTACTTTCATTGGGGATATCCTGAAAAATCAACTGGCTCGGGGGGAGCGGTCACCAAGACATATTTGTGAAGCTCTGGTCTAGGCCACTGACTATGTATATGGATAAAATACTAAACTTGAGTAGCACAGCTAGAGTTGTATGTGTGATTCAATAAAAGTAAATGTGAAAGAAAGCAACCACAACCCGTTTAGTTTTTCTCTGTTTATTTTTGCTGTCAAGTTGTGCTGTTTATTAAAAACTTTAAGAAAAAGCTGAATAAGATATTACATCTAACGAGGGATGTAATACTGAAGATAGTGAAAACACTACACCGTTATATACTGTCTGCATTTGACACTGATAATGCAATAAAAATATTTTAACAAATTGGATTGATGATTTTCTAACATTCAGAAGAACGCTTCTCAAATTGGAACAAAATATCTTGTTTTTATTTAAAAAAAAAAATGAATGGATCTCTGAGTTTCCAGCTTTGATACTGTGGCAGTATCCAGTGGACTCCAGGGTACCATCAAGCTAGGGTGAAATAACATAGTACAAAATTTAATCTTTGTGAGACTTTCCTCACTCCAAATGACGTCAAATCTTCACCAAGGTGTACTGTGCTGTTCGTACGTCTCACTCTACATGCAAAATTGGCCCCTAAGCCACCACAACACCTCACCTCGAACTTGTAGATGGCCCTCCTATAGAGATAAAAACAGTTGCACACTGTGAGGGCCACTATTTCTCTCCCCCAAGCCAGAAATGGCCAAAATGCAATTCTAAAAATTTATCGAGACTTGTGTTATGGCCATATCGCACAGCCTAACGCCAGGAAAAAAGGTGTAGTTACCTCTGGTGTTAAACCCGTGCGACATCATGTGTTATGCTATTGCACAGTGTGACATTGTCCCTCATTTTCTTCAATCCCACCCCTTCCAAAAGTTTGCATTTGCATCACGTGCTAGCGTTATCATCTCATGTGTTAACGTGTTATCGCGTGCATTAACGCCATAACGCATTTTGATGAATGACCCGGTTACTAAGTTATGTTCTAAGGCATTCTGACTTGGCAGGGAAGCAGTCCCTGCATGGTTCCATTCTGACCAGTCCTGTAATGTTTTCAATTTTTCATAACACAGGTGACTCATCTTGGATCACATAAGAGCATCTGTTTTTTAAATTATTACCAAATTAATCCATCAGGGTGAAGGGCGCTGGCAGGATTCGGAGCTCCTACAAGAGTTACTATTGAATGGGAAAGGGGAGCAAGCAGGTGTTTAATTATGCACTCCAATAACGTTTATACTGCTTGACCTGTGACGGGGTAAGGCTGGGGGTCACGGGGACTGTAATGGAGATCTGCATCCAGCCAGGTCCTGCAACTCCTATTGTGCTGCCTCAAGGCAAAAAACGGCACAGGAACATTTCTAAAATGGTGTTTTGCATGCCCACCTCATAGAGAACCCGCCTCTGATCACAAATAAACAATGTATCTTACCTCTGGTCTAAAACCCTGAGCTGCTCCTTCAGAATAGCACCTGTATCCTTTAGTGGTGGACTGTGAAATAAAGACCCCTTTTAAAGTGATAAACACAGTAGTAGCAGCACCAGCCAAATGTCAGAGGTCCTAACCAGCTCCTGAATTCAGGGTATCCTGGGACTGATCTTGAGCTCTCAGACTGACTGCTGGTGCCCAACAACTCCTCCTGGAGATCGTAAGATGTCAGAGATGCAGGTGGTATATTTAGATGTGCTCAGAAGGTTGTTTTGATCACTTAAGATGACGGGGACTAGTTCTGCATTCTTCTGCCACATTTTTCTGGTCTTGGTATCTCCAAATGTGTTTGCCTTGCATGAACCATTACAGGACTGTACCTCTCTCCTAAGCCCCAGGTTATCTTGGATATGATCTCCATCTTTAAAATTTGCTGTTAATGTTCACATTGTGTCACAGAGAGCATCATTCTGAGCTCATATTGTGCAATACAAACAGGCAGCATGTCACGTTGTGCTTGGTAAAAATTGTCTAATCAGGCTGTGCTTAAGATATCTGGAACTAATTCTTTGCATCTTTCTGCCACATTTTCCTGGTCTGATTGCATTTCCTGGTAATTGAGGATCTTCTGTCTCTCATTATATAGAATGGAATAGTTGCTTGATACTGACAAATTCTATTGATGCTGTTCTTGTGTTTTCCTCCCTTGCTGCTATGTCTGTATTGCAGGTGTTAAGCCGTTAGTCCAGGAACTATCCCATCTGATCACAGCTTCTTCATTATCCGTAGTTCTGCTAGAGGACCTAGGCCCAGTCTCTCTCTGGTACCATGATTTTATAACAAGAGTTTAAAAAAAGTTTCCACTGCTTGAGCCATGCTACTTCTTTCTGTACACAGGCCTTCGGCATTAGCTCCTTGAACTCATCTCTTTTTTTTTTTTTAAATAGGGTACTGGATATCAGATTATTTCCAGATTTCTGAGCCAATGTCTGGCGTTATTGCTCAATATGTGGATTCAGTCTTCTTATTTTGGTTATTTGTAGAGAATGCAGCTTTTAACTAGATGCTGTGTGTTGGTTGGAAACGCCTAGCACACTGGGGGCTATGTGAGATGTTTGTCTTATGAAATATTGCATTCAAGTGCCTGTACCCAGACCATGGCCTCTTCAGTTTAACCCACATTTTTCTGTCAAGGCCACACTCAGGGGCGAACTCATTTGGTGCAGGTATGAAATGGAGTAGAAATGACCTTTCCCAGTATTCAGCCCGCTCGGCTTCTGCCTGTAAGTTTGGCCCGACATTCCCAGTCTCTCCCAGGAGCTTCTGAGGTTCCTGCATAAACAGTTTGCCATTTGTTAAGGTATCTGAGGGTTCCACCTATTAACAGCTGACGAAGCAGGCAGCTTTTATCATCTCTTGCCTTCGGTAATGCCTAAGAACACAATCAGAGCTTCTGGACAGTGATTTTCCAATATTCACTGCAACCAGCTGCTAAATGGTCTTCAGTTCTGTGCTACCTAATCTACATGTGTCTGGGGTTTGGTTTTTTTTTTCATTTTTCTTTTTTTCAGTGCTTATTTTAAACCATTTTGTGCATCGTGTCCCATTCCTCGGATCACCCTCTGCAAATGTTACCGCGCCTCTCTCGTAAGCCAGGGTACGATCTCAGTTTAAAGTTTACTGCTCGTACTCCACTTGAGATTTGAGTTGCGCCAAAGAGAGCGAGTCTCCTTCTGGAGCCGGTGAGGAGTAGAGCAGAGCTCATTTCTATTCAGATATTCCTCCGCTGTAGGGAGAGGAGCAGCACCTCCACTGGGGAGCAATTTCCAAGACCTCACGCATGAGCCTGCGCCAGCTGCTGCCCGCCCCCCCATTACCCTGCACAGATTTGCATTTTGGTGAGGAAAGCAACAGGTGTTAAGTTCTGAAAAAGCATTTGTTGACTCTCGACCCCTGACCTAACTCCGCCCACTTTTTTCCCTGGGTCCAAAAGTGCACAAGGCTGTTGGGCTTGTTTAATCCCCTTGCCTACTTTACTTGGCTAAATGGATTTTGAAAATTACCTTTCCTAATTCTACCTCCTGTTTTCTCAGGTGAGAAAGTAACCCACTTCTTTTTTCTTTGTAATCCTAGTATAGAGGGAGAGCATGATGATTAGTCTCTTCCCACCAGAGCTGTCTTCTAGCCTTGACAGAAGATATTTGCCTCAGTGTGATTAATTTCCTCTTTCTGGCTATTTTCTTCCACAGCTAACGAAACCTGGCCTTGATCTTTAAAACAGAAAGCAGTTGTCTTCAGCCAGGAATCTGAAATAAGTCGAAGCTGTTTCAGCTCGCCACCTCCAGGCTATCTTGCAGGCTTGTGTTGTTTGCAAATACCTTAAAAGTGCCTCTCATGTGAAAAGCATTTTTTAAAAAAAAAGTCACTGCAAGGAATAAAGAAAGCTCGGGACGATTCGGGAGCAGATAGCATCACATACAAGGATGGCCATATCCGGGGCGGAGAAGAGTTACAAAAAAATTTTAAAAAAAGCCTGAAGCTCTCTCCCCCTCTCCTTTTACACTGTACAGTAATGAACGTTTGGCAATAAACCAAGGAGAACCGAGCAGGAAGTCAAAACGGCTACCCAGGTAAAACTGAATGAATGATCCATTTATGTCAAAGTGACTGCATCACTGGAAGCTCTCTTTAAGCGCGAAGAGCTTGGAAGATACAGATGCACGTGCAGCTGGGGCCCCTTCTCGGATGAAATCAGGTAGGGCCGTAGAATCACTGTGCTGTTCGTTGCTCCCGATATTTTTGGTACCTGGTGCTTACACTCAGGGGGAGAAGAAACACACACACAAATCAGTTTCGGTTTTTTTTTCCGGTGGACCGAGAGGTTCACAAACGTGCCAGAGTTGAAGCGCAGCCTTCTAGCAGTGCGAACTGTCCGTGCAATCAGCCATAGGTCCGGAACTGAGGATTAATCCCGGAGTCTGAAGTAAGGCCTTTTTGTTTGGTTGGGGTTTTGCAAACCTCACTTACCGATAGTTGGCAAGAAGTCGATCCACAGCGCCGCTTCCTGACAGGAGACATTTTTTTTTTCCTCTTCGGTTTGTCCTCAGAAGGCCTCCGGGGTCGTAAACAGGCAGCGGCAGCAGCTTTTGTACTTGCGGTGTTTCTCCCGCGCGAGCTTAGCCCAGCTCTTTCCCACTGGCCGCGCGCAGTCTGCACGTGAACGTTTGCCGCACGTCACCCTCAGCCCCTCGCGCCCCCCACGTCCATTTACATAAGGGCACGAGGAACGATGACAGGAATCGGCGGCCCCACGCTGCACGGGGCTTTTAACACCAAGCCTGCGCTTATTGCACTTGGGCAAGCTCTTGTGTGAAGATAGTTTATTATTTAGTTTTAATCGGGTTACAGAAGCAAGCGTCGCTGCTGTTTGTTTTCTCGAGTGCAGTTTTTGTTTCATTTTTTTCCCCTTGCTTTTCATTCAACTGTCAAACTTTTTCTCGGCGGAAATGATGAGAGGCGAGCGTTTTTTCGCGACTGGGTTTCCTGCCTGAAGCATTTTTCTTTTTACTTTGCAAAGGCATGGGCTCGAGGCAACATGGGTGAGCTGACGGACGGCGGCTTCTCGTGCAGGTAAAAACTCCGAGCCTTTCTAGTTTCCCCCGGGTTGTGCCCATCCGTGTATCGTGGTGGGTGAGAGACTAGTACTCTTTCCTCCCTCTCCCTCCAGCTGGGGGGGCGCAATAGACGCAGCCAGGGCACGTTAAACAGCGCCTGGTGTGTGTATGTAGAAGTTTGTAAAGTTGTTTTTTTTTATTATTTTTTTTCCCAGTGTCTCTCTTGGCCACTCCGCGCGCGCTTTGCCAGCACCTCGTGCAGGTTTCCGGGAGGGCGGGGGGGTGGGGGAGAATGAGTCCCGGGCCGGAGCATCGGAAACTGGGAGGAAGAGAGGGAGGGGGCAGCTGGCGCCGGCGGGACTTTTTTTTTTTTTTGCCTGGGAGGGGCTTATCTTGCCCCCCCCTTAGCTAGAAAGTGAAAGCGGCTGCGTGCGCGGATATTATTACTGCGTAGAGAGCAGGGCTGCAGCGTGTAACCCTGACCTCGGTCGTCGGGGCTGCTTTTTAGTGCCTTGTGTCTCTTATTTTGGGTGGGAGCCGTGAAAGTTTCTAACTTTTGTAGGTTTAGGAGCGGGTTCTGGCCATCTTATTGCGCGAAAATTGGAGATCTGTTTAGTGTGGGGTTTTTTTTCCCCCTCGAATCTCTAATACCATTTCATTGGATCAGTATCTCTGTTTCATTCTCCCAAATCTTCCCCTTGAGAGTTTATCGAAGGATTAGGGTGGGCTTGGCAAAGGAGAAGGACACTAGACTGTTCCAAAACAATTCGCAGCCTTTATTTCCATTATGTATTCTGGGCCAGTTTTTCTCCCCCCCCCCCTCAGATTTTTGCTGTAGTGCCTGTTGATTAAAAAGTGAAAAAGCATGCACAAATTTGTGTGCAAGAAGAAAGCTTAATATGAGATGCATTTGTTACTGAACATAGGAAGACTGTAAATATTTGGATTTCTTGGTGCTGAGCGCTTGGTTAATGTTTGCTGGTAAGGTGAGATGATAAAACCAAGGGCACGTGTGCCTCGCAGCACTGTTTCATACCCTGCCCTGGAAGTGCAGAGTCCTGGTAGCATTGTCGGTCCTGTTCTTTTCAGTTCATGGAGCTTTGCGGCCCTTAAAAGCTCATGTATGTTAGGCAGAAAAAGTGTGTGGTTTATTTTTTCGTGGTTCTTGTGATCACCAATGACGAGAGGCTTTTTTTTTTTTTTCCTACTGGAACGTGATCATTAGTTTCATAATATTTATTTAGCCTGTGTGTAGTCGCTGAGCCAAGCACTTGTGGAATTAGTGAAAAAAGAATTTGTCATCTGGATCAAGAGCTTAATTGACTGTACTTCGAAACGAAGTATAACAAAACATATAGGTTAGTCCAGTGAAAATGTATCTCTTGCACACTCAGCACATAGACTCGTATGTGTGTGTGTGTATATAAGTGGACGAACACATTAACCACTATTTACTGTACATAAATTACATCAAACTTAAAGCAAAGCAAGTTTATCTTAGAAACGTTGCTCTTGTTTGTGCCTAAAGATTTTCACTGATTATTATTTATTACATGAACATTTTATATTCTTTTCCCCAAAAGTTGGTCTAAAGGTGGATTACAATACATTTAAATGAACAGAGGCAATAGAACCAGTTTAGTCAAATCAGAATTTGCAATTAATGAAGCATTGTGATTCATATTTGTGAATAATTTCAAGACCCAGTTGTGAATAAATGCAGTCCTTTGCATAGGGTTCAGGAAGATGTGGACTTGGGTGTGGGGGAGGCCTGGCTGAAAACCCATGCCTTGGCCTTTTTCCTGAACTTAAGGTACCATGGCTCCAGGTGCCTGGTTAGTGGTGCTTTGTGCCAGAGTTGCGTTTACAGCTGCAAGCGCGGCGTCCCATGCAGGATAGTCTGGCAGCAGTCAGGGGAGGAGAGGAAAAGTATTCCGGCAGATTAGAGTTCCCTTGGGGGTGTATAGGGGGAGAGGGGGACCTGTTCAAGCATTTGTAGTCAAAACTGCTCCTTACTGGGAGCCAGTGAAGGTGATGTAGAATAGGCTTATCAGTTGCTTTTGCACCTTTCAAAATTCTCGCTGGGGGCACTTCAAACTGTATTGTGAGGGGTCTGCTGTGTAAGGAGCTGCAATAATCGATTCGGCTGATGATTAACGCATGGATTACAGTAGCAAGTAAGGTTTACTTTCTTGTAGTCTGGCCTATGTTTAAGGAGTTAGGCAATATTGAATTCATCTGTAAACAGAATTATTGAATGTTATCTTTGGGAAAAATAGTTTTTAAATTTTAAACCTTTGTTTTTCATCTCTGTGTCAAATTTCCAGCTCTATCAGAACAAGCTTCTGCCAGGGTCATGGGTGCCATGAGACTTTGTATGCACTCAGATGAAGGGTTTCCCCATTTTGTAACTCCCTCCCATCTGGCCCAGCTTTTGCAGTTCTAAGTTTTCTTGCTGAGAGAGAGGTTATATGGGTCCCTCTAGAGCCCAGCACCTCATCCTTTTTACCCAGCGAGTTGGGTGTCCTCCTTGGTTGTGAATGTCACCTCTGCAGCAAGCCCCAATAACCAGGGCCGGTGTTAAGGGTATTTAGGCGCCTTAGGCGAACCTTCTGCCTTGCGTCCTCTCCTGCCCCGACCTCATTTACTCAGACAGGCCCCCTTCTCATGCACCCTCCGTCTCTCTCATGAACACCGTTGCTCTCTCTGGTAACACATACAGGTGCCGCTCATTGCCCGCTGAGTCTCTACTCTTCTCAGCTGTGAGTGGGATGGGCTCCGCTCGTGGCCCCACATGGCTGCTCTTTGCCGCCCCCTAATGGCTGGCGCCCTAGGCAACCGCCCAGTTTGCCTATTGGGATGTGCCGGCCCTGCCGATAACAGAATCCTGGTGTCCTGTGAAGGCAGCGCTGCTGTTGAGCCCTCAGACTGGCACTTGGGACCTAATTTACTAAGGGGGGGGGGGGGCAGTGGCACCTTTTCTCCCCTCTTCTCTGCTGAGATACCGGTGGCAGAGGCAAACTCCTAGCACTTACCTGAAGCGGAGCTGTCCCAGTTCTGAGCAGCGGAGGCAGCAGCAGCCTAAAAGAAATTGAGCCTGAAGCCCGAGGCCGCACGCTCGAGGCCCTGCCCCCCCTTTCTTTCACGCGGGCTTCCTATTATTTTGGAAACCTGTGCGAGAAGCAGGGCCTCAAGCGGGCAGCTGCAGGCCCCACACTGATTTGCCCTTAGGTTGCCGCTGCTGCCACTGCGTAAGATTGGGGCAGCTCTGCTTTAGGTAAGCAGCTGGGAGGCAGCGTTCTGGCACCTATCAGAACTTTGCACTGGAGACTGTTGCCTGTGCTTAAATCCATGCCTGGAAGATGTTCAATCTGGTTCTTGTTTATTTTATGAATATTTTTTTTAAGCAAATGCTTGCATAAGTCCAAAGGTGCAACAACAGTTATTAACACAAGTTTGAGATTTTTGTGTTTAAATATGCAGGAAGACTATTATTTAATCTAAAAGAGAACTTGTCAGGACCGGTAAGAGCAGCTTTGTTAGATTACTCTGTGTGTGTGTGTACATTGGGCTTCTTATTGCACTGAGAATATACTACAAGATTGCGTTCTTTGCTTTGAAAGATGCATATGCTGCTGTATGCTCAGAATTGTTTTCCATTTTTGGGAGAAAAGGTTCATTTGGAAACAGTTGGCAGTGGCTATAGGATAACAAGACTTGTTCTAGGTTTGCTGTGAATTGCAAAACACAAACTCAGTTTGAAACTAGTGGAACTCTTTATGTGGTAAGCGGTTTCTGTAAAAACTGGAGCATGTTGAAGCTTTTTCGTTGACTTTTCAGAAGTGCAGCTTGTCTTCATGGGAAGGAGGCTGTTCTTTATAGTCTGTTAATTGAGGAGGAAAAGCCCCCTTTAAGAGCTGCCTGGCTAATTACAATAGTTGAGCTTGTCCTAAGAAGTAATAAATTAAAACGCTTTCAGGAAAGATGTGGATTTGTAGCTGGGGTGAGGGCCGGTTTCAGGATTTATGCGAGTAAACAGGATGCGATATCCCCCTATGGCACTTACCTTTTATTTGCACTCCAGGCAGACCAGTGGTGGTTTTTTTTAATTTTGTTACAGCAGGCCAGACCCAGCCCTTGTTCAGAGCTAAACCGCAAGCATGGCTTTTAGACAAGTGAACTAAGTCTGTTGTGCAGACCAGTAGTCTAGAGCAAGTTGGGGGGTTTTCTGTGTGTTTATTATTGCATTTTCTGAAATGCAAGGTTTTTGCATGGCTGAGTTTCTCATGAGTATGGGAGTGTCATCCCAGATCTAATTCTTCTATGAACTGGCAGGGGTATGAAGAGTTGTAACAGGAGCCCGCCGTCTTGTACGCTTCTGGTAGTACCTGCTTGCTTGCCACCAGTAAAGATGGGTTGCTGGCTGAGATGTACATTGTGACCTGGCCAACTTTAACAATTCTTAAGTCACATTGACAGAAATCAACAGGAAATGTTACTTGCAGGACAAAATTAGGGCTTACACAAGGGATCATCCGCCCACCTCCCCCCTTTCCTCTTGTTTCTGTGGCTACCACAGTCATCCTCCCGGTCCTATCAGCCCATAACCTAGGAGTCATCTTCGTCTCCTCTTTCCTTCTCTACGCATATCCAAAGCTCTGGTAAAGCGCGCCGTTTTCTTTCCCTATAATATCACCAAAATCTGTCCCTTCCTTCCTGAACTCACTACCAGAACCCTTACCCCACTCTCTCATCACCTCCCGCTTAGACCATTGCAGCCTGCTCCTCGCAGGTCTTCTGGGAAGCGCGCTCTCTCCTTTGCAGGCTGTGCACCTTAACTTTCACCAAAGTCGCTATAACCCCTCTTCTGAAGTCACTGCATTGGCTCCCTCTCCGCTCCTGCATACAGTTCAAGCTCCTCTTTCACACCTACAAGTGCCTTCACTCTGCAGCTCCTCGCCACGTCTCCTCTCCTCTCTCTACACACTTCATCAGGCAAGTCACTCCTATCTGTGCCCTTCTCTGCCTCCAATTCCCCGACTCCCTGCTTTCCAACTGGCTGTGTGGTGGAATAGTCTTCCTGAACTGGTGCGTCATGCTCCTCTCGTGCAATGCTTAAATCCCAACTAAAGACCCATCTTTCTGCAGCGGCTTTTACATCTTAGGCCTGATTGGCTGCTTTTAGCCTCACTAACTAACTTTCTTTTCTAACCATTGTCTTACTTTATGAAATGCCCCAAGTCTCTTGTCCTTTGTTTGTCTTATTAGATTGTAAGCTCTATTGAGCAGGGACTGCCTTTTTTTATTTGTTTGAACAGTGCTGCGTGTGTTGCGTAGCACTGTAGAAATGTTAGGAAGTAGGATCTGAGCAGGAGTGGTAGGGATTGTAGAGCTGAGTAGTTGAGTGCATGGATGGATAGATTTTTTTTTTTTTCCTGCTATCATGTCTGTTTCTAATATGAATTACTGGTAAACCACATATTTGCAGTCCCCATCTGTGATTGACAATTCCTTCAGTGGTCTATATTTTTTGTTTTGCTTGGTAATTGCAAGAAGTTTTAAGGGTTTCATTTTTTTTGTAATGATCAGACACCCACAAAACATTTTTGCTGGGCAATAGCATGGCCCTAGCCCCTTCCCCTTCCACCATCTCTGCTCGACTCCCAACGCACGACCCGAGGTGACTCATCCCTCCCCATGGCCTGACTGCATTCCCATTTGGCACCTCCTACCTGCTTACATCAGGGCATCATCGATTTTTGCCTCCTTCCAGACGCGAGGCTTTCCAGCGAGTCTGTGCCAAGATGCCCACGTTTTGGTGCTATGCGTCCAGCTTGACAGCGGGGAAGCGCCCGCTCGTGCCTGGGAGTACGCATCTGTGCTCCTCGCCAGACGGTGGGATGCGCGTGTGCACCCACCCCAGCCAGTTCCAGAGACACCATCCAAAGCATATTATACAGAGATTTTTAAGTTTTTGAAAAGAATATTTAACCCTCCCAAAAATCCTTTTACTAATTGTCAAAAGGATAAAGGATTTTATAGTTCACATCAAAGATACAGGAACATTATTGTACTTAAAGTTCTAATGTGTTATCTAATTAATGAGGTTTAGCAAAATGGCAGGGTTTGATAGTTCAGGAAATTTTTTTCCTGGTCCCTCTCAGGATCGGGAAGGGATATTTTCAAAGGGGTAAACACAACCTCCAAAGCCTTTCGTTGGGTTGCGTGCTTGGGTCTGTGTGTTTTGCATGCCCGCTCGATGCTCCCAGGGTCCTTGTCTCGCTCCCAAGTTGCAGATACCCTTGAGCGTGCATGGGAAGCTCCTTTCGGCAACTTAAAGAGAAACAAAAATGGACTTTGACCCGCTGGTTGCTTGTCGAACCAGTCCAAAAGCAGATTGGTCAGTGAGAGGCTCTTGAAACTCAACTTCTTTCACTGGGAAACTGACAGATGTGAACCATTCTATTGTATAGGATAAGGGAACATCACTTGAAAAATAAAATGTGCAAATGTGGTAAGAATTGTGACTTTAATTTCTAATGGGTAACACTTTAAAATTGCAATTATTAAAGAGTCAATTAGATTTTGAAATTGCACAGATAATGCCTTAAAATGATTTCTTAAGCTTTTTTTTTTTTTTTTATCTCCTTGCACAAAAAAATGGGATAAATCCTTTAATAATTTTGGGCCCTTATATGTAAATACTTAGAAATTTGTAGAGGCCAAAGATCAGACATCCCTCCATACTAGGAAGTTATGATTATGGCAGATCAAAATATTGTTTGAATAAAGGGAGTTAATCCAGCCCAAGATTAGATTAAGGTCTTGATGTGGGTATGATTGTGCAACTTGAGATCTAGATGAGAAAACACTAACAGGCGATACAGTAAGGAGCGGTAGGAAGAGCTGCGTTAGTGCCGGGCGCACCCACGGTTGCCGCACACACAGTCCGGCTCACCTACTGCTCGATACTGTATTTAAATTGCTTGCAAATGCAAGAAGCGTCCGTGAAGCGTTAGGCCCGCGCAACCCATTTTATTGTATAGAGCGCTATACAGTATCCTGGGTGCGCTGGCCTTACGCTTCACGGACATGCTGGTATCTGTCATTTCAAATGACATTTGAAATGACAGATACCAGGAAGTGGACTGTTCTCCTACGCTCTGGATTGCCAGTCCTCTCTCCCCTCCTCCCTGGCCGCGTCAATGGGTGCTGGTCTCCGGGGCAGCCCCAGTCCTCTCCTCCTGAAGCAACGAAAGCGGAAAAAATCGAAAAAGCCAAAAAAAAAAAAAATAGCAACGAAGTGGACGGTTCTCCTACGCTCGGGATTTCCAGTCCTCTCTCCCCTCCTCCCGAAGCAAGGCTGCTTTATGCGCCTTGCTTCGGGAGGAGGGGAGAGAGGACTGGAAATCCCGAGCGTAGGAAAACCGTCCACTTCGTTGCTATTTTTTTTTTTTTGGCTTTTTCGATTTTTTTCCGCTTTCGTTGCTTCGGGAGGAGGGGGGAGAGGACTGGGGCTGCCCCGGAGACCAGCACCCATTGACGCGGCCAGGGCAGGTGAGCGGGGGCTGGGGGTAAGTTTGCCACCTACCCTTACCCCTGCCTCTAACGCAGGGGTAAGGGTAGGCGGTAAGTTAGCAGGTTAAACGCGCGGCAAAACGGCAGGGTAAAATAGCGATAGTTGGGGCGCGCGTTACTGTATGGGAGGGAATAGCTAATTCGATCGTTTACATCTAATATACATGCCGCGGGCGGAAAGGGTTACCCGGGGATTTAAAGAGACGGTAAGAATCGGTTAAAGGGGATAGTGTATCGCAGGAAGGGCTAACGCGGCTGGAAAGTGAGTAGAAAGCGGGTTAGGAGCGGGGTAACCGCGGCCGCACTTTACTGGATTGACCTGTTTGTTTGCTTTAAGCCTATGTTACATTTTACTTTTTATTTTATTGAGGGGAGTATATGTCCACAGTCCACTTTATCTGCATCTTTAAAATGTAGGACTGTTACAAGGGGAATGCAGGATGGCTTCTGGCTTTCTGCTAGCTGGCACCACCAGATTTTTCCCATGCATAAACTGATCATGTAGTGGTTGCCTTTTCACGGGGCTTCCAGTGGGGCAGTTCGTGCATTGCCGTGCTCGCGGCCAGCTTGGCTACAGCGGGCAGACTGGAAAGGCCAGGATCTGCCTTCTGTGGCCGTAGACGTGTAGTATCCTTTTCAAATCAGAAGACAGCTCTAGTGGGTCAGGACTAGGCATGGGCACTGCTGTCTTGAAGACTCTAGCATGTGATGCACATCTGTGAGCACTCCAGACATCTCCTGAGCAATCTGACACTGCAGACCGTTTTCAGAAGCTCCTGGTAATTCATAGTGACTGGAGGATTTAATTGGTAGGGTATGAATAACTAATCGGTGGTGAATACAGGACATGACTGCCATGCAGTTCATACAGAGAAATAAGTTGTACATTCAGGATGGTAATGAGTGTTTGTGTAATAAATTATTTTTCCAGGCAAATTAATCTTTGGGCTTCATATTGGCACACCCTTTGTGTAAGACATATCCCTCTGGTCCTTCTTCCCCATGGCTGATCCCAGCTGCTTTGCTCCCCCCTCGGGCTGGGCCCTATCCGGATCCTGCAGAGAATCTTTGCAAAGCAATCGTCTGCATTTCCACCACAGCCTGGGGTTAAGGAGAGGCTGTGAGTAATCGTTTGGTTGCAAATACTTTTCAATACAGAGTAAAAGGCAAAGTGACAAACCCCCCAACTCCTAAAGGGACAGTAACGGGTAAAGTTACCTGAGCTGTGCGCAAGTGAGAGAAAAACACCTGTGACAGTGTCGCAATAAAATGTTTAGTAATAGAAAATGGCATTTGAGGGCAGTTTCATAGGAAACAGTCTGAAATTTGTTATAAAGTTTGTTTTAAAATTCATTCAGTACTTGTTTCTCTTGTCTTGGCTGTCAATAAAATTCTAACAGTTTGTCACCTCCCATGTATATTTCTGTCCCATTAAAGTAAGAGATCGCCAGAGTTATTAAAGAAAAACAGGCTTCTTGGTGTCTGCTCTGTGAGAAGTAGATTAAATCTCTAAAATGGTTGGGTTTGTGCAGCATATGAATTCTTTTAAATAGTCTGCTTAGCCGGCATTGCATTTATAGACAAATCACAGGGTTTAGAATTAATTTGTAAGTGTAAGTGACTAATTTTAAACACTTTTTTTTTTCTCTTAAGACTTCTGGTAATTCAAAAGCAGATTGCTAGTTTTACATTTTGACCCCCTAATCTGCTGTTTTACAGATCATTAGATTATTAGGGAGAGATCTTTATTGGGTGCAAAAGATGGGCAGTCTGCAACCAGGAGGCATGAATATAGGAGGCAGTCTGGGAGAGACTTTGTAATGGTAGTTTAATTTCCCATGAAGCTACAGTCTGATGCAGTTTTATATTCCTAAAGCTTCACGTGATGCTTTGGTCACTTTTTGTATTTGAAGTATATGGTGATTATCTTCGCTGTTCTGCCGGTCCCTGCTTGTGACTCCTTGCAGATGTGCACAACTACCCATGGAGCGCACTGGGGGTATTTTATCCATTACTGTCCCTTTATGACTTTTTATCTTTTAAAAAGTACTAAAACAAAAATAATAAAAAAAATTTGAAACCAAACATATACTGTGCCTCTTAACCCAGGCTAAGCTGGAAATGCAGATGGCTGTTTGCTTGCTTTGTGGTTTTGGATGCTATGGTGTGGGTAGCTTGCTGGACCCCAAAACATTTTTTTTTTTCCTTCTATGTACTTCTGAAAGGGCCTGATTTTTTACAAAGGCTTTTTGCTATTTTGTGTCTACAAAAAACTTAGTAAATTAGAGCCCTAAATCAGTATCTCAGAAAACTCGGCATTTTTAGCAGATGCTTCAAATGGTTTATCGGTTTAAATGCTTGCACTAAAGCACATAAGTGGTGTGCTGGTTAGAGCAGTGCTCCATCAAGCCCAGTATCCTGTGGCTAATGGTGCCCAGTCTGGGTTACTTAGAAATATCCATCAGGCCCTAATTGGGAGCTCCTTTCCCTGTTGCTCATGTCCAGGAGTAGGAGACAGTGGTCACTTTGTCGAAGAATACGAAGTGTCTATAATTGGAAGGGACAAAACATATTTTATGCTTCTTGGTAGCATCCTGTTTCTAAACTGCATCACACAGAAGTCATGAGATGCCAGGCCACGGGCACAAAGCATGCACATGTTAGATTTTAATTTTGATATTTAATGTCTTTCTGTTTGCGTGATTTGCTCTGCATGCAGTCCCTGAAACTTTGCTAGGGCCGCTTTCTGTTCATTGTTCTGACAGATTAGCAGAGGAGGAAAAACAGATAGGAAGCAGACGGGGAGGTGACTCATTTGTGTAGAATTTACAAAACTGTCATTTTTCCTACCCGCTGACCCAGAGATTTGAGTGTGCTGCTTGAAAACCAATCTCTTGACATTATTTTGCTCCAGTTATTGAGTGTGAACCTGTGATTGTAGTTGCAGTAGTAATTTAGGGGCGTTTGAAGGCCACCAGTAAAGTTACAGTGCCTGTCCCCAGAAGGAAACTGTGCTTCTGCTCAAACAATGACTTTTTTTTTTTTTTTAGGGCCTTCTAGGAGCCAGTGGTCACCAGAATAGTTTCTGTAAATCATTTTTGGCCTCTTATGCCCTCTCCCCCATCATTGCTGGCTGCTCTCCCCACAACGTTTAGCAGTAGTACTGCTAGTCCTACTACTTGTTGCTATTGTTTTTCTGTTTGAGTATTTTTTTTTTTGGTCTAATTTCAGTAAACCACTTTCAACCTGGTATAAGTGGTTTAAAAAAACCAACATTTTCAAATAAAAATTCAAAAACTGCAATTTGCAATTCTGTACATAATGAACAGTATAAGCAACTGATACACATCAGAGACAGGCCCTGCTCGGGGCAGCTTACAGTTTTTGTTAAGACACAGATAGACCAAAAGAAATTGTGCTTACTAGGGCAAACTTTTTTTTTTTAAATAATCAAACAACCTGGCCAGAAAGGGAGCATGAAGAACCAGCTCAGGTGGAGTGTTCCAGGTGACAGTGCAGCAAGATCAAAAGCACAAACTTTATCTATCCCCCCCCCCCCCCCCCCCCCTTGCCAGGTTATCTTAGCATCTCTAATGTTCAGGGGAGGTCTGTAATTTTTATTTTTTGATTATGGTATATTAGCGCACATTAGAAATCCTGGCAAACTGAAAGACATGCAAGGAAGAAATGAGTCTATATGTCAACGTATTGAATAGATAATGTGGCAGAGCTCAATATTATCCTAGCATGGCCACAGCTTGTCGTTTCAATGGTTATGGTTTTTTAAAGATTATATTCAGCTGTTGGATTCCTAAAATTTATCCCCAAGAAGATATCGGTTGGCCTCCCTTGCTTTGCTTCAGCAGTCCACGTGATGAGCAGGAACATTTTTTGCATTGCTAATAATTTAAATTTCTTATACTAGTATACATTCAAAACACTTTCCTGGGGGGAGGGGGCAGGCTATTACTGTACATCACATGAACTTGGGGGGAAATATTTTATAGTGCCCTGAAGAGACGTTTCTTTTTAAGAAAATGCTCCCAGAATGTGCTTGAGGGGAGAGAAACGCATCTTGGCGGAATATGGTGATCAAGTGCAAGTCAGCTTTCAGTGACTTATGGATGTGACCTAAATTCATGGAATCTTTATAGATGCTGATGGTGGCTCTAGTTCTGCTGCCACCTGCTCTGCCTCTAGTGATGGTGTTCACTCCCAGTGCTGGAGGGCTGCAAACAGGTTTGAATTGGGTTTTCAGGAGATGCCTAATGAGAATGCATTGGTTAGATTTGCATGCACACTGCCTCCATTATATGCAGATCTGTCTCGTGCCTATTAGTTTGGGATACCCTAAAATCCAAACCTTGTTTTGTAGTCCTTCACGGCTGGGACTGAATTCCATTGTCCTATATTGTAATCCAGGACCAAGTGGGGAAAAAAAATCTCTAGCCAATTTTGAATTATTTATTTATTTATTCCTCCTAATGGGAGTCCAGTACTCAAACAACTCTTCCTATAGGTATAGAATATCGGGAACCCTTTTAATAAAGTGCAGCTGGAATATTAGTTTTTGTGTGCAAATGATTCTACTTGTCTGTCACCTCACTTGTGTACACGGCCCATCAAGATAAGATATATAAATAAAAACTCCTCTTGATTGTGTATAGTAAATCCATATTCAAAGCTTTCTCTGAAAGTCCTGCATCTTACATCTTTAAAGCCATAAGCAACTTTCTGAAATGGCATCTATGACAAAGCTATATCCTGTGTATACCTGGTTTTGTTTGTAGCTCTGCTTTTTGTTTAAAGATCGTAATGGCTGTGCCCCCTCCGCCCCCCCCCCCCCCCCCCCCCCCCGAGGTCACACGTCTCTCAATACTTTTCAAGGGGTGAATGATGAAAACTCGTGGGTGCCTCTCGAGCTCTGTGCTTTGAACACCACCTTTTTTTTGCAGCCCCTGGGTTTTGCCTGTAGCCCCGGGCCCCTGTTCCCACGATTTCATGTGGTGTAATGCACACGCTTGCAGCCGTGGTGATTTCCTAGAGAGGACTGCTCGCCGAGGGCCGGAAGTGCGAGCGAGCGGCGCCCCGAGGATGCTGAGTCACCGAGAGGCTGGCAGCGCTGATAGGACGTCTAAGTGGGGGGCCCGAAATAGGGGCGATGAGTTGAGTGATTTGGGGGGGGGGGGGGGGGGGCGCACTTCTGCACTCCGCCGCTGTTTGGAGAACCCGGGGGTACTGCGCGCGGACCGTTCCATACCTGGGTGAAACTACATACTCTAATAACCCCTCCCCAAATAAACTAAAAATAGCCAAGCCCAGCAGCTCCGTCCAAGTCCTCCGAATGTCAGAGTACAGAGTGCTTCTAGCCATTGCTTCATTTACTTCCCTTCACTGGTAATGATCTGCAGAAAGGACTATTTACAGGTTTTCTGAGCTATTGCTAACCGCACACGATACTTTGCATTCTCTATCTTACTTACTGGACAGTTTTCTCTTTGTTACACAGGGAAGGGAAAAATAGATACCTACTCTTTATTAAATAAATAAATGCTGTAGCTTCAAAAATAATTTTGCTGCCTGCAACTGGCATTTTTTTTTTGTTTGCTTTTGGCCTGGTTGTGCCTATTTTTTTTTTTTTTTTCTTTCAGCTCTGTGGGACTGGTGCTGGTATCCAGTGCCACAGCTCCCCCAGGGATTCCCTCCCTCCCTCCCACTTAGTATGAACAACTGCCCGGTTTTCCAGCTTGCTGTACAGTGGTTAGAAGGGTAACCTGACACTGTAAAACCTGGTCAGGCAAGGTCAGGGGCCAATCAGTGGTGGTAGCCTGGCAGCGCTCCAATCACCTGCCTGTTTTCCGGCCTTGGTTTGACTCTCCTCCTCCTCTGCCTCTCCCACAGCTGTGCTGCTGGTTCGGGCTGGCCCTCTGAGAGGAAGAAGAGAGTTGAACCCAAGCCCCAAAGACAGGCAGGCAGAATATATATTTTTAACTAGGCAGAAACGCTAGATGTGAAAGGGAACAAAAAGGGGGGGGGGGGGGGCTGTGGCCCCCCCCCCCCCCCCCCCTCCCAAGTGTCTGGTCCTGCTCCATGGGAAAGCTGGCAACCCTATTCCCACTGTTCTGGTCACTTTGCAGCCATGGTCCTGAGGCTGGGAGCCGTGCACCAGAGCTCCTTTCAGAACCCTCCACCCTGGGCAAAGATTCCAGCCACCTGGTGTTGCTCTTAACAACGATGCGATTCCCTTCTGTGCTGGGAGCTGTAAACGCTCCCTCCATAGCTTCCCCACCCGATCCGGGGTGCTGAGGACCCAATCTAGCAGTCAAAATCAGGAACCCATGAAAATGCCCAATACTCATCCATGAAAGCTGATAGATAGGTATGTATGTTTAAATTTTGTGTTCAATAAGCTTTAAAGAGAGCGTGCATTAGTCAAAATTGAATTTTAGTAGGTGTTTCAAAGCTGCTAAAAATATGACTGACAATCTGTAGTATCTAGGGGCCTTTGTTTTCAGATCTTATGTTTTTTATTTCTCCTGTGAAGGTGAAATGGATGGAAAAATGTATCCCCTCCCACTGATTTTTTTTTTCTCTTTTGTTATTGTTATAATGCTGATAAAATTATAGAAGAAACTTTAAAAAAAAAAGTGAAAGCAAAGGTTTCTAGCGATGATAGCAGCAAAGAGATGCTTCTATTTGCAATGGACCTGGCACAGCCTGCTGAGCTGCTGCAGATCGTTACAGGCTGGGAAGTCTGGAGGGCTAAGACTGTCAGTTTTTCACTGGGTATCTTAATTGTCTCCTACCCACCAAACAATAACAAGGAAATTTTGCCAAATGGATAGGAACTTGCGTTTTTTTTCTTTTTATTTTGCCTGGGAATTTATGAGTGTTTATTATCACCAACCAAATGACAGAAAATCAGTGTGGGGGTGGGGGGGGAGGGATGATTTTTCCTCTCCCCCTCAATTATTTTCTCCTGCTTTTTGTTGGTTGTAATAAACACTGATAAATTCCCATTTAAAATTTAAAAACTGAAAATGAATGCCCTTACAAATGGATAAAGAAAAATCCCTCAAAATCGTGAGTCATGGGCCAGTACCATAATTGAGCAACTGTGCCGTTTGCTCCACAGAGCTATGATCAGAAATGGTACAAAGGAGGATGGTGCAGTCCTGTGTCCCAGCCAAAAAGTTGCATGAACAACAAAAAAAAAAGAATAATTAAGCCTACTATAGGTTTTATGCAGGGGAGATTAAAAGGTATAGTCCCTATCTGTAGGATGAAAGTGGCGCCAGATGTCTTAACAGGGATAAAGAGGAAACAAACTCACCAGAATCAAACTGGGATTGGGACAAAGAAGGGCATCCAGAGGACCTATCTAAAAGGGGGAGGGGGGGAGGGGATCATGCAAACATTCCAATCTCCCCCCCCCCCCCCCCCCCACACACACAGAGCTCATCATAACCAAAGGTCACAACAATGTCCAGCAGCTTCCTCTAAAAGGCATCCTAGTCATGGTTGGGGGCATACACATTCACAAACAGAAACATAGAAGTGACGGCAGAAGAAGACCAACGGCCCATCCAGTCTGCCCAGCAAGCTACGCAGTTTATCCATTTTTTCCCCCCTTTTTTCTCCCTCCCACCCGTCTCTATTGGCTTCCAGCACCCTCCGGCCCCAATTCCCTTCCACCCCTCCACCAATGCAGAGAGCAGCGCCATCCTAGTGAACATCCAGTTCAATCAGGGGTAGCAACCGCCGCAACCAGCAGGCCACACCCCTGCCCCTTACCCACCCCACAAGAGCAAATATATCCTCATAAAGAAAAGAGTTAAGGATTTCATATCTGCCTTAGGGATCTCACGGTGACTTATGGGCTTGCAAAGGCAGATTCTTACTAACCAAAACACAAACACCTGGGCTACGGGAGTTATTTATATGTTGAGTAATAAACACGTCCCGCCCAATTTCTCATGCTCCACATTAGTTAAGTGAGTTTCCTGCAAGAAAAGAATCTGAACCTGATTACGGCTCGCCCATTGTAATATACGTTTCTGTTTAATGGGCGAAGAAATACCCTTAACATTTAAAGACATAAGCTTAAAAGCAGACATTTTAAATAAAACAAAAAACAGCAGGCTGAACAGGGGTCTTATACCCATTACAAAAAGGTAGGGCTACAGACCCCCTGAGGGGCTCCCAATCAGGGAACCCTACCCCAAAGAGAGATCACCGCTGGAGCCAGGGCAAAAACTCCATCGGCCAATATCCCAACAGCTTGAGAAAATAACGGAGACGTGTACAGAGAATAGCAATAAAATCCAAAGAAGAGGGCATGCCCTCCAGCCAGGTAGTAAGTACAGCAAACCCACCTGCCTTCACTAGAAAAACATGAAGCTCGGGCAATCCCCTATCCCTACCCAAACTATCAATTAACCCCACAAACCGAAAGGGTAAACAACTGAAACCCACCACGATGGGGAAACTAATCAAAACCGGGGCTCTCGCCTACAAACAACCCCCCACCTACCCTTACCAACCTGTAACAGAAACCCACTTAAACGACCACCCCAATACGATCACGGTTATTAAACACTGAATCGACTCGTGACAACTTAAGAAATAGCATGGGACGCACAAACGGGCAGATTCAGTAAAGTCTGCGGGAGAGCGGACGAATGCCCGCTCGCCTGTGCGCACG
This sequence comes from Rhinatrema bivittatum, assembly GCF_901001135.1. Lineage (NCBI taxonomy): Eukaryota > Metazoa > Chordata > Amphibia > Gymnophiona > Rhinatrematidae > Rhinatrema > Rhinatrema bivittatum. Next base: position 24,291,507 of record NC_042625.1, read on the forward strand.
ATTCTGTATTTAAATTAGGTGGTGTGGGTGTCCCTAGCACCTCCGTTTGACAGCCGACGCTCTATTTTGCCGGTGTCTGTTCTCGAGCCTGCTGACAGCCACGGGCTTGGAAACCAGACGCCGGCAAAATTGAGCGTCCAGTTTTCGGCCCGACAGCTGCCGGCCCATTTAAAAATTTTTTTTACTTTTTTTTTTTTACTCTTCGGGACCTCCGACTTAATATCGCCATGATATTAAGTCGGAGGGTGCACAGAAAAGCAGTTTTTACTGCTTTTCTGTGCACTTTCCCGGTGCCGGCAGAAACTAGCGCCTACCTTTTGGGTAGGCGCTAATTTCTGAAAGTAAAATGTGCGGCTTGGCTGCACATTTTACTTTCTGTATCGCGAGGGCATACCTAATAGGGCCATCAACATGCATTTGCATCTTGCGGGCGCTATTAGGTGCCGCGGGTTGGACGCGCATTTTCCGCCCCTTACTGAATAAGGGGTAAGGGAAAACGCGCGTTCAAGGGCAGGTTAACAGTGCGCTCCGTCGGAGCACACTCTACTGTATCGGCCTGATAGTGTCAGTAGCAATATGCCCTGAAAAAACAAAATGGGTTGCGCCCGACAACGCACACAAGAAAAGCAATGGCTTGGAAACAAGTTTAAAAGAGAAGGAGCGCACCCTGTTCAAATCATATTGCCAGGCATATAATACGCAAGTGTATATATGTATGGCCTGCCGAAAAACTCTCTGCAGTGGGCCCTGTACTCGCAGTGTCCACATTAAAAATAAAAACGACACTGAGCCTAGTAGCGAGGGGTGATAAACAAAAAGGCCCGAATTAACAGACCCACGCAGCACAAAAAGAAAGGGAAAAAGTCCTCCCCCCAAGTAGACAATGTCTTCGAGCCAAATAATGAAGTTAACAGACATAGAACAAGAACTTGAGAAACAAAAATAAATATAAAAGGAACTCCGGTAAGACACAGTACAGTCCAAAACCACCGCTCTGTTTCGCTCCCGCGTGGCGCTGTGTAGCAATGGCACCTCAATGTGTATATCGCTGACCCATCATGGGCGGGTCAGAACGTTGTTTGATGTCAGCCAGGAGCTGTTGTGCCTCTTTCAAAGCAGTGCAGACGACCGCCTTGTTATTGATGATGACTTTAAGTTTGGCCGGATAAAGCACGGCGTAAGAGAGGCCCATGCTGCTGAACGCTTGCTTCACAGGCCCAAAGGCCTGCTGCCGTTTTTTCAGCTCCGAGGAGAAATCAGCAAGGCTGTCTAGCATGTGGCCACCAGTGCTGCCAAAGTGTCTTTCTAAAATTTTAAAGTACGTAGGTGTACACGGTTATCCAAGATGTAGAAAGAGCGTGGCCTTTTTGAGAGAGACGACTATATATCTTACCCCCGGCGGCCAGAGGATGCACAAGTTCTCCACCTTACTTGTGTCAGGAAGTTCTTAATTACTCCAAGACCCGTACAAGAAAGGTCTGTGTTTTTTTTTTTTCAAAACATTTTTTATTTAACTGTAGAGACACTACAAAGCAAAGTGATAACCAGAAAGGTCTTTGATGGTAAGAATCAATAATTAAGCTCCTCTGCTTCAGAATTTCTGCAGTTAAAATGATGGTGCCCTCTCCGAAGTCAAAGCAGAAAGAGAGAAAAAATGCAAATATTGGGCCTGCAAGCCCAAACTGCCTCCTGATTGCTCAGCAAGGCTGTTATGAATTTTTTTTCCCCCACAAGGCCGTGATAGGATTCTCAAGACCTTTCCCAGGGCCATGGGATGGAAGGACACCTCTTTCATTAACTACATCCTTGTGTCTTAAAAAAAAAAAAAAAAAAAAAAAATTGAAGTTTTGAGAGTAAATTTGCAAGTTGGTATGGTCTTGATGCTCACTCGTTCCAGCATTGCTCTTGAAGATGAGGCCAGTGGCAGTCAGCATTGTATATAGTCTGTTCCATTTTTTTTTAAAAAGAATAAAATTGAATGTCTTCAGAAAAAAAATCACACTGGTCCTTGTTTCTGAAAAGGGCTTTACTATAGATGAAGGATGTGAGAAATTCTTGAAAATAAGGCCCGTTTTCGGTTTCCCCTCTAGCTAAGGAATATGTCAAAAATATTAAATATTTTATTTAAAAAATTAAATTCTTTTAAGTGTTAATTTCAAACTCTCTTCTCTCGTTCATCACCCTTTTGTCACAAAATGTCACAGTGACATATCTGAACTGACTCCCAAGTCATAGTATTGGGGCCCTCACTCCAATAAAGAGCACACAAAAAATGACAGGAAAGAGATATATACTCGTATTTTTGCTTCCCTGACTTCACCTGGCCTCCAGAATTGGTCCTTTCATCAGCAGCCAAAAGTATTCGTGCTGTCAACATGCTTTTCTCTGTGGGTGGAAAGTGCATGTACTGCTCACACAGCGTGCATATTTTTATATGCATCAAATTGGGCAATGATCAGATGGCAATTTTACATGTATAAACATGTGCTGATGTGTGTTTTCTTTTTTTTTTTCTCATGTGACATGCACAAAAACTGCCATGTCCTGCGAACACTTTTTTTTTTTTTTCATTGTAATTTTTCTTCAGTTTATGTAATTTTTAAGGCATTTTTTTTGGTAGGTACCAAAAGTACCCCCTAAGGAAACACAATCAATCCTTCAGTGTCCTGAAAATGCAGTGCAGATAGGCTCTTTGGAGCATGACTGACAGTGACCAGCACACAAACAAACATAGCAAATTTGAGAGAGAGAGAGAGAGTTTTTAAGTGCTTCAGAAACAAGGTTGCCAACTGTCAGTAAGTTTTCTGACAGTCTGTGATTAAAAAAAAAAAAAAAAAAGCAAAAAATGACACATCCTTAAACTGACAGGGTATTTCTTCTGTTGTACTTTTTTCTATATTGTTCATAGAAAAAAGCAAAAGTTTCCACCCCCCCCACACCCATAATGTTTTTAAACTAACAGTTTGCAAGGTGTGCCAAATATTGTATGTTCGTAACAGCCACTGTTGTGCAGACAATGGGTCTACAGCTAGACCAGGAGATGTAATGGAAAAATCGGCCCGATAGCAGAGCTAAGGCAGCTTGGGGTGATTGTGTGTGGGTTCCTTTTTTTGTTTGGTATTGTGCACGTTTCCAAAACTGTACACAAAATGTGCCTGTACAAAAGTTAAGGTTGTTTGAAAAATCTTTTACTGACAGTTTGCCAAATTTTTTTTTTTTTTTTTAATGACTTGGCAGGCTTGGCAGTCTTGTTCAGAAGCATTTTGTTTGCATTTCTAGTTTCCTTATTTTCTTTTGCGTCAGGCTGTTTTTTTTTTTTCCCCTACGGTGCTTCACAATGGCAGTCTAAGGAGTGAGACAGTGGAATGCAATGGAAGGAGGTGACACTACTGTAAAATGTATTGTATGTCCGCAGAGAGAGAAAGGAAGGGTAGCTGGCAATCTGAGTGCTGGGGTGAAAGGGCACTGTGTGGGGTTTTTTAAAAAAATGTTATTTTATTTTTTTATTTATTTTTTTAAGAACATAAATTGCCATACTGGGTCAGATCAAGGGTCCATCAAGCCCAGCATCCTGTTTCCAACAGAGGCCAAACCAGGCCACAAGAACCTGGCAATCACCCAAACACTAGATCTGGGTTTTGAAATGAGAACAAGAAGCTACTGAAAGGTGGTGTTGGCATCTTACCCCCAGCTCAGCCAGACAGGGCCGATCCAGGCCTGGTTTTCTCCCATTGCATGCATGGAGTTCTTTTTATTATTATTTTTTCCTTATGGAAATTAATGGGTCAATTTGTAATTGCAACTCCATGCGTGCAAATGAGGCAAAATCAGGCCTGAAACAGCCTGTTCGATTGACTTGACACGAGGTGCCACCATAGTTGCTACTTCTAGTAGAACAACGATGGCCAACTTCTTTCATGAGACAAATTTGCATACACTGTCTATTTTATGCAGATCTATCTCATGCATATTCACTGTGGAGATCCTGAAAACTTGGCCTGTTTGTGGTTTTTGAGGACTGGAGTTGGCCACCACTGGATTAGAACTTCTGTGTTTAAATGATGCGGTAGAGCATAAGTGCTACCGCATGCCACAAAATTTGGAGCCTGTGTCTCGAATTTGAAAAGACTTTGAAATGTTTGTATTCATTGTACATGTGCAGGTTTTTGGGAGGTTGTTTAATGTCTTTGGACAGTTGATAAGAGGTACAAACTTCCACTTGTTTTTTTTATAGAAGTGTTTTGGTTTTTTTTCCCCCCTCTTATTATGAAAGATGACAGCAGTATAATGTGTGGAAAGTCCCCTGATCCAATGTGTGTGTGTGTTTGTTTTTTTTTTTTTTGTTCCATAGCGCACTTCAACCGGTCCGGTCACTGCAATGAATGGCGACACTATTCAACCAGGGACTGCCTCGCTTCCTCAAGGCTGGAATGAGTTCTGTGAGCTGCATGCCATTACGACGGCGAAAGAGCTTGCCAAGCAGTACTGGCTGTTTGCAAATAAGAACCCCCACCATGACATCCTGGCAGCTGAGAATTTCTCGCTGCAGTTCACAGATCTCTTCCAGCAGTACTTCCGGAACGAAGTTAAAGAGAGCGCGACCATGGACCACATCAGACTCTTGCCTCTAAATACAGTACGGGATTACCGAGAAACCAGGAGAAGGCTAGCCGAAGGCTCCTCGGGTACGTTCGCAGCCAAGGTCGAGGCCACTGACCGCCCGGAGCATCGGGCTTCCGACGCCAGCCTGCGCGGCCTGCCCAAATCCTGGAGTTCCGAGGAGCTTTTGGCAAGGGCCTCGCCGCAGGCGGGGAGGCAGCTAATGCGCTTCTCTCTCAGTCAGCTGCGCAGGAGCCTGCGCAATATATTCCGCAGGAAGTCTTCAGAACCCGCGCCCGCAGAGCACCGGGAGGCGGGCCCGGATCTAGTGGGATCCCCCAGGTGGCGCGGCCTACCCAAAAGGATATTGCCTTGGACCGTTTCGAGCGATCAGGCTAACGAGGTCTGTAAAGAAGGCCATTTGAAGTATGGCATGGTGGATGAAGCCGGCATGGACAACAACGGGACTCTCTGGCAGCGGTGTCGGTTGGTTTTGCGGAAGGCAGGGGCGTCTGAAAGTGAAGAGTACCTGCTAGAGCTGTACGACCCGCCAAAGGTAAGGCTCCTGATGACAAACAGTAAAGCAGTCTCTTCAATCTGCTCCCACGGCCTTACCTTTCAGGTCTTGTTGCACATTGAATGGTACATGTGGTGCATTTGTATAACAGAAACAATTACATGCAAATACAGCTCATGCATATTCATTGTGGAAAATCTGAAAACCAGACCTGTTTGGTGAAGCTCCAGGATCAAGTTGGAAATGCTGCTGTTGGGCCTACTCTTCTTCTTTTTTTTTTTTTTGTCTGTGAAACTAGCTTGTTTCTGGGAAGGTGATTGGTGCCAGGGCTTCTGAAATGCGACCATTCCAGCTGCTGTCCATGGGCTAGGAGCACTGGTGAAGCTCTAGGGTGTATTTAATGCTGAAAAAACATGATCGAAAGGTGTGGGTTGGTTTTTTTTTTTTTTTTTCCCACTGTCTTCAAAACTTTTCTGTGTTTCTTGCATTGGCTGTGCATTGCATTGAATAAAACTTGCAAGCCTTTTGGAAGTTAAAAAAAAACCCATTCAAACCAAGAGCAGAGAGCCCTGCATTACTTCTCAGTTCTTTGGCCTCGTAGGCCAGTTAGAAAGCAGAGAATGGTTTGTGATTGAGTGACCAAGGAAGAAGTGGATGAGAAGGTTTGCAAACCAGTGGGAAGAGGTAAACTCAGGAACTTGTATTGACTTTACTTAAAGTAGATTTTCTCATTTTGAATTTCTAAAGGTTATTGCTTCCTTTTAAAATTTGGTGTTGCTGGAGAATATTTTGACCTTGTGTGGGTGGTTTTTTTTTTTTTTTTTGTATGTGCTACTATTTTGACACATGCATGGAGTGTTTTTTATGAATCCTTAAGTCTTCAGCCTTACTGGCATGGATTTGGCTGCCTGTGTCTTGAAGGTTGGGGTTGAGGGTAGAGCAGTGTTCAGTGGATCCATTGGCATTTAGCCGGTTGAGCCTGGCGCTTGGACTCCACACTCTGAAACCCAAGAGCTTCCGTACAAACTTGCTTCTGCCGCGTGGAAGCTGCTTTACCTGTTCAGGCTGACGTGTCACTGTACATTGACATCATTAAACAGTTCTTAAATGTCTTTCCTGTGCCTTTTTTATGTGCTAATCCCGTGCATTCCAATTAACTATAACCTGGTTAATAAATACATCATTGGCAGTTGGATTTTACATTGCCTTAACAATAATGTTGCCAAGTAGAAAAAATATTTTGAGTGTGGCTGATGGGGAGGGTCTGCCAAGAAATGAGTGCTGGGCGAGTTATTCTAAAATTACCACATGAGGCTGCTGGATTCTGTTACACACCCACCCATCCAGGGTAGAGAGCGCGGATAAACCTACCTCGTGTACAGTGGGGAGACCCGAGGTTTGCCAGCACAAGCTGATTGGTTCAGTTGAGGCTTTATATAGGTCAACCCCCCCCCCCAAAAAAAAAAAAAGTGCACAAAAGTACTCAAAGGAGCTTTTTGTAAGTGATTAAAGAAAGATGGAAATTGGCTGTGACTGGAAATACTGTAAATGCCATGATGTGTAGGTACAGCCTAAATCAACTTCAGTAAAAGGCTTCAGAGGTGATTTACACGGGTAAAATGTAGGTTTATGGGCGTTTGAAAATTGCTATGAGAGATGCTACTTCTATGTGCATAAACCCTTTTGCAAATCACCTCCATATTTTTTAAATAAGCCAATTGGTTGTGTAAAAAAAAAAGGTGCACTTTCTCTGACTTTCTGCAGTGTTCCTGAGTTGATATTAATGCTTTAAGGTTTTTGTGCCTGCCACTTGGCTACTTCCAGTACTGTAAAATGTAAGTAAAGCAGCCTGCTGTTGCTCAGACCCTGATCGCACTGTATGGATGCAGCATAAATGGCCGCAGGGACCTGCATGAGAACCGTATGCATGAATACAGCACACGTGGGACCCTCCTTGCAACCATACAGAGCCTTACAAGGAATAAATGCTCCAGGCTTGCTTTTTCTTGATGTTGTCAGGCTGGTTAAGATCCCCCCCCATTCCCTCTCTCCATATGTCCTCTCTTAAGTTAGAAGTGCTAAGCACTGGGTTGGGGTTACAGATGTTAGCAGGCTCAGCTGGGCATGCCCCCTCCCTTCTGGGCCAGCTGCCCGTACCTCCAGCTATTCACCGCCACAGCACCTTTCGCGTGTGGGGTGGATGCTTTTGTGTCTGAGCGATGGCACCACAACTGCCTCCCCCCCCCCTCCCCCCCATGTTTGCTGACACAGTGCCCCCTACACATCATGGCCCAGAGTACAGCAACCCAAGGGGGGGGGGGGGTCACAGATAAGATAGGACCTGATGATGGTTGCTGTGTCCTTATTCTTTCTGCAAGAAAAAAAACCCAAAACTTCTTCAGAAGTTCCTAGTTGGAGGATGGGCCTTTGAAACAGGAATAGGTGATTTGGGGGTGGGGGGATGGCAGATCAGGATTTCCATTTCACTAATGAGAGCTCTGGCTTTAGCGTGAGAGGCTTGTATTTAAAAATAAAAACGGGGCTGCCTGGTGGTTCAGCGGTGGTGCTGTGCACTGCCACGAGGAAGCTTCTGGGCTCGTCTGGCTCAGGTCCTCAGTCCCTCATGCTGGGGGCAAGGAGCCAGAATCCTTGGTGGGGGGAGGGGAAATCCACGCACGGTGGCAGCGACCAGTTGCCAGATTTAGGGTGCACGTTTGCAGCGTTCGGGAGGGTGCATGGACCCTTGGCTAGCAACTGTTGCTATAGTGAATAGCAGAGGTGAATCAGAAAGGATTGCAGAATACAGGAAAACGAGCCCCGGCCCTGCTTTAGAGTGAATAGGAGGTTGCTGCTGAGTAGAAATGCATGCCACATCTGGATTGGTTTCATACAAGCGTTTTGTTTTTTTTGTTGTTGTTTGTACTGCTGGTGAAGAAGAGATCTGCCCCTGGAAAAAGGCAGATCTAGTCCTACCATTATAGCATTGCAGGTTTGGGGGTGGGTGGGCCGCTTAACGTTAGAGGTCAGTGGGCGTAATGTGGATCCGCTTGGAAGAAAACTTAAGCCGGCTGGTAACTCTTTACTGTGCCAGCGGAGTTCCCTGTGAACCATTGGAGAAATGGAGCCAGGATGCTAAGCTACCCAGATGGCTGGGACCTTGCTAGATTGATGATTGATTTTTTTTTTTTTTTTCCTGACCCGGTTCTTCCGATGCTGGTTAGCTAAGGCAAGAAAGCTTTTAGTGAAATGGTCACGTTTTTAATCCTGTTGTACCTGTACGCGAAGCAGAGACTAGCTGAAAAGTGCACAAATGTCAAGGACCCCTCCCCCCCCCCCCCCCCCCCCTATACACACACACAGGCAAAATGTAATCTCTTGCTTCTGGCCTATGTGGGGTCTCTTTTTACATGTGGTATCAGTATTTTGTACACACTAGAGGACCGCTCAGTCTCTGAGGAGAAGCAGAAGGTGCCTCCTCAGCATGTACAGAGGTGTTACCACTGCATATGGGTTTAACCCTGACAAAAAATAGGCTCATAGATGTCTTACCAGTGCATTACCGCTATGGTAAGTCGGTGCAGTTTGCCACTTCAGCATTATGCATTTGAAAAGGTTGTCTGCATAGCCCAGAGGGTCTGTCCAGATTCATCCCACTGCCCTCTGCACTTTTTTGCTAACTTCATGGAATGGCCCCTAGTCCTTGTATTATCCAAAAGAGTAATAAATGACTCACATTTACCCTTTCTAGACATCTCTTGATTTTAAGACCTCTATCATATCCCCCTTCAACCCTCATAAAACTACTCCAACATATTATGTAAGCTCACAGTCCATTAATAAATACAGTGACATTTATAATGGTCAATACCCTCAAACATAAATATACACATGTGAAAACAATACTGCAAATATGCACAATATCCACTCGCCCACGTAATAAATAACAGACGAGACCTCACATTCTCTCTTAGAATTAATAGCATACAATGCCCTGATTCCCCAACAAATAGCACCAATTTTTTGCCAATTGTGGCTTCTTCAGGGGGAAATCACATAATGAACACAAGTCATAGAATGCAATCAATAAGGGAACTGTTTGCCCCACTCTGTCTGCAATCTTAAGTGGATGAAAATGAAGGCAAATAGCTCTCAACCTAGTCCTTGACCACTCTAGTTGGTTTAGTTTCTAGGATACATATTACTGAGATGCATGCAAGATGCTCCCATACAGTGAGTCCCCAGTATATGCAGATATATCTGGTACAAATTCATCTTGGAGTGCCATAAGTTGGCTGTTATGTGAAGAGGTACTTCCATCTGTATGGTTTTAAACCTGATAGCTTTGTCAAGCGCTCTTACTTTTTTTTTTTTTGTATGAAGAGATACAGAGAATCAGATGTGGGAAAACGTTCTAAAAATTGGGTGCCACCCAAAATTTATTTTAAGATCCAGGGGAAAATTGTTTTTTTCTTTTTTTTTTTTTCTCCCTAGATTTTCTCCTCCTTCTCCCCGGGGTCATTGCCCATTCCCTTTATCTGCCTTTTCCCAGCCTCACCATGTTTCTTCCCCAGGCCAGCAGCAGCACTGTCATCTTTCATTGGACCATGGGCAGTCCTAGTAGCTCCAGTCAAGTGACAGGCCTCAAACTTTAGGTGAGTCGGTGGTTGGAGTTTATTTTTCAGTGCTGCAGGGAATAACACCTTTTATGATTTTATATACCTCTGTCCTATATCCCCCTCAACCATAATTTTTCCAGGTTGAAGAGACCCTAGTGTGTTGAGCATCTCCTCACATGAAAGCTGTTCATTGTGGCTGTCTGGAAACCAGACCCATTTCTGACTGAAGACTGCTGCAGTTGAAGAATTCCATCTGTATTTTTTTGGAAATATGTTACAGAAATTTGAGGTTGTAGCTTTTTAAACATTGAATAAAAATGTTATAACCAAATTTGGTATAAGTTTAACACTTACGGCAATCTGTTTTATATTTTTGTCTATGGAATGATTTAGATTAGTAATCTTGTTTATAAGCCAGATGGTTTTGCACAGTTTTTAAAGGGAAGGATAATTTGGCGTGTAATATGCAAGCCATGAAAATGACTAGTAGCTTTCATCCATGAAGGAGAAGTTGCAATAATAGTACAGTAATCTAATAAATGACGGCAGAAAAAGACCAAAGTGGCCCAACCCAGTCTGCCAAGCCAGCTTGTTTTTATTTTTTATTATTTTTTATTTTTTTATTATAAAATTTTATTTTATATTTTTTATTTATAGTAAAATTTCATGGTTCAGTGAAGCTGATGCCCTTCAATAATCAAACCGCAAAAACCCAAAACGAATAAAGAAAAGAAAAAGAAATGGTATTGTGCAAGTTGTGTGCGCCAGCATGACTTCCAGATCTTGACAGTCTATAGGAAAGGACTGCTTGCACTAGCTGTGTATGCAGTCTTGGGTGGTGCCCATTTGACCCCCAGGAAAAGTTGTAGTACACGGTCTATGCTAGTAGTGTTTGACTTTGGGTAGATGTGTTAGCAAAAAGTGAAAGCTTTTTTTTTTTTTTTCCCCTTTATTCAGGCCTTTGCAAGAATGCTGAGTTTAGACAGAATCGATTTGAGCTGATTTGTATTTTTGTTTTGCTTTGTAAGTTTTTATTCTGAATTTTGTTGTTCGCATTGAATGGCTGGAAATTGTGGTCTAGAAGGTGTTAAAAACAACTGTCCCTGACCCATCTGAGAGAGAAGGAAAGAAAAGTAACATCTGATGAGTTTATAGATAACTATAATTGCACCTCATTATGAAATGTCTATTTTCTTACTGTTCTATATATTTTTTCATATTACTTCTGTAATTAAGGGCTAGAGAAGGAATGTCCAGAAGAGAATGAGCTGTCTAGCCCATTGTTATGTATTTTTCTTTCAGGACACGCATTAAAATGCCATACTTGGTTCAAATGTTCAATACTAATACATGCTCTCCATCCTTTAGAATAGATAACATAAATATTCTTGAGTTGACATCAGATTTCTCTTTATGGACTTAATAGTGAGTATTTGACCAGGACACATCAATTCACTATTGCCTCTAGCTCTAATCCGTGAGTCCTGATTGAGATTCCCTCTGTTGCAAGTTTGTTCACATAGGCAATTTTCAAAAAAATGTACGCACATAAAAAGGCTCTTGAAAATTGCTGTGACTTTATATATAATCTACTTTTATGTGCATAATGCCTTTGAACATTCTCTTCATAGTGCAAAGGAGCAAAAATGTCCTGATCTGAGACTTTGTTCATAGCCTGGATATTGCTGAGTACATAAGAACAAAGCTAGTGGCCTCCTGGGTCAAACCAATAGTCCAGCAGTGTCTCCCCTAAAAGTAGGCAATTGGACGTACCTGAAGCTCACTTCCTTATTGCCCATTCCCAGATGTAGGAGCTGGCGATCCCTAAGCCTGCCTGGCTAAAGAGTGTTAATGGACCTGCTGTCTAGAAACTTTTTTTTTTAAATCCAGCTATGCTATTAACTTCTACTGCATCCTCTGGCAACAAATTCCATAGCTTCATTGTATGTTGGCTGAAAAAAATACTTTCTCAAACATGTGTTTAAATTGGCTACCTACTGGTTTTCATGGCGTGTCCCCCTAGTCTGTTTGAAATGGTAAATAAGTTACCCATTCCCTTATCTCTCCCATCCCGCTCATGATTTATATAAACCTCCATCATATTCTCAGTCCTCTCTTCTCCAAGCTGAAGGGCTCTAGCCTGTTTAGTTTCACTTCATAAGTGCCTTCTCTGTCCTTTTCTAGTTCTGCTTATATCTATCCTGACATGGGGCGACCAAGAACTGTACTCCATATTCAAGGTGAGGTCGCACCGTAGACTTGCATGAAGGCGTTATAATCTGTGTGAGTGTTTTCTCCATTCCTTTCCCATTTATTTGTTTGAATGCTGTCGTATACTGAGTTGAGGCTGTTCTCCATCTTAAGCAGGGTGGAACCCGCTTGCTGGTATTAACCCTGCAAAAGGAGAATGAGCAGCTTTTTAAATTAGACCGGGGAGGGGGAGTTAGTAGTCTCTCTAGGATGTGCATAATTCAGAGGGCCTGATCTGCTTGCAAAACTGGGAAAGTATCCCACTATAGAGTCTATGATAAATGCTGAAGTAGACCAGATGGATTTAAATAAAGATCACACCAATATGATTGACTCCATACTGCCTGTATCATCTGCTAACAATCAGTTTGTGAATACAAATAAAATTAGAAATACAAATAAACATACTTTAAACATCTGAATGCGAATGCCAGAAGTCTGGAAAAAAAGACTTGAGACTTTATGGAAATAATATTTAATGTGCTTTGGGGCCAGGAGTGGAGGGGTGTGCATGGCTTCCCACTGACTGCCTAGACAGGAGGAGGCTTGGATTGCTGGCAGAGCCTTCCAGTGGCTGAAGAATACCTTCCCAGGGCCTCCAACTCCCCACCCCAAAAAAACCTTTCTGGATTCTGGTGACTCTGACACACCACCACTCAGACAGGTACTGAGGGCCAAAAACCAATCCGGCCCCCACTTAAACTCCATCCATGGGGGGTCCTCTGCCATAAGAGGCGGGAGGGATGAGTTAGTGTCTCCTGCCTTTGCGTCATCCTCCCATTTTTATTTTTTTATTTGGATGGTGCTGCTCTGATGCATGGCCCGCACTGTTTTTTATTGTAAGAATGTACAAAATGGCACAGACTGGCCATGAGACCGGTGCTGTTGGGTTGTCACTGTGGTGCCGGTCTCAGGGCCAACCGCCACCATTTCAAGGGGATGGCACACAAGCAGGCATCCCTCCTGTCCCCTTTCATTGCATAGGACCCTTACGGATGGGGGTAAATGGGGTTCGGGGTGGTTCTTGGCCCCGGCACTTTTTTTTTTTGGGGGGGGGGAGGGGCCTGTGGCCTCCAGGGAATGTCAGTGGGTTTCGGCTAGGACAGACATAATAAGCATCTCGGAGACGTGGTGTAAGGAAAGTAACCAATGGGACACTGAAATCCGGGTATAAATTATAACTACACAACAGGGCAGATCAAATTGGTGGATGGGGCGCAGCATACGTAAAGGATGGCAGAGTCCAGCATGATGAAGGTCGTGCAAGAAGCAAAATGCACTGTGGAATCCTTGTGGATAGAAATTCCATCTGCGATTGCTAAAAGTGTAACAGTGGGTGTATGCCACCGTCCGCTGGGTCAAAATGAAGAAATAAATTGTGAAATACTAGGAGAAACTAGAAAGACAGACAAAACTCGTAATGCAATAATGGGGAAACTTCCATTACTCCAGTATTGATTGATTGGATCAGTGTCTCCTCAGGGCGTGCTAGAGAGGTTAAGCTTCTAGATGCCATACACGGCTGCTTCATGTAGCAGCTGATCCTAGGACAGACAAGTTTCTTATAACCGCTTATTGTGGCTTCCACTTATTCTAAATGAGGACCAAGAATTACATAAACATTAAAATAGTAGATGACTAGCATTATAATAGTCCAAAATGGATTTGTCCACATGCCTGCAGAAATAAGAGTTTTACTTGGAATAATTTAAGGTCTGGCAATGCATTTCAAAGTGTGAGACTTGCAACTGAAAATTCATGTCTTAATGCACAGGCAGCAGGTGAACTTCCCTGTATGAAGGCACCACCAGCAGCTGCTTATCTTCAGAATGCAACGATCATGTGGAACATAAAACTGAAGTAAATCGCTTAAATATTGAGGCGTACTGTTTTGTAAATCTTAAATACTAGAACTATAACTTTTTAAAAAAAGAAATCCTAAAAACTGGTAGCTAGTTTAAATGCTATAATATAGGAGATAAATGATCCCTATAATCACACGAATAATAAGCCAAGTAGCAGGACTCTAATTTGACTTTGTAAGTTTCATAGACCCTTGTGCTGTGGTGAGGTTGGCTCAACCTACAGGGAAGGCCCTGTAGGTTATCACCGACAGCTGTGGAGGATCTACGCTGGGAAGAGATGGATAAGCAGCTTCGCCTATACCAATCCCTTTCTCGGGTTGAGCCCCTGGTTTCTGGGGCCTGGCAGGTTTTAGGCGAGAGTCTCTATGAAGCAGGCTTAAGCAGTAGGTCCATTATTAGGCAAGCGACAAGTTAGGAGAGTTGGTGGCTGGTGGCAAGTAAGAGTGGTCAATATCCAGGCAAGAGTAGTCAAGTGCCGGCTAAGGTCAGATTCAGAAGTCAACCTGAGAACAGGCAGAGGAGACTAGGAGAAGGACTGACACGGAAGGGCAGGAAGGAGGCAAGGTTTGGTAAAGACTAGGCAGACTCGGGATCAGGAATGCAGGAAGAAGCAGCAACTCGCACCACAAAAAATGTAGCTGACCCATTGAGGCAAAGAGGAAGCAGCAGAGAAGCCCTTCTGGGATGTGATATCAAGGGGGTGCCACAGCCTGTTCCCGCCATGGGCCCTTTTAAAGCTGGCAATTGTTGGCCGCACGGGCAGGAGGCTGTGTCCATGGCAGCGTCCTGCTGTGCAGCCGGAGGTCAGCGATATCCGTCGCCGGAGAGAGGCCCACTTGACCAGCGGCGTAGGGGTGAGCCACCAAACATAACAAACATTTTGGAAGGTCTTTTATATAGAGTTATAATAATCAATAGGTGTTGCAATAAAAGCCTGTACAACTGATTAAGATATATTTTTACAAAGTCAAAATTTTCAAACATCTAACCAGATGTAATTTTTACAAGGCAGCTTTAAAAAAAAAAAAAAAATGCTCTTATTTGAAGTTTGTATAAGTAGAAGGGTGAGAAAAACACTGAGGTCTTTAACTTCCATTGAAAAGCATAGTGAAATGGTCAAGTACTTGAGATCTAGTCCTCAGTTGGATGCTGGATGGGGGAGCATGGTGGGGGTGCTGTTTAGCAATAGTAATCATATTCCAATTTGACATTATCACTGCACGGAGGAGGTAAAGTAAAACTACTTCAGTAGCATACAACTTTTTTTTAAAAGGGGAACTATGGTTATAAAGGAATTAAAAAGATGTTGCCAAGGTTAAGATTTTTTTTTTTCATGAGCCTTGGACATGGTTTTAAAATATCTTATTGAAAGCCCAGATAAAATATATTCCATGCATTTAAAAAAAATGTTGAACTGCCAGCAAGGTTTAATGATGAGGTGAAAGAGGCAGTTAAAGACAAAAGCGCATCATTTTAAAAAATGGAAAGCAGATTCTAATGAGGAAAATGGGTAAGAACATAAGTACTGGCAAATTTTAGATGTAAAATACTAATGAGACGGGCCAAGAGAGAATTTGAGAAGGAGCATCATCAAGTGAAGTGATCAGATTTGCAGATGATACAGAATGATTCAAAGTTAAAGCAAATTGTGAGTAATTGCAGAACAGCCTTGTGAGTTTGGGCTTCTGCATGGCAGATTAAATTTAATGTGGACAAGCGCAAAGTCATGTATATTGGGGAAAATTAATCCCACCTACAGGTACACGGTGCTGGCTTACGTATTAAGTCATCAGCCAGGAAAAGGACATCGTGGACATTACACTGAAATCCCCGGCTCTGTGAACAGCGGCAGTCAGTAAAGCAAATAGATGCAGGCAAGATCCAGAAAGAAATGGAAACCAGCATATAATGCCTTTCTATCGAGCCTCGGTGTAACTTGAATATTGTGTGCAGTTCTGATCATACCCCCCCCCCCCCTCAGAAAAAACACAGACAGCGTAGTTAGAAAGAGTGCAGAGAGGGGATAGAACTGCTCCGCTTATGAGAGGATAAATAGGTAATGGGTTCGTAAGCTTGGAAAAGTGAGGACCGAAAGAGGACACGAGAGAAGGTTTTTTGTTTTTTTTTTTTATAACTTCTTTACTAGGTTTTTGAAACAGTGAGTCACATCTATCAGGAGATTAAACACAATATGCCAAAATAACCTCCTCCTCTATACAGAATGTAAAACCAAGAATCTGAACAGGAAACTTGTTAAACTCTGTTTCTTTCTTCCTCCCCTCTCCCTCCTGCCCTCCCCCCCCCCCCCTTCTGTTCTTTTATAAAGTATCTTCTCTTGTAACATACCTCATACTCTAAAACTTAACGAAAGCATAAGGGAGTAAAAGTGAACAGGTAAGTGCAAATGCAAGGAATACTTGAAATGATGATTATAAATACCATGGGCGAGGCGGGCATACACCAGTATACCGCTCTATATCTGGTAGTAAACTCCCCTTTCACAGTCTCGTACCCAATGCTGTCCTCCGTGTATTATAGGTTTAATATTACATTTCACACCATTGGTGAGAGACGATAGATAGAAGTGTTGCCGTACGTCCAACATGTCCTCATACTTTCTTTTAGATAAGGATTTGGCAAAAGATATTCAAAAGTTAACAATTTAACCAGTCTAGATTCCCATTGAGCCAATTTAGCTTTCTCCTGTTCTGTAGTATAGCTAGAATTGCTTTCTTTGCAATTAAGCTTACTGTTTTATCTAAAAACAGTTTGTTTGGAACTTTAAAGTAGGCTGAACCTTATCATATATGCTGGAGCCAGACTTTCGGCCCTCCCTTACATAGCACTTGAGACGTTTTGAAACAATACTCCTCTACCTCTCTTCAGAATTTTTATATTTGTGGGCACAACCAAAATCCATGGATATAATTGCCTACTACTTCCTTACACATAAGGCAGAAATCTGAGGAGCAAATCTGCGCTTTCTTCTCTTTTTCGTGACAAAACTGGTATAAAAACTTGTATTGTTTCTCTTAACACTATATATATATTTTCTGTAACTTCCGGGATTTGCTTGTAACAGTATTGGAACTCCTGTACTGACAAATGGGCCGATACAGTAAAAATCGTGGGAGAGCGGGCAAACACCCGCTCTCCCAGCGCGTGCACAGGCCACTCTCCTGTGCGCGCAATTCAGTAACTTAATTATTTAAATTAGGGCCCGCGGTAAAAAGAGGCGCTAGGGACACTAGCGCGTCCCTAGCGCCTCTTTTTGGACAGGAGCGGCGGCTGTCAGCGAGTTTGACAGCTGACACTCAATTTTGCTGGCGTCTTTCTCAAACCTGCTGATAGCCACGGGTTCGGAAACCGGATGCCGGCAAAATTGATTGTCCGGTTTTCAAGCCGCGGGCTGCTTTTAAATATTTTTTACTTTTTTTTAACTTTTGGGACCTCAGACTTAATATCGCCATGATATTAAGTCTGAGGGTGCACAGAAAAGCAGTTTTTACTGCTTTTCTGTGCACTTCTACTGGCACCGGCAGAAATTAACGCCTATCTTTGGGTAGGCGCTAATTACTTAAAGTAAAATGTGCGGCTTGGCTGCACATTTTACTTACTGTATCGCACGGGAATGACTAATAGGGCCATCAACATGCATTTGCATATTGCAGGCGCTATTAGTCTCGGGGGGGGGGGGGGCGGGGTTGGACTTGCATTTCCGATGCGCTATTACCCCTTATTGAATAAGGGGTAAAGCTAGCGCGTCCAAATGCTGGTTAACAGTGCGCTCCACCAGAGCGCACTGTACTGTATCGGTCTGAAAGTAAATTCCAACCACATTGACCATCTTGCAAAAATTTCAAAAGGATCATCTTGATCCTCTAGTTTGATAAAGCTTTATTGAACTTAGCACAAGATGGTTTCACAATTTTCTCACCCAAAAGGATCTTTCTTGGACTCCCCTAAGCCTACATCTGGATTAGCTTTGAAGAGTTCTGTAATATAATGCCTCAGCTGAAGTATGCATAAAAGTCCTTTTTGTGGTAGGGAGAACTGGTTTTGCAACTCTCAAACTCCATAGTCTATTTGTGTGCTCATTAAAACATTGGTGGTTACGCTTAAGTCCCTTCCTGTCCTATTCTTTAAACACCGCATTCTCCATTCCTAGTGTAATTTTGTTCATTCCCGCTTATAAATATAAAGGATGAAGCACGCCCTCACTGAAGAGACCATCTACATAGCAAAGACCATGCTTTCCTACATGAGACCACAACCAGCTGGGATTTCAGTTCTGTCTGTACTTCTGGTTCTACCTGAAGTAAAGGATTCAGAGAGCATGGTCCAAATCAACTCTGTAAATACTCCCAAGGAGAGAAATGTGAGGAGCCAAACAACCAGTCCACTGTGTGTTGCAACATGCATGCTAAGTTATCTTTGTAGGCTTGAGCAATTTAATCCCCCTTGATTTGAGGATTGCATTAGAACCTTTAATGGTAATCTTGCCTTCAACCCATTCCAGAGGAAACCCAAGTTCATCTCTTTGCGATCCTTATGGTTCAACATTATAGGTAACATCTGCATCAGAGCCCCTTTGGCATCTCCATCATCTTCAGCAGACGGAGCTTCCCAATTAGTGAAAAAGGCAATATTTATTTATTTATTTATATATATTCTTTTATATACCGAAGTATAGCTGAGTGCCTTCACCCCGGTTTACAGTGAAACAACTTCATACAGAGAACGAGTTATAAGTTGTAAAGCAATTACAGATAATATAAATATAACATCTCGGCAAAAAGCAGAGTAGAACAAGCTAGCAGGAGACTAATTATAACTTAAATTAGAAAATACTTGTTAAAGAAAGAAGTAGGGTTCAAGATGAAAACTAAGATTTATCATATCCATCTGTGAATGATTGTCTAAACCATGTTTTTAGTTCTTTTTTGAAGGTTTTGGAATCTCTGATAGAGCTTAGCTATCCAGGGATAGAGTTCCATACTATCGGTCCTGCTATCGAGAAGGCTCTATCTCTAGTAGCAGATAGTTTCGCAGATGACAGGGGGGGAATGATTAGTAGTAGTTTGTCAGAAGATCTTATATGCCAGTGCACCAAAGCCTGAGACGTACCTCGCAGTAGAAGTTGTACATTTACCTTGTAAATCAGGCTATCATCTACTAGAATTCTAATCCCTAGGTATTTCATTTCTCCCTTCACCCACCGTAAAGGAAACTTATTTCCCCATTTTTTTTCTTTTAGGTTCCCAAACACTGCCAGAGCTTCAGACTTTTATCTTGATTCATTTTCAGCCCTGCAAATAATCTTTGATGCTCTAACATTTTTTATAAAGCTTCCTTTGGGTTTGTGAGAGACCAGAGCGTCATCAGCAAAGACCGCTGCTTTAAAATCTCTTCCCCTTTCGGCAAACCCTTTAATAGTCTCATTTCCATTCAATTTTCGTAGTAAGGGGTCTATGGATAATTTATACAATAAAGGTGAAAGTGGACAACCCTGTCTGACTCCTCGCCGCATACGAAAGTCAGAGGATTTACAACTGTTGTCTATTATATTAGACACCGAATCCTTTGTATAAGAGCACGCGATATTTTTAACTATGTCCCCTTTTAATGATGAACCTTTTGAGAACTGAAAACATGTAAGATCATGAAATACGATCATAAGGTTTTTCAGAATCAAAGCCAATAGCCATAACTGAGATTCTTTGGCTTTTACATAGTCATGGCTGTTACTAATTTACCTTTTACAAATCCCACTTGGTTACTGGAGATAACTGAGGGAAGGACTTGGCTTAACCTGTCTGCTAACATTTTAGCAAAGATCTTTTAACTCACAATTCAGTAGTGATTATTTATTACGTTGAGAATTTCATAGGACTGAATTGGTCTATTCAAGTAATTCAATTGTTGCTCCGCAATTTTAGGTAAAGGTATATATCTTTGAAAAAGTTGTCGTCTTCTGATTGACCACCAGTTTTATCTTCCATGTATAATGTTTCGTAGAAAATTTTTAAAGCCTCACTGATATCTGCCCTTTCAATATCTCTTACCCTGTGCAGTTTTAAGAGTTTCAGCGTTAAGTTTTCCCCCTCCAAATTTTCACAGCATTAGCTAAGACTTTTCCAGACAGAGTGCTACAGCATCTCTTATGCCCTCTTTTAAGCTAGACCAGTACTCAGCTTTACTTTCCTTTGTTAAATGCCCAATCAACTTTTTCTTTACCACCCAAAACAGTCTTGTTTATATGGGCGGACTTACTCATCAGATAAGATATTTACCCCTTCATAGTAGCTTTGCTGGTTTCCTGAAATAATTTAGGAGAGTCTCTGCATGTTTGCCTGTTGTGAAAGATAAATTCCTTCCATTTGTTTTGTAAGAAACCCTGAAACACAAGGTCACCCTTCAGATGAGCTGTTCTCCCCCCTTTACTTCTCCACTATTCTAAGATCAGTCCAGACGGGCGCATGATCCGAGATTCCTGATGTACCAATCTCTGCTGAAACTACTCTGGGAAACCGTTCTTGGGAAGTTAAGATGAATCTCTATCTAGAGTAGATTATAAGTGCTCTGGAGACATGTGAAGACTTTCATATCGGGATTCTCCAGGCATCTAAAACCTGTAATTTCTGGCATAGGTCTCCTACTCTTAAAAAGGCTGGAAGAAAAGGGAAGGGTATTTCATTCCTAAATGTTAACAAATCATGAACACAATTAGTCACCTGCTAGAATGTTTGTTTCTCTTTCACATTTGTGTTCAAGAGATTTTCTACTTTTACAAAAAACTATGCTGGTATTTGTTAGATGCATATAGATTACATTATTTAAAGGTTTTTATATACCGATAACAGTTTGCACATCTTATCGGTAACCTGTGTACCACATAATTTCCCAATGATAGTGTTAAATCTCCCTCCCGGATCCTTAATTTCCTTCATCACTTGTAAAGTTGAGTTCTTGTGAATGATGGCTACCCGCCCTCTCCGCTTTTCTCCCTTTCACTGCTGAGAAATAGCAGGCTCCCCTCCTGTTCTTTTTAATTTCCGACTTTCTGCATCTGTAGTGAGTTTTTTTTTCTTGAATGCATGCTATCCCAGCTTTGATTCTCTTAAACACTTCATTATTTTTTACCTGTTTATGGGGGAGCCTAGCCCATTAACATTTAAAGAGAATTCTAACAAGATCACTCAATGCATTGATTTTTCATTTTTAATGAAAGTAAGAAAAAATCTTATCCCGATCTGGGACCCCCAAGCTAGTCCCATATCCTATTTCCTTGATTCTGCCCTCAAGTCAATTTGCCTCTGATCAAGTCTTAGCTTCAGATACTTACTGAGACTGTATTGAGAATCGCCCCATGTCCCTTCTCATGTCCAAGCCGCCCCTCTTAACCCCTTCTCCCCTATATAACGCAGACACCAAAGCTCTCTAGGGAGCAGGAGGTCTGCTGTATGTCTACGGGTGTCGCTCCTCCCAACTCAGACATTCCTGATGTTAAACCCATGCTTGGGAAGCTGCAGAGTTGGGATTTCTGTCAAACACCAAAGGCTCTAAAATTCAAAATTTAAATTTTATATTCCAATTTAAATTGACCCCCTGCGCAAGAGAATGTCAGTCATCTCCACAATCAAAGGGGGATCCAACTTATTCCAGAAGTAGGTCACCTTCAGATGAACTACTGTTGTTCACTCAGCTTTAATCCTTCTCACCCCCACCCCCAGAAAGACAAGTGTCGCTCTGGCTGTCAGATCCTGCTGTAATAATCAGTCCCATCACCTTCCCTTGACACAACAATGAAAAGGGTTAAAGAGTTTGATCCACACCCCGCAGAACCTCAAGGATTGTGATTTGGGAGCTTTTGCTGTCGTGGATCCGCCTTCTCCAGTCACTAAAATAACATACTTTTATCTCTGCTGACATAAAGGATGATTTATAAATGACTCCTTAGTCGGCTGGGAGGGGCAGCACTGTTTATGCTCGTGCTATAAGCCAGGATGAAGAGCAGGTCTTTGCTCCACACGCCTGCGGCTCAGTGGCTTCTGCATGTGTTTCACATATCATCTGTATCCATAAAGACCGTGGAATGGGGATTCCCTTCCTCCCCCCACACACAACAAAAAACAAACCCAGCAATCATAGAACCGATTAACCGAAATTCAAAGAACTTTAATGTTCTGGAGCATTCTTACAACCATGCATGTTTGCAAACAGCTCCCCTTGGTTGAAGGAAAAATAAAACCCGCTGAAAACTGTTGCCACTGATATCAGACACCAGTGTATGTATGAAATGTATAGTGACTTGACAAATTGCCTTGCTGCTTCCACCTCCTCAAATAGCTGCACCTTACCTGCGCTGCCACCCATACTCGAAGCTTAGCAGAATACTGAAGTGAGAACTTAATCTGCTTTTGGACTAGAGCAGCACATAAGGGATTGAATGTGCGCCTTTTTGCCGACACAGAGTAATCTTGGAAAAGGCGAAGGTTTACGTCTTTTGTATTTCAAATCTCTCTTTCCGATATGCCTGCACTGTCTCCTGTGGTGAGTGTGCAAAATGTAATACTTTGGGCCAGGGTGATTCTCTGCCGCATGTTCCCCCTCCTTACTTCCTAGCAGTGCACTCTCTCCACTTTCATGGTGCCTTTCAAGTTGGGCAGTGATGGACCTTCAGGAATCCATTTTTCTAAAAATAAAACAAAAAAAACCTAGGTAAAGAGGACAGAGTCTGAGATCTCTTCTGGCAGCCCAACAATGTGAATATTGTTCCTCCTGGAGTGGTTTTCTAAATCCTCTATTTTTGTTCCTACTGCAGCTTTGCCCATTTTTCCAGTCTAAAAAACCAGCTTTTTTCTGCTATTGCCCCATCTTCAACAACAAATTCTTCTCTCAGCTCCCTCCATTTGTGAATTAAAATCTGAAATAGCAGATTTTTACCTCTGCAATTTGCTCGGAGATCAATGGAAGAGTGCCTTTTTAAGGCAGCCACTACAGCCTCCGTCAATTCTGCTATCATTTCACTAAAGAGTGCAGGCAAGGTCTGACTTCTCATAGTGGTGGCGGCCATTTTACCTTCTCCCACTCATCTCTTGCTTTATCCTTCTTTGCCCCTTTTTTTATGGGCATATATATTATTGGGAGATCTGTGCATCTCCCAGTAGGTTTTCCACCAATTCTGGCTTATTTTAAGGATGGGATTGCAGATGATTGTGAAGAGTAGCACCCAGAGCTCTGAGAAACCATGACCTCTCAGGCTCACCACATCTCGTGACCTCAGACATGATAGAAGTTAATAAAATCATAAGTGGGGTGGAACAGGTAAATAAAGGATGTAAACTTATCCTTTTAAATATTTCTACTGCAAGCAGACACACCATGAGACTAACAGCCAGCAGATTTAAAAGAAAACATCAAAAGTATTTTTTTTTCACGCCTGCACATGCAAGCTGTGGAATCTGTTGCCAGAAGATGTGGCCGAGGTTTCTAGCATAGCAGGGTTTAAAAAAGGTTTGGACAAGTTTTTGAGGAAAAGTCACAAACACACTTTTAAATCTGGCAGACTGGGGGAAAGCCTTTGCTATCCCTGGGAGTGATTTAACAAGAAATGGGTCTGCCAGATACTTATCTGGACTGACTACTGTTAGATATGGTATGCGGACTTAATATGCTATGTGGGATCAAGGTCTATCTTTATAGTTTCAAATTAATTAACTGCAATGACGTCAAGATTTTCCTGGATGGTGACTCCAATAGGTATAGTGGTGTTGGGTTTTTTTTGTTTTTTTTTTGGGGGGGGGGAGCATGCAGATGCAGTGCCCCTCCAATATGTTCCAGGTGCTAATTGGGCCCCCTACCAATATGATCTCCCTACTCCTTACTCTTCCCCTTTCCTCAAATTAAGCAGGCAAGCTATGGTTATGGTGACTCCTAATATGGAAACCAGAATTATGTTCCTGTAGTTGGGATTATTTTCCCCTAAGTGCATCACTTGAATGTGAACAAATGCAATCTGCTGTTTTAGATGACAAAGTTGCTCAGTTCTAACTATGAATATTTTTGTGTTGACTGCAAATTTGATTGTTACTCGTTGCTCCCTTTTCCAGATTGACCAAGTTTTAACGCTGGTCCCAATATAAATCCCTGGTGAACTCCATTATTTACCTTTCTCCTTAGAGGATTGGACTAAATAGTTTTCTCTGTTTCCTATCTTTTTTTTTTTTTTTTTAACATGTTTATTGAATTTTAATATAACAAACATAACAATAGAGCAACTAAACAAAACTTCTTACAGTAAATAGTTCCCCCCCCCCCATTTTTCTCTATTCCCACCAAGGCTAATGAACAAGCACATGCGTGAGCATATATGGGAACACAATGCAGTATGATCATAATAAATTATAGTACAGTTGTAATACCGTCTATCGGCAAAATTCCTGAACTGCATTGAGAATTGCGAAACCACATTTAGAAAACAAAATAAATACCCGGGCGTATTGGGGACTTAAGGAAGAAATGAAGGAATCAATAAACAAACAGGTAAGTGAATGGGTTGGGAAATAGAAATACACGAGTAGATAAATGCGGTAAGGAAAAGATATAACCTTTATCAAGTTACAGCAGATTGAACAGGTGGCAAATCATGATGCATAGTATAGGGTATCATATCATTGCTGAGATGTCCATTCCCTCTCCAACATAGGTGATAAGTGGGCCACGAAAGCAGACCAGATCTTTAAATTTCTTCTGGTTATGGCATATTCTAAGGAGCACAAATGGAGCATCTTCTTGAACCAGTGTTCAAAACTGGGTTCATGGGTATCCAGCCAGTTAATCAATATGATTTTCCGGCCAATAAGGCTTGCCCTTTGGACAAAGAGTTGTGTTGTGACATCTAAGTTTAAATGCAAGGAAGTCTCTGAACCAAAAAGCCACAAATTGGGGTCCAATGGGAGTGTGAAATGTACCAGTTGACTTTTCTCCCAAAACGTTAGAACAAAAGGACATTCCCAGAAACAGGGGTAATATGTGCCGCCTTGTTACATTTATGGCATAATTTTGAAGAACTTATGTTAAATCGGAAGGCTCGAGGAGGGATGTAGATTTTGCCAGAGGAATTTATAATAAGATTCTCTTAGTAGCACGTTACCAGAAATGTCCGAAAAGGTGGAGAAAGAAGGATTTGAATTCATCAAGGGAAATATCAAAAAGAGGCCACTCTTTCCAAGTAACGTGGATACACTCCAGGTGTTGTGGTGATCCTATTATCAGCTTTTTATAGAAAGAGGAGATGGTAGGTTGTTGTGTTGTCTTCAATTGTACTATATCTCTCAAATGTTTGATGGGAATAGACTCTGAAAAACAGGTCAATTTGCTATTTAGGAAGTGGTGGACTTGCATAAAAGCGAAGAAGTCTGTGTGAGGCAGCTGAAAGCATCGACTTAGTGTTGGGAAACGAAGTAATTGCTCCAAGGCTGAGTCATATAGTTGATAAATGTAAGTGAGCCCTTGCCGTTCCCATTTATTAAACATCCTTGTGGGAATAGGGGCTTGTTAGCAATAGTTATCAGGGAGGTTAGGCGATATAGGTGTTTGTGCATAGTTGTAACCAAGCTCAACGACATGTGCAAAGTAGTATATGGGATCTAATAGAAAGGGGAATCATTTGTAGGTCCACCTATACAAAGGGATTGAGTGAGGACATACTATACCACTCTAACAGGCATTGATATGGGGTGAAATTTGAAAGCGAAAAAAGCCAGTCCCTCACATATCGAGAGTTACACGATAAGTTGTACATGGGCAAATTTGGATAGCCTAGACTACCCTCACTTGTGTGTCTGAGTATTTCCATTGGCAATCTGGCCCTTTTATTTCGTCAAATAAAAATGTAAAGCTTTTGAGTAGAGATTTATAATCCCATTTAAGAATCCAAAGAGGTGTCATTTGTAATATGTAGAGCCATTTGGGAAGGAGTATCATTTTAAAGATTTGGATTCTTCCCACCATAGACAGGCAATGATTGCCATTTATCCAGTGTTCGGAGTGTATGTGCTAGCAATGGCTGTATATTTGCTGTGTAGAGACTGTCAATATTAATTGGGATTTTTAATGCCTAGGTATTTCAAACTCTTCCTTGACCCAGCGCAAAGGAAAAGCACCTGGCCAGGTAGCTTGGAGTCTGCCAGTAACATCAATGGCTTCGTATTTGTCCTGGTTGATTTTTAGCCCAGCAAATTTTCCAGATTCGGTCTGTAAACATAATACTGTAGGAAGAGAAGAGTACAGATCAAGAATGAAAACCAGAACTTCGTCTGCGAACTTTGAAGATATGTGAGGGGCACCCAAACCTTTTGTGTGGGCTAAGAGCGAGCTTCTTAAGAGGGTCTATGGAAAGAATGTATGCAGGGGAGGCAGCGGGCATCCATGCCGCACTCCTCTACGGATATGAATATCTCCAGATAAGAATTTATTGGCCACTATATGTGAAATGGGGTTTTCATAAAGAAGAAGAACATAGGTCATGAAATCCCCCTCAAACCCAAATCTACAGAGAATGCAAAATAGGTAGGACCACGATACTCTGTCAAAAGCCTTCTCAGAGTCAAATCTGATGGCTAGTGCGGGGATATCTCGGGATTGACAGAATTTCAAGGCTGTTAGCAGTTTGAGAATGTTAGAATTCACCTTCCTTCCTTTAATGAGCCCTACTTGATAATGTGAAATCAGAGGGTAGAACATTTAACCTCTCCGCTAAGATTTTCGCTAGGATCTTTAAATCGCAATTAAGCAAGGAGATGGGTCAATATGAGGAGGGCAGAAGTGGGTCTTTGCTGGGTTTCTGAAGTACAGTGAACCAAATTGAAAGTTGCTGGGAAGTTTTTTTGGTGTAAGCCATCAAGATAGAAATTAGTGAAGGGGTAGCTAGGTGCATACATAGAATTTTGTAAAAGTCATAGGAAAATCCATCGGGATCTGGGGATTTGCCGGATTGTACCAAACCAAATGCTTGTAGAACTTCGAAAGTTTTTGTATTGGGCGGCTTAAAAAATCCAGCTGTGGGCCAGAGAGGATTGGTAATGTCAGATCTTGGAAAAAACAGTTTTCCGCTTCCCTTTCTTCAGTGGGGTCTGCAGCATACAGCGTTTCATAAAAAACACGAAAAGTTTCGCAAATGTGTTTGGTTTTTTGTATTTTTTTTTAGGAAAGACCAGGTCCCCTTTAGAATTTCTCATACATGAGATAAACGAGCTCTTTTTAGCCGAGAATACCAGGTTGGCCATCAGTTTACCAGCTTTATTGCCAAATCGGAAAAGATGTTTTTCTCCTTTGTATAGTATGTGTTGGGCTCGAAGGTTAAGCAGGGTATTCGGGCAACTCTGGGTACTATAGTATTCAGTTCTCTGGGTATTGGAAGGTGTTTGTGACAGCACATTTTTAGAGTGCTTCAGTTGTGTTTCCAGGTGCAGTATATCCTTATGTAAATTTTTATTGTGCGTTTGGGTATATGAGATTATCTCCCCTCGTAATACTGCTTTGCCTGCTTCCCAAAATAATTGAGGTGTGGTGGTTATGTAGTACAAATTCATTCCATTTATCCTGTAGATAATTTTGGAACTTGATATCATCTTTGAGGTAAGCGGGAAATTGCCAGATTCGGGTTGTATCAGTATCTGATCTAGTATTGATATGGACAGAGATTGAGGAATGATTTGAAATTGCCTGAGATTCGATATTTGCTTTAATAATGTCAGGAAAGGCAGCTTGGGAGACTAGAATATAATCAATACGGGACAGAGAAAGATGCGATGTAGAGACATGGGTATAATCTTTCTCTTCTGGATGAAGAGATCTCCATATATCTATTGGTCCTAATTGACATAAAGCTATGCCTTTCTCTTTCCCTCTGCCTTTGCTCGGCAGTGGGGGACATTTATCTATGGTGGGGTCATGCACACAGTTGAAATCGCCCAGTAGGAAAAAAAAAAACCTTGCAGGTGAGTGAGAAGAAGGTTACGTAGGTTGCCGAAGAATGCATGCAAGTATTCATTGGGAGCGTAAATATTACAAATTGTGAATAAAGAGCCATTCCATTCTCCTGTGAGGATAACAAACCGACCTTCATGATCTGCGATACTTTTAGTGACCTGAAAGTTAGTGGCTTTATTGATTAAAATGGCAACTCCTGCCTCTGGCAGCAGAATATATGCAGGTATCAACTCACTCACTTCTTAACTACTCATTTTCTGCTAAGGTAAGGTGGGTTTCTTGCAGCAAGCTATCTGCTTGAAGGTGTTTAAGATGGGATATAATTTTTTTCCGCTTTGTAGGGATCCCCAGGCCATTTACATTCCAGGAGATTTAACCATTGCTTATGTAGTGTGGGTCTTCTGTGGGTGGAAACCTTAAATCTATAATTATAAGAAAAAACACAGGGGGGCCCCCAGCCTAGCCTCCTCTGCTTCCACATCCCAACATAATATATCCTTGTGGCCACAGGATATCTTAGTTTTTACTGCATTTGACAACTCGATATTCCAAAGCCAGATAAAGTGTGAAGGAGTTAACTTTTTTTTTTTTTAAATATGTGCATTCTGAGTTTCCATGTAAAGATAAAGATGGAGTAGAGAAACTACAAAACTCCCCTTCAGCTCATCCCTCCCTCACCTCAGAACCATATCCCCTAACCCTATTCGCACCCCTAGTCCAAAGAAAGACCCTCCACCAATGATGGAGTGCAGTCATATGTAAGAGTACTGCATTCCTCTCCTCGATTCTATAGTAAGAAACCTTACTTCACATCCTATAGTGAAAACAAGAATCTGTAGAACCAGTAATAATAAGAAATAATGGCAAAATTTAGTCTCATGTTTAACTCTTGAGGTATGAGAGAGCCATCTAGTTACTGTACCTCAGTAGCTAATTGAACTTAGAAAGCAGTGCTGTTAGTCAATCATAATATTAGTTCCAAGGAAAGTCTCTAGAGAACCAAAAGCAGCTTGTGAGCATTGAGGTATTAATCTTGTAAACCAAATCTGGGTCCTGAAATCAGAACACTCTGGGTGTTTGGGTCCTGTTAATAAAAGGATGAGACGGCTACTTAGATTTAAAGTCCCTCGGTTAGTTCCGTTTCTATTTCTACTTGGTTGTGTGCTCATAGTCTCTTGGTCTGCATGCCTTGCTTCACTTGCTGTGCTGAAAGATCTTGACTGGTCGTTAGCTATTCAGTTCCTTTCCAGCAGGCAGTGTTTCATAGTGATCAAGTTTGCGACTGAGCTGCTAATGTGCCGCATGAAAGGGGAATCTAGCCCCTGACCATAGAGTTGAATAATGGCCATATTCGGTCGCCAAGAATGGCTGGCTGGTGCTGTTAATTCTCGAGGATGGCAGAGTTCCGTGTTGGGCCAAGTATTGTTGGAAGAAGCAAAAAATTGTGCTAGTATCTTCTATCGCAGGGCTATAAGATAAAATATGGGGAAGAAATGTTCCTCCCGGTTACTTAGTGCTGCTGGTGAGAATCGCATAAGAGAGTTGGACTAGAACAAGCGCGTTTAAAGTTCTTTTGTTAAAGTGTTTCTCTAGAAAGGCAGTAAATTCTAAAGAGATGGTTTGAGGAGACAATATGCATCCAATGAATAGCCCGCTGGATCATCTACAAGGTAGTAATTGTGGCTAATTTGGTGGACTGAAAAGTCATCCCTGTAGAGCGCTCAGAAAAGCTTGAGCTTTTGCAAGCATGGTTGTTGTGCCAAACCAGTAATTTAGCTGGGTATTGTAGGGAGAACTTGATCTGCCATTGGTAAAGCGAGGGCAAACATGCGAAAAGCCCTTACGCAGCTCTGATACTCGGGTGGAATAGTCTTAAAATATGCGAAGTGTGTGAGTCTTATAAGCGATTTCTTGCTGCTTCCGGTAAGCTTGCCAAATGTCATGTTTATGGCGAAAGTTCAAGATTTTTGCTATAACTATGCGGGGCCTTTTGTGATGTCATTTTTTTTTTTTTGCCCTGAGTCTATGAGCACGCTCCACAATGAGTTTCCCATGCATATCCGAAAGGTTCAGGGCCGCAGGTAACCACAATTCCAACAGGGGACCCAGATCTTTTTCTTCCACGAATTCTGGGAAACCAAGAAAGCGGAGGTTGGAATGCCGCGTCCTGTTCTCTATATCATCTAACTTTCCAGTTAATTCTGAGATTTGTTTTTCTTGGGCTGCCATTTTGGTAGCATATTCAGTTGCATCATCCTCAAGAACCACGATTTGGCCTTCTACTTAATCGAGATGAGGTGTTAATTCGACAAGTGCTTCACGTACCTCTGTAAGGTGTCCCTCGACTACAGCCAATTTTTCATCTATCTTTCATCTAAAGCTGTGCAGATTGTTTTTTTTTAATATCGGCAAGAGTGATTGCTGGAACTTTATTCTCTCCTGGGAGATCGTTCCCGGTTGCCATCTTGGTATCTGGGCCATGAGATTTTCTCTTTTTCTCTTTTACCGCTTTTAGAAGCCAACATAAGAAATTACCATGCTGGGTCAGACCAAGGGTCCATGAAGCCCAGCATCCTGTTTCCAACAGAGGCCAAACCAGGCCACAAGAACCTGGCAATTACCCAAACACTAAGAAGATCCCATGCCACTGATGCAATTAATAGCAGTGGCTATTCCCTAAGTGAATTTGATTAATAGCAGTTAATGGACTTCTCCTCCAAGAACTTATCCAAACCTTTTTTGAACCCAGCTACACTAACTGCACTAACCATATCCTCTGGCAACAAATTCCAGAGCTTTATTGTGCGTTGAGTGAAAAAGAATTTTCTCTGATTAGTCTTAAATGTGATACTTGCTAACTTCATGGAATGCTCCCTAGTCCTTCTATTATTCGAAAGTGTAAATAACCAAGTCACATCTACATCGTAGGAGATGTTCTCTGCATGTAATATATGATGGACATAAGCTCCAAACAAATCTTATGAAAAGTGGCTCGTTAGTTGCCTAGATAGTGAGGATGCAGAATGATGGTAGGAGCAGGCACTCGGGGCCTGGGCAAAACCCTCCTTCCCGGCTCACCACATCACGTGACTCCTCTTTTTTCCTATCTTTTTAACCTGTTACCAATCCACAATAACGAATTTCCTGAGGATTCTGTCTTGAAGGACTTTATCAAATACCTTTTGAAAATCAAAATACACTATTGACTAGCTCTCTTTCATTCACATTTTTAAAGAATTCTAGTTGATTTATCAAAGAAAAGTTGTGCCTTGCTAATCTATGTTGGCTTTTCCCTCTTAACCCATGTTTTATCCATATGACTAATATTTTGTTTTTACTTCCACCATTTTACCCAGCATCAACATCTGGCTCAATCGTCTGTAGTTATTTGAGTCACCCCTGGAGCCTCTTTTGAAAATTATTAGCCACCCTCCAGTCCTCAGGTATGGAGGTGAATTTGAATGATTAGGTTACAGAATACCAGTAGGAAGTCTGCAGATTTATATTTGAGTTCATTTTGGGATGAATATCATCGCTTCCTGATGACTTGCTACTATTCAGTTTGTCCGTTGGCTCTAGCTTTACTAAAATTCACATGGATTTGTTTCGGTTCCTCTGAATCATCACCTACAAAGTGGCTCTGCTGTGGGTCTCCAACTTCCTCTTGTGCGCTTTCCTATTTTCCTCATTAGGTCCTGCTTTCCATTTTTTGTTTTTTTTTTTTGTTTTAAAAGATGCCTTTTTAGGTTTAATTGCTTCTGTGTTGTAAAAAAAAAAAAATTTAGCCATGCTGGTAGATATTGGGGTTGTTTTTTTTCCCCCTTTTGACTTTTTTTTTTTAACCTATGGAATATATTTAATCTGGGCTTCCAGTAGAATATTTTTAAACATCTCCATGCCTCATGAAAACCTTTAACCTTTGCAACTGCACTGTTTAGTTAACCTTAAAAAGGGAAACTGGTTAGAAGTAATCTCAATTAGTTTTATTTCTTCTCCTCAAATCTGATTGCATTATTATCACGATATCCAAATGGCACCACCACCATTGTCCCTTGCATCAATCCTGCCTTTTGTGGATAATTTGATTTAAAGCCCCTCTCTTCTGTTCTAGGACCAGTTGTTCCATGAAGCAGTCATTTTATCCCGTTGTGGAGCTTTAACTTCTTGGCATGCCCTGATATAGTAACCTAATTGGTAGTGGTGTAATTGAAGTCTCCAGTTGTTGTTCTGTTTCCATGCTTAGTACCCTGTCTAATCTGTTAACATTTCATAATCTGTTTCACCACTCCTCCCCCCCCCCCCATTATGCATGGAATTTCTCTCCATAGAGATTAGAATGCAGTTTTTTTTTCCTGCAGAATTTAATTTAATTGTAATTTTTGTTTTGCTTTTTGTGGCTGACCCATTGCTTCAAAGCAGATTACAGTGTAGTTAACTGAATTAAAAAAACAACAGTACATGCAAATTTACAGTGTAAGGAACACTTTAGAATACTTCCTAATGTGGTTGGTGATAGGAAAATCTCAATGAATTAATCCCAGAGTATTATAGTTTATGAATATTTATTTATCCTTTTGATTATTTAACCCCTTAAGCAGAAGAGCCATGTTTTCTTATCTTCCTTTACTCTGTTAAATACCAAACATATAGGTCCTGATTTTCAAAAGCATTTACATGTGTAAATGTACTTTACCTGTGTAAGTGGCTTTTGCTACAATAGTAGTTACCTTTAGTGCTTAACTCCTTTTAAAATTACTTGCATGGGGGGTAGTTTTTCAAAAGAATTTACAGAGAATGGCTTCCCTATGAAGGAAGGCTAAAGAGCTTGTCTGTTCAGCATGGAGAAGAGACAGCTGAGGGGAGAGATGATAGCAGTATATAAAATCATGAATGGAATAGAACAGGTAATTGTAGATCAGTTATTTACTCTTTCACTCCTTGAAGCTAGCAAGCAGCACTTTTAGAACAAATTGGAGAAAAATCTTTTTCACGCAATGCACAGTTAAGCTCTGGAATTCATTACCAGAGGATCTGGTTAAGGCAGTTAACATAGCTGGGTTTAAAAAAAAAAGTTTGGACAAATTCTTGAAGTCTATAGACTGTTATTAACTAAGTAGGCTTACGCCCAAATTTTAAAAGCACTATGGGTGCTAGAACCAGGGAATACGCATTTAAAAAAAAAAATGGCCCAGCCACACGCATATCCCCTAGTATGCACAGATGGGCAGACCTGTCTCAAAGGGGAGAGGCAGGGGGGCTGGCTGGGACAGCACATGCCGGCATCCAGCCGGTGCGTGTGACTTCAGAGGAGCAGGTAAGTTATAAAACAAAGTGAGGGTAGGTAGGGTTAGGGTTTGGGAAGGAGAGGAGAAGGGAAAAGGTAGGAGGGATATGAAAGTTCCCGCCCAGTCCGCTTGCAGCTCCATGCGTATTTAAAAAAAAAAAAAAAAAAAAAAAAATAATAATCCCCCCCACCCCTCTTGTGAGTGTGGCACATGCACGCACTGGTATTTTATAACATGCGTGCGTGTCGGGAACCACGAGCACATGGATGCCCATGCGTCGAGAATAGCCACTACTTATCAATGCGCATCAGTAGTGTGGGATATATTTACTATTTGCGATCTTGCCAGGGACTTGTGACCCAGATAGGTCACTGTTAGAAATGGATACTGGGCTTAATGGACCCAGTATGGTGGTTCTTATGTTCTTAAGAATCCTAGATGTTGTAAATATTTTTTTTATCTATTTGTTGGTTTTTTTGTTTGTTTTTTTAATGTGAACATCTCATTCTCTGATCATCCTGATGAATTTCCCTTTTTTTTTTTTTAAGTGTATTTTTCGCCCAGCAGATTTTCTTCTCCTTCTTTTTCTTTTTTTTTGTGCCACACCTCAATTGGAAGCAGCTTTTACTGGGCTATGACTTCGTTTGCAATGGCCCAGCATATTTCTTCCTAGATGAGTTTTTTTTATTCTTTTCGAGTCCTGTCGTTACAGTGACCACCATCCTCGACTGGGGGGGCCAATGACCGCAGTTCCTCGCACTCCCCAGCCCATTCTTCCAGCCAGTAGGCGTTGGCAATGGTGGAGACTCCCTCCCGAGAGGCTGTGAACGCTTCATGAATCCCCTGCCTTTGTTGGCCTGGGCAGTGAAAAACAGGAGCCAGGAATCGAACAGAGATTTTCTGCATGATGATGGTGCAGGAGATCCCAAGGCTGGCTGAGCCTCCTCCTCCCACTCTGGTTTTCTGTGGCTTCTTTGGGGTTTTTTTTTTTTCCCCCAAAGCTCAGTAGGCGCCAGGGTTGAGATCAGATGTCATGAGCTTTCATTTGCAACAATTTTATTTTTTTCCCTGTCATCTTATATCCCCCCTTTCCAATTTAAACTTTACTTCGGTTGTTACAGTAAAAGCGCTTGGCTAGAGGCCGTACACTAGGACTTTCTAGAACCCCACAGTCGTGGGCCCTTAAATCTGGCCTCTGAATGTCAAAATAAATAAAGTGCGACTCCGTATCTGCCCCTTCTTCCCATCCCCCAACAAGAGGCTGTGAATGCTGCCTTTATAGCACCCTTGGACCTGGGGAGCGGAAATCCTGAGCCGGGGTGAAATCTGCATGGCACTGCCACTGGGATGGCCCTTCAAAAAAAAAAAAAAAGAAAGTGTTTTTTGTGGTGTGTTTTTTTTTTATTTTGTAAAGATGGTGGTCATGGTGTACAGGAGCTTTACAGCATTATTTACACAGGCTTAAGATTGGTTTATGTTTAGGATTGCTGTGACAGGCTGTGCCTTTTTTTAATAGATGAATCCTCTGGCTGATTGATGTCAGCTTGGCATCTATTTAGGGTGGTTTTAGATTTCTTATTTTAGAGGTTAGTGGAAAATACCACAAAGGCACTGCGGGTCTGACTTCTAGGTTTTTTTGGGGTTGTTTTTGGTTTTTTTTTTTTTTGTTTTTTTTTTAAATTGTGGGTGCGATAACAGCATGCATCTGGTCATTTCAAAACTCAAACCTAAAATTACAGAAATGAGTCACTTATATATTAACTGGCAGAACTTTTTATGTTGCAAGTGGATTCTCAAAATGAGGATAAAACTCTATTGCATAGGACATGATGACAGATAGTCTAGCCTGCTTTTCTTGCTTCCTCTCCATCGGAGGTCCCATACTCTTAAATTGATGAGGCCCACCACCTCCCCAGGGAGGCTGTTTCATGCACCCACTCCTCATCTCTGAAGAAATATTTCCTTAGAGGATGGTGAGTGCGTGGAGCAAGCCTCTCTGTGTGGAGGTGCTGGAGAGCATGGGACAAGCGCAGAGCTCTCTGAGGGGAGAGGAAAGCAGTAAAGGTGGATGTGCCGTATGGTCTCCATCTGCAGTCCATGTTCTATATTTTCATGTAATCTAAGTTTATCACTCTGAGAATCCATTCACAACAAAGCTGTTTTGTTTTGTATGCAAATGACTCATTTCTATAATCTTACAGTATGTTTGAGTTTCAAAATGACACTGTATGCTGTGATTGTGCTTTTCAAAGGGAGTAATACAGCAACATACAATTCGACCGATAGTGAGCCAGAAAAAGATCCCCTGTATGCCGTGTCACTTCAAACGCTACTTCTCTCCTTCCCTGGCCTTTCCCACTGTATCTGCTCGATTCTTTCACTCTTGGTTTACTGTACCCTCCAGTGTTAGGGTATTTGAATCATTTGCTACTTTTCTTGGTGCGGCCTCGTATTTTCTCAAGATTTCCACTCTTTTATATTGGAGCTGCCTTTTTCTCTTCTTGGAAACGTGACTGTGCTGGATTGTCTTCTAGATCAGATGAGTTTCAGGTACTGTATGAATGTCGAGCGTGCTCATATGCGTTTGAAGTACGACTAAGCAAAAAAAAGATCATTTGAAACTAGCTCTGTGCCGTTACGAAGTGACTTCAACAAGAGGACAGAGGAAGATTTAGGATCCCTGGTACAGAGGTCTGAGGACAGATTTTATCTTAATGCAAGATCTCTCTCCTCACAGGGGAAACTTGGATGTGCTATAGTAAATTAATGATCTTGTATGAAGCGGGTGCAAAATACCTTGCTCTAAAGACCCAAGGCTGAAAGAACTCGAAGCATGGTGTGTACATATACGCAGCCAATATAACATTTTCTGACTGTTGTGTTTTTAAAGCATGACAGCTTAAGGACCAAATATAACATAACATGTAAACTTGTCAGACTTATAAAGTGCTGGCCATTATTGAGATGTGAGGGTTTAGAGGAGGGGTGGAAACAGCCACAAAGTTTCATAGAATATTTTTGCCAAGGCTTAGTATGAAAATTTATTGGAAGAGTTTTTGGGGAAAAATTCTGGAAATTCGACATTTCTAAGCAGACTTGAGCTGCCAGGTATTGGCAGGCTGGTTAGATGTACCCTCGAATTATGTGACCAGTCGTGTTGTAAAGCAGTGAGATTAAGAACATGCCATACTGGGTCAGACCAAGGGTCCATCAAGCCCAGCATCCTGTTTCCAACAGTGGCCGAACCTGGCAAGATCCCAAGAGGTAAACAATCACAAGCTGCTTATCCCAAGAATAAGCAGTGGATTTCCTCAGTTCTACCTTAATAATGGCTAATGAACTTTTCCTCTAGGAACTTGTCCAGATCTTTTTTTAAACACAGCTACACCTACAGCTTTTACCACATCCTCTGGCAAGGAATTCCAGAGCTTAATTATGCTTTGAGTAAAAAAATATTTTCTTACTAGTTTTAAATGTATTACTCAGTAACTTCATTGTGAGTCCCCTGGTCTTTGTACTCTTTTTGAAAGAGTAAACAACTGATTTAACATTTACTCGCCCCATTCCCCTCATTGTTTTATAGACCTCTGTCATATCTCTTCTCCAAACTTAAGAGTCCTAACCTCTTTAGCCTTTCTTCATAGGGGAGCTATTCCACCCCCTTTATCATTTTAGTCTCCCTTCTCTGTACCTCTTCTAATTCTTAAGCCTGCTGTGGGGTACTCCCCCTAGTCTGGTTTTTAGGATACCTTCCATGAATATGCATATGAGAGATTTGCGTGTGCTGTCTCTTGTCATATGTAAATAATGTCTTGTGCTTATTCACGTGGGTATCCTGAAAACCAGAGGTGCTGAGGGTTAGGTATTCCTGGACTAGCTTGGAGAAAAACGTTTTGTAAAGTCGTGAATGGCTGAACCTCAGCTGTTGGTTGCAAGGGGTTTCTCACTGTACATATCTTGCTGCGTCCCTTTAACACATAGATGGGCAGCTCTGGTTCTTGAGTGCCATAAGCCAGGCTGGTTTTTCATGATAACTGTGTACAGAAATGTTTTTTGTTCAAATGTCTGAAAAGCATAGCTGCTGAATATCTGGTGTATCCTGGTAATCAAACCTCTCTGTGGCTGTGAGCAAACTATATGGCTTTGCAGGCCACGTTTGGCCTGTGGCGGTGAGTCGGGACCCAGCAAGAGGTGCGCTGTCTGGATGTTTTATAACATTGGGCTGGAAGTGACTACGTTGTCTCGCATTGAACCTTCAGGTGAGTGGACCTCCTTCCCCCACAGGCTCTCCTATTTCTCACTTTTTGAGGGTGAGGAGGGGGCTACTCTCATCTCTTCTGACTTCCCAGACTAGGCCCTCAAGTCTAAAGGTTTCCCCAGCCCCTGTCTTAGTCTCCTGTCTGCACAACATGCATTCTCATTATGTTCCAGAGCTGCTCATTTCCCTTGGAAGTCAAGGCAACGTGAGTGCACAGTATCAGGTAGATTTTAAAAGGAGTTACATGTGTAAATGTAACATACTATCGAGGCAATTTTAAAAAGCGTTTACATGTGTAAAACCCAATTGTGTGTAAATTCTTATTAAAAATCGGGCCCTTCATGAAGAAGCAAAGTGATATAGATGTAATCACACCGAAGACTCGTCACACATCTAATGAAAGCTATGCTATACTGCCAAATATCTCTGTAAGATTCACTAGTTAGCCGGATAAGTCTTATCTGACTATCATTTAGACCTGTTGAGGAATCGGGGCTGGGATTCTGGTGCTGTCAGCCTACCTTCACAACTATCTGGAAATTGTTTTTTTTCCCCCTGTTTTTAATAGACCACCTCTCCCACTGGTCCTAGCCTGGTCATTGCAGCAACACTACTGGGGCTGCTACCCAGAAGCCTGGTGCCCTGGGCTCTAGCGAGGACCATAACTTCCTCCCTGCCCTGGAGCTGTGAACACTGTCTTCATAGCCTCCCCAGCTGGCCT
Organism: Rhinatrema bivittatum; assembly: GCF_901001135.1. NCBI lineage: Eukaryota > Metazoa > Chordata > Amphibia > Gymnophiona > Rhinatrematidae > Rhinatrema > Rhinatrema bivittatum. Next base: position 24,329,613 of record NC_042625.1, read on the forward strand.
TGGCGGTGTTGTTCAGAGAGTGAATGGGGGGACCTTTGGCTTAGCATTGCCTGGCACTGCCATGGGGCCACTGGGCTGTTTTTAAGTGAAAAAGGCTGATCTCTGATTTGGATGGGCACCAAGCCAAGTCCATCCATGCACGCTGTTGCTCGCTATAACACGCCTGAGGAAACTGAGCGTTTAACGTGGCTGTGGAGATTGGTGAGCTGCGAATGTACGTGATCCTTGCTTTGCCATTCGGTCTTGGGCCCATCCCTTCTTTGTTCGCTGCACCTGAAAGCGTTGTCTGCAGTTTGAAAGATGAAACGGGCGGGCCCTTAGCCTCTGTTCAGCCTGTTGCGTCCCTTCAGAGCTCTTCCTGCTCCTTTGCCTTCACAGGCCCATGCAATAAGCCGCGTTTAAAAAAAAATCTGCGTCTAAACTGGGCGCCCGTTTTTTTGTTGTGTTTTTTTTTTTTAATGGGCGCACAGCCCGATGTAGTATGGTAATGCGGTGCCTTGTTATAAAGGACTTGCTAGGGATCAGTTGGCATTGGGCGTCCAGGAGAGACGTGGCTGTGCGCGGGTTAGGAAAACGAATGCTCAATTTTATGAGCGTCCGTTCTCCTGACCTGGCCGCTGTTAACTTTTTTTTTTTTTTTTATGTTGCTGCTTTCTGTGATTCCTCCTCCCTTTTTGAACTTTCCAGGAATTATAAATGTGCAGGAGCTGGTTGCAAGCCAAAGATCTGTTTTTCTCTGATGCGTTTGAACAGCAGAGCTAGAATGAATATTTTGTTCAGGAAATTTTAAAATTTATTCATGGGGGAAAATAACATGAGCTGGCCCAGACCTCTGCCCTCGGACAGGTTTGACCCATCACAAATTATTAGATTGACCTCCTTGTCCGAAAGGTCCGAGTGTAAGTAAAACAGTCCTTTTTTTTTTTTTTTTTTTTTTTTTTTTCTCTTTAATAATGAGGATTAAGCAATGGGGAGGGGGCAAGTCATTGTGTCTTACTGAAGAGGTGCTATTATTAGTACACAGCGTCCTGATCACCCAAGTTCTACTTTCTGTTTGATAGATGTGGCCGTCTGTCTCTGCCCTTACCAGAGTTCTGGCTGTACCGAGGAGGGACATTCCCCATTTCTTCTTGTAGATGTGGCAGGATCTGTGGATGCCCTAAGCTAGCTTTTCTTCCTTCATAAACAGAGACCTAGTTTGTCCACAACACAAACGCAGGTTTGTGCTCCAGACTGGGAGCGCTGTCAGTGAGGGTTTGTTTTTTTTTAAATCATAAATGAAGCAGTTTTTGAATGGTGACATTGCTGAGATCCGACCTCTGTGTGCAAGGTGACGCGTGACCTACTTCTTGTACAAAGGTGTCTCTTATATGACTTTCTAGCAACAAAAACAGGTGTCCTCATTTTCCAAGCTCATTCAAAGAAGAAAAAAAAAATTGGAGGGATGAAACCTCCTCTTACGTTCCCGCTTTCATAATTTTGAGGAAATCCTTACTCTTTGATGCCGTGGGCTGATTTTGAATGTGTAGGATTTTTGTCTGGTTTTTTTTTTTTTTTTTTTTTAAAGATATTCATGGCGAGTTTTGTTTTCTCTTTTTATGGAGAGGATGATGTGACACAGTTATTTTCTCACTTGTTAACCACAAAGTTTTCCCTCCTGGGTCAGACATGGAAAAAAAAAACAAAAAAAACCCCCAAAACAAAAAAAAAACACACTACCCATGCAGTACGACCACATCCCTTGCATTAACTATATTGAAGAGCAAGCAAACTGTTGCTGGGAGGAAGTATATTCATGTGATTAGGGGAGGGGAGAAGTCTGAAAATTCATTCTGATTGGATTTCGGTAACAGAAATGAAGACTGTGATGGCAGATAATGATTTAGATTCAATGACTTCGCTGTTATAAAAACAGTGGCACGTTGGTAAGGCCTTAGGATCTCTAAGTTTAGTACCTGAGGCAGTGGAGGGTGAAGTGACTTTTACCCAAGGTTACAAAGAGAACCGGGGTCTGAACTCCTGGATCCCAGCAGCTGCTGCAAAAACCAGAATCTCGCCTCCATCTCAAGGCCCATACCAAGAGCGCTCCCTTTATAAGTTGCCTCTGCAAAACTGTTATCAGTTTCCTTTCTGAAATTCAAATACACTAGCTGTACTGCTTTCCCCTTACTTAAATCTCTGGTCATCCAATCAGAGAAATTTGATCGACTTTCGATTTTTATCTGCCGAGAACTACCTCCTGGCAAATCCACGCCGCCCCTCCGATCTTGCAAGCCTTTTGGATCCCAGAGACTGCGCTATCTTCTGTTTTTAGCCGCAATTTCGTTAATTTAGGCACACTGAGGTCAGACCGGCCTGTAGCTTTCAGACCTCTCCTCCTTGTGACAAGGAGCCACGTCTGATTCTCTCCGGTCCTTCAGAGCCACTCCTGACTCTAAAGAAGCACTGGAAAGGTGCGGCATTGACGCTGCCAGAGCCCCCCTAAATTCCTTTCATACCCTTGGCTGTATCCTCTGTCCCTGTTGCTTAATTTATTTATTTTTTTTAGTTTTGTTAGCTCCTCATGAGCACAGTCTTCTGGAACATAAGAAATTACCATGCTGGGTCAGACCAAGGGTCCATCAAGCCCAGCATCCTGTTTTCAACAGAGGCCAAAACCAGGCCACAAGAACCTGGCAGTTACCCAAACACCAAGAAGATCCCATGCTACTGATGCTGGAAACTACAGGTGGGAAAATTAATGGAGACTCTGCTGAAGGAAAGGATAGCGAACTATCTACAATCCGGTGGGTTGCTCAATCCAAGGCAGCATGAATTCACCAGGGGAAGGTCCAGTCAGACAAATCCAATTTTTTTTTTTTTTTATTAGGTGATACGAGAATTGGATCAGAGAAGAGCACTCTATGTGATTTACTGGGATTTTAGTAAAGCTTTTGATATAGTCCCACATAGAAGACTCGTGAACAAAATGAGAAGCCTAGGAGTGGGTGCCAAGGTAGTAGTGTGGATTGCAAACTGGTTGACTGACAGGAGACAGTGTATAATGGTAAATGGAACCCACTCTGAAGAAAGAACGGTGTTAAGTGGAGTGCCACACAGATCGGTTTTGGGGCTGGCTCTGCTCAATATCTTTGAGCGATCTGGCGGAAAGGATAGAAGGTAAAGTTTGTCTATTTGCAGATGATACGAAGATCTGCAACAGAGTGGACACATCTGAAGGAGTAGAGAGAATGAAAAGTGATTTAAAAAAACGTGAGTGGTCAAAAGATTTGGCAACTGGAATTTAATGCCAAGAAGTGCAGTGTCATGCATCTGGAGTGCAATAATTCATAAGAGCTGTATATGATGAGCAGTGAAAAACTAATGTGCACGGAGTGGGAGAGGGACCGTGGTGTGATAGCATCTGATGATATGAAGATGAGGAAGCAATGTGACAAGGTGATAGCTAAAGTCAGAAGAATGCTGGGCTGCATAGAGAGGAATAACCAGTAAGAAAAAAGAGATGATGATGCCCTTGTTGAGGCCTCACCTGGAGTACTGCGTTCAATACTGGTGCCCGTATCTCAGAAAGGATAGTCTGGATAGAGGCAGTCCAAAGAAGGGCGACCACAATGGTGAGGGGTCAGCATTGGAAGACTTTTTTTTATGAGGAGAGGCTGAAGGATCTAAATATGTACACGCTGGAAGAAAAAGGTGCAGGGGAGATATGATACAGACCTTCAGCTTTCTGAAAGGTTTTAGTGATGCACAATCGTCAAACTTTTCCGTTGGAAAGAAATCAATAGAACTAGGGGTCATGAAATGAAACTCCAAGGATGATGACTCAACCAATGTCAGGAAGTATTTCTTCATGGAAAGGCTGTTGAATGCTTGGAGTGACCTTCCAGAGAAGGTGGTGAAGATGAAAACAGTGAAGGAATTCAAAGAGGCATGGGATAAACCAGGGGTCAGGAACCTTTTTGGCTGAGAGAGCCATAAACGCCACATATTTTAAAATGTAATTCCATGAGAGCCATACAATATGTTTAAAACTAAATACAAGTAAATGTGTGCATTTTATGTAAGATCACACTTTTAAAGTACAATAAGTCTCTGAAAATATTACACCAGGCCTTAAGACACCAATACATCTCCTATTAGGAAAACGGACCAAGTCAGGCTGCTATAGAGTTCTACACAGAAACTACACGCCAGCAGAAAACCTCACCTGAATCACGTGCTGTCCCTCACCTAACATAGAATAAAGAGACCAAAACGCATAACAAGAAGCATACAGAAAAAAATGAATTGGAAACTGCAACAAGCCAGAGTCTCTGTATGCAGTGTAACAAAGGAAAAAAGAAACATGACCCATCCTTATAAAACAAATCAAGAAATATAAAATCATCAGCAGTAAAACTGTACTAACAAAAAGAACATATTTCGAAACAGCTAATGAGTGGAATATCCAATAATTAAAAACACATATAAAACATTTCCAGATACCAACAAAATATTTCAAAATAGCAGACACAAAGACCCAGTAATGAAAAATAATAAGGATACAAACATGTTTTTGCTCTGCATACCTGGGAACGTTTGATATCCAGGTGTCCTGAGATTGTTCTGAATTAGCAGGAGGCGGGGTGGTTTGCTTGGAACTTTCTCCTCTCTCAGTCACATACCAGCGCTCTCTCTCACACTGGCTCTCAATGACACTCCTATACACACATGCTCTCAGTACTCACATATACACGTTTTTTCTCACTCACTTATATAGGCTCTTAATTACACATTTACACACATGCTGTCTATCTTTTCACGCTTACACACACACACAGGCTTTCAATCACATAAATACATGCTGTCTTTTTCTCTCACACACAGACTCATTCACATGCTTACAAACATGTCCTCTCTTTCTCTCATTTACACACAGGCTCTCAATCACATACTCACATGCTCCCTCACCTAAATCAGCTCTCAATCACACACAGACACACATGGTCTCTCTCTCTCATTTAAACACAGGCTCTCAATCACATACTCACATGCTCCATCACCTAAACCAGCTCTCAATCACACACAGACACACATGATCTCTCTCTTACTTATACACACAGGCTCTTAATCATACATACACATGATTTCTCTCACACACAAAGGATCTCAATCATACACACATACTCTTTCACACAAACAGGTTTTCAATCACAAACTTACACATACAGGTTCCCAATGGTAAACTTACATTCATGCTCTCTCTCACAGGCAGGCTTTCAATCACAGACATACTCTCTTTCACATGTACAGGCTCTCAATCATTCACATACATGCAATCTCTCTCTCTCTCTCTCTCACACACACACACACACACACACACACACACACACACACACACACACACACACACACGCAGGGCCCCCCCCCCCCCCCTCGCGGCCCGGAAGAGGAAGTGAAGAGTATCGGGTGCCTGCGCAGCAAGAAGAGGCCACGCTAGTGCGCTCGGCATCGGCCCGAAGAAAAGAAGACTGCAGCGCGGCTCGGAGGAAAATGAAGAGCTTCAGCCGCGGCCGATGGGACTCCGCGTCCGCGAGGGCTGAAAATGAAGAGGTTAGCGTTGGGAGGAGGCTGCTGCTGCCGCGAGTTCCCGGGGTGGAGGAGAGAGAGAGTGAATGAGCGAGCAAACATTCACTCTCTCTCTCCCCCACCCTGAGAACTCGCGGCAGCAGCAGCCTCCTCCCAACGCTAACCTCTTCATTTTCAGCCCTCGCGGACGCGGAGTCCCATCGGCCGCGGCTGAAGCTCTTCATTTTCCTCCGAGCCGCGCTGCAGTCTTCTTTTCTTCGGGCCGATGCCGAGCGCACTAGCGTGGCCTCTTCTTGCTGCGCAGGCACCCGATACTCTTCACTTCCTCTTCCGGGCCGCGGGGGGGGGGGGGGGGCGAAGAGAGCACGCCGGTGCCGCTGACTCCAGCTGTCCTGCCGCGTTCCGCCCGGGCTGACAGCATTTTAAGCCCGGGCGGAGGAGGACCGGGGAGCAGCTGGGTCAGCGGGAAAGTGTGGCGACTGTCTGCGAGCCAGATGCAGCCCTCAAAAGAGCCATATCTGGCTCGCGAGCCATGGGTTCCCGACCCCTGGGATAAACACTGTGTGGATCCCTAAAGGCTGGAAGTTAGAAATAAATAAGAGTGCATGGGGGTAACTGGGAGTAACTCACTGGTGTGGCAGTTGCTGCCCTTAACAAATAACAGTATCTAAGCTTAATGCAACTCCATCATTGCTCTCTGCTTCAATGACAGTGAATGAGAAAAGAGGAATTGGATTCACACAGCAACCAACAAGGGCCCCAAGTCTTATGACGTGGGGAAGAAATAAACATGGGGGTTACGAGCTGTTGCGGCACTTACTACCCTTAATCACTAAGCCTGATACTTTTGATGCAACACAGCAACGGTTAAGGGACATTGAATTCAAACGTCATCCGAGGGCCCTGATTTTATGGTCTGGTAAACTGATAAGCATGGGGCGTAACCTGCATAGTGCAGTGGATACTGGCATAAGCTTGCTGGGCAGACTGGATGGATCATTTGGTCCTTTTCTGCTGTCATTTCTATGTGAACTCCCCTCAGCAAGCAATATTTTAACAAGTTACAGACCTTTTGGTTTTATTTGGTACCAAGTTCTCCTGTGCTCTCAGCTGCTCTTTCTTCAGATAGGGTCTTATCCAGAGTTGCATGGGGGCGAGCCTGTGGAAAAGCATGACCAGAAACCTGTACCTGCAGAATTTCCTCTTTAACTCTTAGCCCTATGGCTCGGAGGACAGCGTCTTGCCTTAAATTGAGTGTGAGCACCTGGATTTGTAGAAGAGATTTGATAATTTAGTGTTTGATTTGCTGAGAAAAACGCTTCCTCTGTTCCTACTCCATATCAGGTGGTGAGCAAATACAAAAATGCATTTTCAGGGTTTGGAAAACTGAAGCTGCCTCTTGGCAAGGAAACCATGAGTTGTTGAGAACATCTGCGCGTTTTTGCTTTGAAGGATGGCATTCGTGTGTTGGTTATAAATACACATTGAGTAGAAAATCATGGCATTTTGTGGTATTTGAGATACCAAATTATTGAAGCGGGAAATGGAGCAAATGCCCTGTGGAGCAGCAAAGATTTTATAGGAGCCAGTGCAGCCGTGACCTTGACTTTAACCTTTAAAATGGTCTCTTTAGTTCTGCCACTTAGTCTGAACTGACAGCATGGTGTTTCTTCCTCTGTTGTGACCCCACCCAGAAAGAGCAGGACTGCTCTTGCCAAGCTTGTAACTCTGGGGCAGAGAAGAACACTTTTGAGTGCCACACCTGTGCGCATCCTGCAGAAGGCTCAGCCGAGGTCCTGTGAGAGATCATGAAGGCTAAACTGTTAATGGTAATGCAGCTCTCTGTTGCCCACAGTTTGCACAGAGATCTCAGTTGGGAAGAGGTGTGTGGTGTGTTTTTTTTTTTTTGTATAGGGTTATCACTCAATGACTGAAGGATAGAAAGCCTAGGAACCCCATGCAGATGTGCAGTACTCCCAGCAGCAGTGTCACTACCAGCTAGCAGCTGCCAGAGCAAGAGAGCCCCTCCTGTTCATAGGATAGAAGAGTTACCCTCCCCTCCCAGCCTCTTCTAAGCACTCCCACTGATTTGAGACAGAGGGGGAAAAATGTTACTCTAAATTAAATTAGAAAAACCCCTATAGCTATCTGCTGAGAAGGATCAAAGACGCTACCAGTCTGAGAAGATGGTGGAGGTGCTGTGATCTTTCATCCCTAGTTTAGGGCACATCTTTCTAGACAACATTTTATGTAAAATAAGTATGCAGATATATTTAGTGCTACATATATTTCCTTTGTATAAAGTTAAAAAAAAAAAAAGATGTTTTTCTGTACTGCAAACAGAACAGGAAAAGCTTACGGATTGTAATGGCCAGAGTTAGAAATGGTTTTATTCAGCATTCCTAGCACAGATTTCCTGGAAAATGAACTAGAATTGCAGGACATGCCAAAAACAGAAACAAAGAAACTTTCCATCAGCACCATGCAGAATAATGCAGCCTATCCCCAGGCTTTTGCCGAAACTCCAAAACCCCCTGAGTTTGTGACACGCACAACTGAAATTGCTTGAGGGTTCATGTTTTGTGAAACTGGGCCACTGGCTTTTACTACTTTGGCTAAGACTTCATCTGGGAAGGAAGACTGGGTGTAGCTCCAAACCCAGCACCAAGAGATTATTAAACATATATTTTTTTTATTTTTTGCTTGTTAAACCAGCTAAATCCTAAGTAAACTAACTACAACACTGGTAATGCAAATATGTATATTCTACATTTAAGTATTTAATGTGAATGCATAGTAATTAGAGGAAGAAAAAGATCTTAAATGCACCACTACAGGTTTGAGCCTGTCCTTCTTTTTTTTTTTTTTTCCAGGTACTCATTTGCATAGCAAAGTTAATTCTGTGAACTAGTTTTGAGGTTTACCTCAAACAGAAGACAGAAAAAATCTTTTGATGAACCCTGATATTTGAAAACCTGCGAGGTGCTATAGCTGACTTTTTATAGAAATGAGAGCCTTCCTAAGCAGCCTGCTTCCTCGCTCTGTCAGCACTTCTAGAAAGGGGGCAGATGGCCTTCATTGTGCTAACTTTGTGTGGGCAGACAGTTCTGGCCAGAAATGAATCTGTCTGTGTCTGCCCAGTCAAAACTTGGAGGGTAAGGTCAGGTGCTTAGCTGTGGCTCAAAATAGAGCCCCTGCATTAACTTGCAAGTAGTACCTGTCAACTGGCGATAAATCAGGCATGTAAGTTTTCTAAGGCAGAGATTCCCAAACCTATCCTGGAGGACACCCCCCAGCCAGTCGGGTTTTCAGGATATCCACAATGAATATGCATGAGTTAAAATTTGCATGCTGCAGTTTGCAACCCCTCTTTTTTTTTTTTTTTTAAACTCTCATTTGATTACATCAGACACTTTGACATGTGACTGGCAGCCATGCCTTTTGATTGAAATCCCTAATGCACAGGACCAGATCGGACATGTTCCACAGGACCCCGGAGTATTGGAGATGATTATAAGTGCATCACAAACTGCCCTAAATTTAATGATCTTCAGGTTTTGTTTTGTTTTTTTCCAAGGGATTTATCAATGTTTTTATTATAACTGTAGAAAGTCCATCTATCCCTCCTCCCCCGATCTTTCCAGTCTTTGTTCGTTATAATAAACAGTGATAAATTTGTGGGGGGAAAAATAGGGACCGGTTTTGTTTTCAGTAGCTGTCTATTTGGAGGATGTGTTACTGAGCTTGCAGTGATTCTCAACCTAGGTGTCGCCTCACTTCCCAGTCCCGTCCCCCCCCCCCCCCCGCTGACCCAGCTGCTCCCCCTCCCCAGAGAAATAGGAATTCATCCTCCGCCCGGGCTTATGATGCTGATAGCCCGGGCGGGACGCTGCAGGAGAGCTGGAGTCAGCGGCACCAGCGTGGTCTCTTCTTCCCACCCCCAGCAGCCTGGAAGAGGAAGTGGTGAGCAACGAATGTGCACGCGGGAAGAAGAGACCATACTAGTGCGTGCAGCATCGGCCTGAAGAAGAGCGGCGAGGAGCAAAAGAGGAGCGACGTCAGCCCCTGCAGTGGATGGGACTCCTTTCTAGAGGCCGTGAGGGCTGGAAATGGAGGAGACTACTGCTGTCGCTAATTCGGGGGGGGGGGGGGGGTAGTGAGTGAGTGAGAAAGCATATGTGTTTGAGAGCCTGTATGTGAGTGATTGAGAGCCTGTATGTGTAAGTGTGTGTGAAAGAGAGCATGTGTATGTATGATTAAGAACCTGTGTGTATAAGAGAGAGAGCATATATATCTCTGTGATTGAGAGCTGGTGTAGAAGAGAGCATGTGAGAATGTGACTGAGAGCCTGTGTAGGTGAGTGAGTGCAAGTGTGTGTGTGTGTGTGTGTAAGTGTGAAAAGACAGACAAGGGGTAGATTGTAAAAGGTGCGCGCCCATGGATGCCCAATTTTATAACATGCAGGTGCACGCATGTTATAAAATCGGGTCGGCGTGCACACACAAGGGGGTGCACAATTGTGCAACTTGTGCGTGCCGACACCCGTGGCCTTCCCCCGTTCCCGCCCCCCCCCCCCCGCCCCCACCTTTGTTTTACCTGTTGTGCCTGCCTCCGGGCGCGCCGCCGTCAGCCTGCCGGCACGCAATCCCCCAGCACAGTGGCAAATGGCCGCTGTGCCGGGAGCCTCTGACCCTGCCCCTTTTTCGAAGCCCCGGGACATACGTGCGTCGCCAGGCTTTTCTAAAATATGCCCTGCGCACGTAAATCCAATGGATTTATGCGTGGGTTTTTTAAAATCTACTCCTAAGTGAGCGAGAGAGCATGTGTATATTTGTGTGTGATTGAGAGCGCTTATGTGTGACAGAGAGGAGAAAGTTGCAAGCAAACCATCCTTCCTCCTGCAAATTCAAAACAATCTCAGGGCATCTGGATATCAAACGTTTCCAGGAATGCAGAGCAAAGCATTTTTTATCCTTATTATTTTTCATTATTGGGTCTTTGTGTCTTCTATTTTTGAAATATATTTTATTGGTCTGTAGAGATTTTTATATGACTTTTTAATTATTGGATATTCCATTCATCAGCTGTTTCAAAATAACTTGTTTTTATTATTATGGTTTTACTGCTGTTTATTTTATATTTCTTGATTTGTTTTATGAGAACTGGTGAAGTTTCTCTTTTCTTTGTTGCACTGCATACAGTCTCTCTGGCTTGTTGTGGTTTCCATTTCAGTTTAAAAGATAAAGTTAGAACTAGAAAAGGTATGGAGAAGGGTGACCAAAATGTTAAAGGGGATGGAACAATTCCCCTGTGAAGAAAGGCTAAAGAGGTTAGGATCTTCAGCTTGGAGAGGACACTGCTGAGGGGAGAAATGATAGAGATCTATAAAATGAGTGGTGTGGCATAAGTAAATGGTAGTTGGTTGTTAACTTCTTTGTACTTTCTGAAAGAGTGACTAGGTCAGGGCTTCCTAAACTTGTCCTCAGGACTCCTCAGCCAGTTGGGATTTCAAGATATCCACAATGAATATACATTAGATAAATTAGCATAATATGCAAATTTATCTCATGTAAATTCACTGTGGGATATCCTGGAAAAAAAAAGACTGGCTGTGGGGTCCCCAGGACAAGTTTGGGAAGTCTTGTACTAGGTGATATGTTTAAGACAAATAGGAGAAATAGCTTTTTGCTCAACGCATAATTAAATTCTGGAATTTGTTGCTGGAGATGTGATGTAAGCTGTTAGTGTAGCTGGGTTTAAAAAAATTTAGACAAGTTACTGGAAGAAAATTCCATAAACCATTATTAAGCAGAACATGGTGAATTCCACTTCTTATTCCTGGAATAAACAGCAAGGAATCTCTCTACCTCTTAGGATCCTGCCAGGTACTTGAGACCTGGATTGGCCACTGTTGGAAACAGAATACTGGACTTGATGGACCGTTGGTCGACCCGGCATGGCAATCTTTTATGTACTAGTAAAAAAAAAAAAAAAAAAATAGAAAAGTAAAATGTAAGATTTTTATATATATATATATATATTTTTTTTTTTTTGTTAGGGATACAACCCCTTTCTCTTAAAAAAAAATAAAAATAAATAAATAAATAAATAAATAAAAAATCCTCCTTAGCTATTTATACTTTTACATGCATGGGGTTCTGATGAAGTGTGTAGCATAGGAGTTTTCTTAAACTTTAAGTATTTGAATCCTTAAGATATGAAAGAAAAATCTGAATGGATAAAGGCATAGTCTTAATTTTTGTTTTCTTTGCCAGCGTGTAAGGCAGTAAGTTTTCCAGATTTATGCCTTTAGGTTTGTTTGTTTTTTGTTCGTTATGAATATTAATAACCCACCAGTCCAAGTAATTTGCTACTGGCAGGTTTCAATAAAAACATCAAACATCTTACATAAACAAAAAAAAATCCACAGAAACAAATTCTAACAACTGGCAAAATGAAAATCTACAAAAACAGCAAAGTGTAACTAAAATGTCATCTTATCTAATCAAAAGCTTGCTGGAAAATGTAGGCTTTCGCCTTCTTTCCGTAACTGGGGTTATCCTTCTCGTGCCAAAGCTCTAGTGGAAATTAATTCTGAAGCGTGAGGCCTGCCACCAGAACTGCCAGAGTCGGAGTCCAACAAGTAAAAATGTTTAACAGCAAGAAGAGAAGCAGTAAGGAGACGGCAGCCTGCAGGGAGGCATTGTCCTGAAGAAATGCAGTCAAATATCTGGGCCAAAGTCGTACATGGCCTTGAAAAACAGTACCTAGACTGAGTTTTGAATTTAACGCGCAGGAGCACAGGCGGCCCTTGTTTTAATTCCAAGGGAAACGGGGACCTCTTAATGCCGACTCCCTATAAATGGGTTGAGCCTCCGCACTCAGGCTGAAACATTTATTTATTTTTATTTGTTTGTGTGTTTTTATATACCGAAGTTTGACACTCGCCTTCACTCCGGTTTACAAATATAACAACTTCTTACAATGAATGTCATAACAGTTAAAACAGGTACAATTAGTTATGATTTAACTTTATTAGAAATAACATGGTGATCTTTCGATTTGCTAAAGTTAGCTTGGTTGCATTTGATTTTGTTAGCAGTTGGGGTAATTATTGGCTATATTAGGTTTACTAGTATTTTAGGTGATTGATGGTTACTGTTGCGCATTTTGATTGCGTTTTAAAGTTCAAAGGTTTCTTATCTTGGTGTGTATGCTTGGTGATTTTTTAGCCGATGCCGTCTTTGTAAGTTTGTTTAAATAGGAATGTTTTGAGTTGTTTTTTGAATAGTTTCGTGTCATTTTGTAGCCTAAGGATTTCAGGTAGTGAGTTCCATAGGCGAGGTCCGGCTATTGAAGCTGCTCTTTCTCTAGTTGTAGTTAGGCTAGCAGTTGTTACTGATGGGATGGCGAGCAGAGCCTTATTAGCTGATCTGGTGTTGCGTTGAGGGATAAGTTTTTGTAATATATTATTTAAGCATTCTTTTTCATTGTTGTTCATGTTTTTGTGTATTATGGAGAGTAGTTTGTATTCTATGCGTTTCGTTCATTCGAACTGGTGCTTGAGGCTCCTTTCTGAAATACTCAAGAGATGACCTCTGTTTTTCACATAAGATCCTCTGCTCATCTGAGCCCCCAGGTCGTGACGTCCTAGCTGAAGACCAGAATCAGAAGGAAGGTGATGGGAATGCATGACAGTAAGGAGCGCGTCCTCCTCTACCTGAGCATATCCAGTCACCAGAGGGTTAATGACGCCCACTGATCACATGAAACTCTACGATAAAACGCATGTTCCTCAAATAGAAAAAAAGCATTCAGTATGGTTTATCATTGGCTAACTTTAAATACTATGTATGTAAATTTTTTTTTATTTTTTTTAATTCAGATTCCATAGAGTAGATTTGTGTATTTTTCTTTAAATAATTTTTGGCCTGTGTTGTGGTGAGCATGCCTTTAGTCGCTTTCCCTGTAGCATGTGAAAGGAGTGGGAGTAAAATGTATTACAAAACACCCATTCATCCTTATTTGTGTCTTAAGCAGCAGTTGTGGTTCTTTTTAGCGCTCATGCACCTCGTCTCTACCTGCCTTAGCTGGTCAGGTTCCAAAAAAATGTCCTTTCCCCTCTCATTCCTTCATTCCTGTCCTCCTTCCAGAAATCACCTTTTCTGTCTGGGCTTGGCTGACTTCCTGTGTCCTGACTGCAGGGCGGTTCCTCTGCGTTTTGGGCATGCTGCTTTTTCCAGCGTAAGCTTCTGTTTTTCCTGTGAAAAATCATTGGGATGGGAAGGGCTCCGTATTCTCTCTCAAAGTTTCTTGTTTGAGGCTGTCCACCTCCCTCTCGACTGTGGGGTAGAAAATTCTTACTTTTTTATACCTTGTAACAACCTGTTTTTAAGTATTGGCTGACAGTCAATGAATGAGTTTCTTTGGAAAACCGTCTGAACCTGGAAGCAACCCATCGGGACCAGTGGCGTTCCAGTATGTGCATGGGAACTCTTTTTTTCGGGTTTTATCTAGATTGCTTGTTTCTTGCTAGGGGCATGAACAGGCCATCCCTAAGCCCCACTGCCAGCAAAAACGGGCCACTTGTACCATTTAGCAAATGATTCTCAGTGGTAGGCCAAAACCGATCCTGGAGAACTGTGTGTTCTGTTTCCTCCATGAACTATTACCAGCACAGTTGAAATCCAGAAGCTTGCTGCTCTACACAGGGGCAAAGAGCTGACCCAGTGACAGGAGGTTGCATATACGTGCTTATGGGGAAGTGTGCGAGTGCATCCTTAATGTAACTAAACATTCTTTGTGCCTTAGGGAGCTGTGTAGAGCACACGTGGCCAGCTGTGGAAAAGGTTTGCTGTCATTCTGCAGTGCTGAAGGCCTTCATGTTTTTGCACCAGTGCCGAAAGGGAAAGAACACTTTTTTTTGTTTTTGTCATGTCCGTGTTTTGGGAGAACATGAGCTGAAAGTGCGGTATCCTGCTGCACTCTGCCAAAGCACAAAATTAAATGAAGAGAAGCCAAACTGTTTTAAAATATGCCTTGACAGGTGCCAAACTTGTGCAAGTGGATTTGCCTAGGGCTTGCAGTTCAGAGACTAGGCAGCTTGGGGTGGGGGTGGGGGTGGGGGGGGGGGGGGAGTTAGAGAAGGCGGGGTCGTCCGAGCTCGGCGTTCTGGTCTAGCGTGGAAACGCTCCCTTCCTGTTTATAAACTTAAGTCGCAGAGTGCACAGCTCTCTCTGGAGATGAGGCTGCAGCCGGGATGAATTTATTGCAGCCAGTGTATTTAGCTGGTCCTGCATGCGGGTCGCTGCCCTACTTTTAGGCTGTTTTTCCTTCAGGATATCCACAGTGAATATATGCACGAGTTAAATTTGCTTGCATTGGAAACTCAGAATATGTACATTTTATCTCAAGCATACCCATTGTGGATCTCTTGAAAACCTGGATTGACTGTGGGGTCCCCAGGATAAGTTTAGGAAGCTCTGGCTAGCCACTCTGCTTTTCAGTTTAAGGGCTGATGTCTGGATTGAGGGGATTGGAAATCCCCAGATGAGGGGTGGCAACTCCAGGCTTGAAGAGGCACAAAAACAGACCTGGTTTTCAGGATGTCCACGATGCATATGCATGAGATTTGCTTGCACTCCTCCATTGTATGCAGATCTATCTCATGCATATTCATCGTGGATATCCTGAAAACCAGACCTGTTTATGGTTCTTGAGGACAGAGTTGGCTGTCCATACCCTAGGTCATATAAATCCTTTTTATGTGGTGCTTATTTCTTATGATGCTGAATGTCATGTCGTGTGTTTTTTTTTTTTTGTTTTTGTTTTGTTTTATAATGAAAATGTGAAGGTTGTGCAGATGTTGAGCTGCATTACACATCTGACATCTGTCTATGGTCATGTTGCAGCAAAGATGCAGATTTGAGAAGCAGAGACTCAGTAGCTGCTGGAACTGCAAGCTTGGCTAATTCATAGTAACATAGTGAATAATGGCAGATAAAGATCTAATTTTTTTTTGTTTAGTTTTAGGGTAATAGCAACTGCCACTCCATGCAGGCCACCCCCAAACCTTCTGTTAAGGGTAGTAGCAGCTGTTGCTCCGTGCAAGCTACCCCAAGCCTAAATGTAAACTATCAGGCCGATGCAATACCATGCACTCAGGCTTGCGCACAGGTTAACCCCTGATGCAATAAGGGGATCAGCCCATCCAAAATGCATGTCCAAACCAGGGCACAACAAATAGCGCTCATCACGTGTAAACACTATGTTGATGAGGCTATGAGCTATTACCTTCTTATGTAAAAAAAAAAAAAAAAATAACCATGCACCTGACGCACACATTTTAACCCTCAAAACTTAAAGCCAGCCCCGGAGCTGACATTTAAGTCTTGTGAAACCCCAAAAGTTTAACAGAAAAGCAGAAAATACTGCTTTTCTGTGGTAACGCCACAACGTTAAGTCTGAGGAAAGTCAGAGGAACCACAGAAAGCAGCAACGTGAAAAATATTTTTTAAAAAGTTTGGATGGCGGTCAGGTTACAAAAATGGACACTCGGTTTACGAGCCACTTCTCCTGGGTACCTGATGCCGAGGAGGTGCCAGGGATGCACAACTTCCCCCTCCTTTTTAACACAGCGGCTCCTCAGCCTATCGCATGCCCAGGAGAGGCGGGTGGGTGCCCAATCACGAGCGCCCGTTTTTTGCCCACGCGGATATTGCATTGGCCTGAGTAGGTGTAGCAAAAGTTACCCCGTTGATTGATTCATTTCTGTTCTGAAGCCAGCAAGGATCCTCTGTTTGTCCCACGCCCTTTTGAATTTATGAATATGAATTCAGTTGCTTTAATTTGCATATCATTGTTACATCACATTTGTAAAAGTTTGGGGTTTTTTTTCATTTTTGCTAACCCTGACTGGACTGCCTTTTTAATACTGCACCACCATGAATGTAGCCACCTCTGGGCTTGATGGCAAGGCAGCCTATTTCTGGTGTCTGGGTTGCAGGAAAGATTCTGAAAGGAATAATTGTATTACTTCCATTCTAGTCATGGGAGATTTAAGTGGTTTGTTCATGGTTGCACAGTGTGTGTGTAGTAGAGAATTTTGAAAAAACTCAGGAGCTATCATGACTGTACTCTAACCACTAAACCTTCAGTTCAGATACTCCCTCCCACCCTCCTAGCAAAATAGCCAGTTAGTTATCTAGGAACCGTGCTCTTGGCCCCATCTGGAGTTGTCAGCTCCACTCCAGAAAGGCCCTGAGACACCTTCCACGTATCCAGATGTCAACGACACTGTCGTCGTACGGATTCTTGCTGAGGTTTCACCTGGTATACTGCGTTTAGTTTTGGAGACCTCTTCTTAAACGGGATAAGGGCAGCATGGAAGCGGGCCAGAGAAAGGTGTCCAAGATGGTCCTGGCGTCTGTTCGGAGAGACGAGACAAGGGAGAAGATGCGATACAGACCTTCAAATACCTGAAAGGAATTGATGACGCACAAAAAAAAAACAAATCTTTCGCAATGGAAAGGAAGCTGCAAAACCTTGGGTCATGATGAATATGAAACACCAAGGGGAAAGAGTCAAATACAAGGTCAGGAAATATTTCTCACGTAAAGGGTGGCGGATGCATGGAGTTACCTCTCGGAAGAGGTGGCGAAGACGACAACGGTAATGGAATTCAAAAAGGCCATACACAAAGGATCCCTACTGCATAAACTAGCAAATGGGGGCAATTTTTTGCTATTACTCCTAAAGCTTAAGTTTATGCTTGGGGGTGGCCTGCATGGACTGGCAGTTGCTACTACCCTTAAAGTTTTTTTGTTTTTTTTTTATTTCTTGGGCAGACTAGCTGGACCATTTTGGTTTTACTGTCCTCATTTCCTGTGTTACCATCTTACTATGTAACAACTTTTGCACTCTGGATAAATGTTATCTGAATAAATGCCTTTGAATATCAACATTTGAATTTTGGTTTTTTTTCTGGTGGCTCTGGAGGAGGCATTTTCTGGCTCAGCTAGCGAAAATACATACCGTAGTTGTCCTTTTAAATGTGGACTGTTGAGTTTACAGCTTTGCTTAAGGTAGAGGAAGCTTAAGAGGACACAACATGGGGGGGGGGGTCTTTCCAACTCTTTATTTTTCTCCAAGAATGTCAGTGTTAGTTATAAACAACAACGGGAAAATTCACTATCCGCCCCTCGGCGACAGTTCACTTTCATGTAAACCGGTGCAATATGTATCCTATACAGGAACATCGGTATATAAAAGTTAAAAATAAATAAATAAATTAAATTAGACATAATTTTTTTTTTTTGCCATTTGTTTGCTTATAATAAACACTTAAATTCCTGGGGAAACAAACAAACCAACCTGAAAACGAAGGTCCCAGACTATCTCATGCAGGCTCGGTAGGAAGCCTCCCTTCCATGAATGCTGTGAGATCTGGCCTGGCAGTCCTCCTCCTCCAGTCTCTGCTTCCTCCTTCCATGCATACCCGGCAGAAGCATTTGTGCAGCATTTCTGGGTTTGTGTGTTTGTTTTTCTCCTGGGTTCCCCTCCATGGTCCCCTCCCCCCCCCTTACAATCTCATCTCTGGCCTTAATACCTGGGGGAAGTCTTTTCGCATGGCTTTATCTCTTCAGCAGTCTTCTCGTGGAAACCTTTTTTTCTTGAGCAGGAACTAAGACCACACTTAATGGTGTGCTTTCCTCTGCATTGGCAGGCCCCTGTAATAAACTCGGAGGCTTTCTATTGTAAAATGGACAGTTACGGTGGTCAGCATAACTGTGCCTGTAAAAGGGGAAGATTTTATCTCTGAATAAAATGAAACCTCCTGCCAACCAGACAGATTTTTATCTGCCTAGAAAAATGCGTACTGAGCAGATCCCTGAAATACCTGACATTTTAAGCCGAAGCTGGTATGAGCCTGGCCCATTTTCTCAGTTCTTGGCGAATTCTAGAGGAAGTGCAGGGGCTTTTTTTGCTGCTGCTGTTGCTCCTCTGCCCTATTCCATGGTGCCCTTACTTCATCCTCACCACTTTCTGATTTCTGCAGCACTAGTAGACAAGTACGGCGCTGTGCAGTTGTGCATGAGAATCCCCGCTTCATAGAGCTTTCAGTCTATTCAAGACCGACAAACTGGACAAATAAGAGACTTGCAAAGTTTCATTTGTTATGGAAAGTGGTTAAAACCAGCAGTGGTATGCTTCAAAAAAAGTGGGGATTTTAGGCTGGATTTGAATAAGGCCAGAACTCTGGCGTATGACTCACAGAGTCAGGAAGCCTATTCTAGATGTATGGAGCCAGCAAGGTGGAAAGCATGGGAGGCTGGAGTTGGTGATTAGTTCATGCCCTTCTCCTGTAAAGGACTTGCCCAGTGAGTGGCGTTTTTACGAGGTGGGGTGTAAAGAGAAGCACAGAGGAGCTGTGTTCCTTCTGAAACCATGTTAAAATGTTCTGCTGCCAGCGAGCAGAGCTACAAGTAAGTGAAGTCCAAATGGAGGTGTTAACATGAAGATCTGGTTAATCCCGCTGCCGGAGTATGCCAGATTCCCTTGCTCGGTTACCACGTGGAGATGGACAGTCGTGCTTGACAGTAAGTTTCTGACAGCAAGTTAAGTCTATAGCTCACTCTGCCCAACGGAGTTGGGTACCATCTGCTGTAGCAGCTCATTCTCTCTCTCCCTCATCAATGTCCCCTGGAAATGTGTGCACACAGGAGTACAAAGCATACAGAGAGCACTGCACACGAATTCTACCCTTTGCCTCCGTGCAAAGGGTAGAATCTACCTCTGCTCTGAGATGCCTTTTGACCCATGTAAGCTTAGCATTGCCATCAGCACTTTTTTATTTATTTATTTATTTATTTTGACACTGGCTTGACTCAGCTGCAGGAGGTGTCTGTGAGGTACTTTTTGCTTCCTGATCTGAGAGAAGAAGAATATGGTGATTTTTAAAAAAGAATCTGTAATGCAAACTCTGAAAGTGGCTTTTGCCTGTTTAATTAAGATATCTCAGCTGTACTGTAGACATTAAGGGTATAGAACCTGTTAAGCCCTTTAATGAGAGGAATCTGAAGGTGCACAATAGCTGTCTTGGGAAGGGACAAAGAGTAAAAGATTAAAATCGACATAACACATCCCCCCCAAGTCCCTCTTGTAGTATTTAGAGTGTGGCTCGTTCTTATGATGATTGGTGGGTTTTGCAATTCAACACCCTCCGGCTCAATTTTGTTTCGCAGTTTTCTGCATGGATTTGCTGATGTGAACTTGGCAGCTTCTGAGCATTACTCTCTGTTTTTTGTGTTCAACTTCTGGCAGAATGATAGGGTGAGCTGTTAGGGGGGCTGCCTGATATTCCTGGAGGTCTTTTGGGGGAAAAGTGCTTTTTGCATTATCCTGCTGCTTCCAAACAACAACATCCGTTGAAGATGAATGTTACTTTCTAACTCTCATAGGAGGATTTGCAGCGGATTTATTGTTTATGGATGGAAAGACCAGCTGCCTTTTTCTGTCTTGGACCTGGAGAAGTACATGCATGCGTATAAGATGTCTTGTAACGGACCTAGAGAAGGGTTGAATTGGCACCAGTTTGAAACTTGAGAGCTGTGTGTGGGAGGCTGTTGATAAACCTTTTCTCCTCGCCGGGCACAGTCCCATGGTTGAAACTGCGTGGGAGCCCTGTAGTAGGTGGAGAGCTGTTGAGTCCCTGCGAATATCAACTTGCATGCCTGGCAGGCAGAAAAGGTGGTCTGTGGTGGGGATACGCATCTGTGCAAGGGGCTTAGTGAAACCGTGATGACTTCGGACTGTTCATGAGTTTCCCAATGTGGCTTGGACTGGAATGCATGTCTCTCTCTCTTACTCACCTCCCCCTCCCCCCCCCCCCCTTATGTTTTTGTAAACCTTCAGTATTTTTGATGAAATATCTATTCTTTAAGAACATAAGAAAATGCCATACTGGGTCAGACCAAGGGTCCATCAAGCCCAGCATCCTGTTTCCAACAGTGGCCAATCCAGGCCATAAGAACCTGGCAAGTACCCAAAAACTAAGTCTATTCCATGTAACCATTGCTAATGGCAGTGGCTATTCTCTAAGTGAACTTAATAGCAGGTAATGGACTTCTCCTCCAAGAACTTATCCAATCCTTTTTTAAACACAGCTATACTAACTGCACGAACCACATTCTCTGGCAACAAATTCCAGAGTTTAATTGTGCGTTGAGTAAAAAAGAACTTTCTCCGATTAGTTTTAAATGTGCCCCATGCTAACTTCATGGAGTGTCCCCTAGTCTTTCTACTATCCGAAAGAGTAAATAACCGATTCACATCTACCCGTTCTAGACCTCTCATGATTTTAAACACCTCTATCATATCCCCCCTCAGTCGTCTCTTCTCCAAGCTGAAAAGTCCTAACCTCTTTAGTCTTTCCTCATAGGGGAGTTGTTCCATTCCCCTTATCATTTTGGTAGCCCTTCTCTGTACCTTCTCCATCGCAATTATATCTTTTTTGAGATGCGGCGACCAGAATTGTACACAGTATTCAAGGTGCGGTCTCACCATGGAGCGATACAGAGGCATTATGACATTTTCTGTTTTATTTATCATTCCTTTTCTAATAATTCCCAACATTCTGTTTGCTTTTTTGACTGCTGCAGCACACTGAACCGACGATTTCAATGTGTTATCCACTATGACACCTAGATCTCTTTCTTGGGTTGTAGCACCTAATATGGAAACCAACATCGTGTAATTATAGCATGGGTTATTTTTCCCTATATGCATCACCTTGCACTTATCCACATTAAATTTCATCTGCCGTTTGGATGCCCAATTTTCCAGTCTCACAAGGTCTTCCTGCAATTTATCACAATCTGCTTGTGATTTAACTACTCTGAACAATTTTGTGTCATCTGCAAATTTGATTATCTCACTCGTCGTATTTCTTTCCAGATCATTTATAAATATATTGAACAGTAAGGGTCCCAATACAGATCCCTGAGGCACTCCACTGTCCACTCCCTTCCACTGAGAAAATTGCCCATTTAATCCTACTCTCTGTTTCCTGTCTTTTAGCCAGTTTGCAATCCACGAAAGGACATCGCCACCTATCCCATGACTTTTTACTTTTCCTAGAAGCCTCTCATGAGGAACTTTGTCAAACGCCTTCTGAAAATCCAAGTATACTATATCTACCGGTTCACCTTTATCCACATGTTTATTAACTCCTTCAAAAAAGTGAAGCAGATTTGTGAGGCAAGACTTGCCCTGGGTAAAGCCATGCTGACTTTGTTCCATTAAACCATGTCTTTCTATATGTTCTGTGATTTTGATGTTTAGAACACTTTCCACTATTTTTCCTGGCACTGAAGTCAGGCTAACCGGTCTGTAGTTTCCCGGATCGCCCCTGGAGCCCTTTTTAAATATTGGGGTTACATTTGCTATCCTCCAGTCTTCAGGTACAATGGATGATTTTAATGATAAGTTACAAAAGTTATCAAATGATAAGTTACAAAAGTTACAAAAGGAAGCGAAAACCAGCATATGGATGAATTTTCCAGCATTTGCGAAGCATGATCCTTCTTGGGTTGAGGTCACTTTTCCCATAAGCTGAATTCCAGGCCCATGGTTGGCCTTCACCCCAAATTTGACCCCAGTCGTTCTACTCTGGAGGAAATCTGTTATGCTGATGGACGGATTGAATCGTGTCACAAGTGCTTTTCTTCTGTGTTGAAAGTGCTAAAAGGCCTTTCATATGGGGGGATTGGCTTACACTAGCTTTTTTGCTTCTATAATGAAGCTTCTACTTTTCTGAATTAGTTGAAATGGTTTAAAGAGGTAAGGAGGCCGTTTTTCAACTTAAGTGGCGTGCCTTTGGTATTCTTAGAAGTACGGCGAGGTGGTTTGATCTGCTTTCAGTCATGTGCTTGCTGCTGGTTTTGAGAAGCCCAGGGTAGGGTGACAAGTCAGAGTGAAACCAAGTTCTGATCTAACCTCAGCACAAATGTAGTGCATGTGCCATGCCATGCCTGTGCTGATTCGCTTCTTACTTAACTCCCCCGACTCCTTTTAGGAAGTGAAAATCTGATTTGGGAACCAAAATAAGTGACAGGCATGCCAAATGTTAGCTGGTCCCACTAATTCTGACCTTAATGAGCAGTACAGGACTTTCAGCTTGATCTCCTATAATGTGACTGGAAATGGGGGAGCCCTAGTACTGATGCCTCCTTGGTATCAAAATACTGTGCAGCTATTGGCTAATTCTTGGCTTTTTGGGAGCTCTGGTCTGAGACTCTTTCAAGGCTGCTTTTAAAGAGGTGAGGGGAAAGCTTGTAGCAGAGAGTGGAGACTTGTCTCTTTTTTTTTTTTTTGGCCACTGTCTAGTAAACATCTTACTGTGCTTAGCTGATCCATCATAGAAGTAACAAAGCCAGTGCAAGCCAATCCCCCTCCATATGTAGTGCAGGTTAAAAAAGTCTTTTTAGTACTTCCAACACAGCAGAAATGTACTTGTGTATTGATTCTATCAGTCCTCAGCACAACAGCTTTCCTCCGGAGTAGACTGACTGGTATCAAATTTGGGGTGAAGGCCAACTATGGGCCTGGAATTCTTTGGCCACTGTCTACTAAACATCTTTCAGAACCAATAAGGTGACTTTTGGCTCCCACGGCTGTCTAACACTGCATAAATGCATAAGAACATGCCATGCTGGGTCAGACCAAGGGTCCATCAAGCCCAGCATCCTGTTTCCAACAATGGCCAATCCAGGCCACATGAACCTGGCAAGTACCCAAAAACTAAGTCTATTCCATGTTTCCGTTGCTAGTAATAACAGTGGCTATTTTCTAATTCAGCTTAAATAATAGCAGGTAATGGACTTCTCCTCCAAGAACTTATCCAATCCTTTTTTAAACACAGCTATACTAACTGCACTAACCACATCCTCTGGCAACAAATTCCAGAGTTTAATTGTGCGTTTGAGTGAAAAAGAACTTTCTCCAATTAGTTTTAAATGTGCTACATGCTAACTTCATGGAGTGCCCCCTAGTCTTTCTATTGTCCGAAAGTGTAAATAACCAAGTCACATCTACTCGTTCAAGACCTCTCATGATCTTAAAGACTACTACCATATCCCCCCCTCAGCCGTCTCTTCTCCAAGCTGAACAGCCCTATCCTCTTCAGCCTTTCCTCATTTTGGTTGCCCTTCTCTGTACCGTCTACATCGCAACTATATCTTTTTTGAGATGCAGCAACCAGAAGTGTAAACAGTATTCAAGGTGCAGTCTCACCATGGAGCGATACAGAGGCATTATGATATCCTCTGTTTTATTTTCTATTCCCTTCCTAATAATTTATAACATTCTGTTCGCTTTTTTGACTGCTGCAGCACACTGAGCTGACAATTTCAATGTATTATCCACTTTGACGCCCAGATCTTTTCCCTGGGTGGTAGCTCCTAATATGGAACCTAACATTTTGTAACTACAGCAAGGGTTATTTTTCCCTATATGCAACACCTTGCACTTGTCCATATATTAAATTTCATCTGCCATTTGGATGCCCAATCTTCCAGTCTCGCAAGGCCCTCCTACAATTTATCACAATCCACTTGTGATTTAACTATTTTTAATAGTTTTGTATCTGCAAATTTGATTACCTCACTCATTGTATTCCTTTCTCAATCATTTATAAATATACAAGCCGTTAAGCCTGTTAAAACTAGCTACATTAAATTTTTTTTTCAGTCCATTTTCGAACACAGCACCCTTCTACACTTTTTCTCCCTCACTCCCCCTTCCCCTCGTTCACTCACCCTCTTCCCTCCACTCAGTCTTACTCACCCTCTGTCTCCCTCCCCTTCCCTCAGTCACTCCCCACCCTCTCTCAATCCTATCCCCTTTCCCTCAGCCCTCCTCCACTCCCTTTTTCTCTGCTCCACAACTTCTTACCCTTCCACTTACTCACATCCCTCTGTCTCTCACCTCCCCCTCATTCTCCCTCTCCCCTCTCTCCCACCACTCTCCTCCCTCCCTCTCACTCTCTCCTCCCTCCCTCCTCTCACCTCCCTCCCCACCGAGTTCGCTGCTCCTCGTCGCCGCCATGTTGATATCCAGCTGATGCTCGCAGCCCGTAACAAAGGGCTACTCTGACCCTCCTCCCTCCCACCTCCCCTCACTTTCACTCTCTCCTCCCTCACCACCGGGTTCGCTGCTTCTCGCCGAGGCTGCTACTGCTCGCCGCCCGCCTCTACCGCCCCTCGCCGATGCCGCCGCTACAGCTCCTCTCTGCAGCCGCCATGTTTTCAAACAGCTGACGCTCTGCTGTGACCGATGTGCTCGCCGGCACATGCGCAGTAGAGCTGCTCTCTACTGCGCATTTGCGGCACGTCGGTCAAGCTTCATTTATTAGGTTGATTGAAAAGTAAGGGTCCCAGTACAGATCCCTGAGGCACTCCACTGTTTACCCTTTTCCGCTGAGAAAATTGACCATTTAATCCTACTCTCTGTTTCCTGTCTTTCAATCAGTTTTTAATCCACGAAAGGACATGGCCTCCTTTGCCATGACTTTAGTTTCTTTAGAAGCCTCTCACGAGGGACTTTGTCAAAAGCTTTCTGAAAATCCAAATACACTACATCTACTGGCTCATCTTTTATCCACATGTTTTATTAACCCCTTCAAAAAACAAAAGAAGCAGGTTTGTTAGGCAAGACTTCCCTTGGGTAAATCCGTGTTGACTGGGTTCCATTAAACCATGTCTTTCTATATGCTCTAAGATTTTGATCTTTAGAATAGTTTCCACTATTTTTCCCAGCACTGAAGTCAGGCTCACTGGTCTATAGCTTCCTGGATCGGCCCTGGAGCCCTTTTTAAATATTGGGGTTACATTGGTTACAATCTGCCCCACAGTGTCCACACCTGTTGTACACTTTTAACCTTTGCAACTGCACCTTTCAGGTTTTTTGGTTTTTTTTTTAGGTACAATGGATGATTTTAATGATAGGTTACACATTTTAATTAATAGATCTGAAATTTAATTTTTGAGTTCCTTTAGAGCCCTGGGGTACATACCATCTGGTCCACGTGATTTGCTACTCTGGAACTGGTGTGGACTTAGCTGCTTAAGTAGCTGAAAGGCAGCGGGTGCAGGAAGCTGAGCACGATGGTGACTGCATATGCCCTCTCCCCCCACAGCTGGAGACAGTCTCTGTGCTCAGCCAGGTAAGGCTGAGCTCAGGTAAGTGTTTGTAAAATGTATTCCTCGGGTCGTGTTCTTGGTATTTTTTTTTTTTTTTGAGACATAAAAGGAGGTTTTTATAGTGTAGGATTTCCTTGGTTCTTGATTCTGAATTATGTCCCGCTCCATGGAAGGTCGAAGGACATGGGCAGCCTGGTGGGTTAAGCAGCCTCTGTAGCCTAAGTCCCACTCTGAAGCTTTTTTGCTGTACGCAGTGTGGTAGGCTGCAATGGCGTTTCGCACGCTTTCTAAGGTTGCCCTCTACGGGTTTGTCCGGTGTGTGTGTGAGTGTGTGTGTAGCTGTGCGTCCAGTTTTTGGATGCTTAGTTGGGCCTTGTATTTGGTGTGTCTAAGATAAGCGGCGCCTTAAGTGTCCGTACACTTACCTGTGCGCACAAGTTTTATTGTGCTCTTAACTTAGTACTGCGCTTATTTTTGGGACACCTAGGCTCTTTTGATTGTTTAAAAAAAATGCTAGATGCATGCCTCCGGCCACTTCTCAAGCGCTCTGTCAGCCATAATGGCGCCTGTGCCTAAGAAACCTAAGAGCCTTTCTGTCATATTCAGACGTCTCAGCCAGGAGTGCCTTCTAACTTGTCAGTGCTCTTTGGAAGCTCAGGAAGAATTATCTTCCTCTGATTTCACTAAGCCTGTTTCTTCCCAGCCAGATATGGGCCTGGGTCAAGACTGCTAAGGTGGGGCCCCTGAATTCGGAACTCTCCTAACTGGTTTCTCAGCAGGAGATGTGTGCTCAGTGAGTATGTCTCAAATGCCTCCGGGATTGGATGCTCCTACTTTTTCATGGGTAGAGCTTTTCCAGGGATTGCAATCCTTTATCCAGGCACAATCTTCAGCCCTTTCTATCACTCCTAGAGCAGTTCACAGGTAGGGTCCTGGCTGGGACCTACTATTAAGCGCTGGAGTACTCCTAGAGCGGCAGCGGGACTTCCCGATGGATGGCACGATGATGATGCCAATCCTGTCTCTCTTGATGATGGTGAAATTCCTCCAGGATTAGAACCGTATAGAATTATGCTATGGTTCTTTCCTAGACATGAACGGCCAGCTCTGATTTCCCAGACTTTGAAAATGCTTGGAGTTCCTGCGGCAGACACTGTGTCTGAGCTGAAAAGATGGAGGCCATTCAAGAACTGATTGATCTTGAGTGGGGAGCCCCAGAGGCTTATTTCAAAGGGGGTCAGGTTTTGAAAGGCCTGTTTCCTCTGGATCCAGTGGCAAGAGAGTGTTTACGTTTTCAGAAGGTAGCTGCACTTGTGTGTTCAGTCTCCAAGCAGACTACTATTCCCATGGAAGGAAGAGCGGCCTTGAAGGGTGCGCATGATAGAAAAATTGAGACTATCCTTAAGCAAGCATTTGATGCAGTGACAATGACCTTGCAGATCACTTCTTGTTGTTCCCTGTTGGCTCACTCTTGTTTGCTTTTCTTCCAGGAGGTCGATGACTCTGGGGTGATCTCCAGGATAGTGGTGGAGCCAGCTGCTGCTTTTTTTTTTTTTGGCAGATGAGGCTATGATTTGGTCCGCTCTTCAGCTAGATGAGTGGCTTCCATAGTAGCGGCCAGGCGTCTGTTATGGCTGGGAAATTGGTTGACCGATGCAACTTCCAAGGCAAATCTCATCAAATTGCCATTTAAAGGCTCGCTTTTATTTTGGAGCGTGTTAGAGAAACTGGCCAGTGAGTGGGGCAGTTCCTCATTTGCCAGAGGATAAGTAATGGACACCGCACTCTTTTAACATGAGAGGTCGTACTAGAGGATCCAGGCATTTTCATCCCTGTAGAGCAGTGATTCCCAACCCTGTCCTGGGGACTCCCAGCCAGTCAGGTTTTCAGGATATCCACAATGAATATATACATGCAAATTTTCTCTCATGCATATTCATTGTGGATATCCTGAAAACCCGACTGGCTGGGGGGTCCCCAAGTCAGGGTTGGGATCATTGCTATAGAGGAACAACTCTTCAGAGGACTCTACCTTTTGGTAGGTCTCAGTCCTTTCATCCCCGACAGCCAAGAAGGGGCATGGGTTCGGGTAGTGGAACCTCCTAACCCTCCCATTGAAGGTTTGCCAACCCACCCCTGGGAACAGGAGATTGGGGAATGCCTCTCTCTCTCTTCTGTCAGAGGTGGGAGAAGATCACATCGGATCAATGGGTCCTGGAGGTAATATGAGAAAGATATGTGCTGGAGTTTCGCATTGTTTCTGGATGTGTTCATGGTATCTCCCTTCCACTTGCCACAGAAGAAGCAGGCAGTGGAAACTACATTGGCGAATCTTCTCAGTCTGAGGGCTATGGTTCCAGTGCCCCTGTCTCAAGAAATATAAGGTCGATATTCCATTTATTTCATTGTGCCCAAGAAGGAGGGCTCCTTTCATCCCATCCAGGATCTAAAAGTTGTCAAGTCATCTGCGGGTGACACATTTTCACATGGAAACATTGTGCTTGGTAATAATGGCTGTACGGTCGGAATTTCTGACGTCTTTGGATCTGTCCGAGGCATTTCTTCATATTCCCATCAGACTAGAGCATCGACGCTTTCTGCGATTTGCAGTTCTGGGACACCATTATCAGTTTGGGCCCTGCCCTTTGGGCAGGCCACCGCCCCAAGAACCCTTTACAAGGTAATGGTGGTAGTGGTGGCAGAATTGAGAGAGGATGGGATCCTTGTACACCAGTATTTGGATGACTGGCTGATTTGAGCAAAGTCTTGGAAAAAAGGTGCAGAGTGACTTGCGAGGTGATCTCCCTGTTGCAGGAGCTCGGCTGAGTGGTGAACCTGGACAAAAAGCAGTTTTCAGCCTGCTCAGTCATTGGAATACCTCTGGGTTCAGTTCGGCATGAAGCGGAGCACGGTTTTCCTGCTGGAAGCTTGAGTTCAGAAGTTGATGACACAGCTACTTCTGTTGAACACTCTGTGCCCAACCATATGGTCTACCTGCAAGTACTTGGCTTAATGGTGGCGACCCTGGAAGTGGTCCCATGGATGAGGGCATGTATCGTCCTCTTCAGTGTTTCCTCCTGTCTCGTAATTCCCAATCTCAGGACTATTTGATTTGGCTCCTCCTGCCAATAGAAGTCTAACAGCAGTGATGAGCTGCAGGCGGATCATCTAAGGAAAGCAGTTTCCTTAGCACCACCAGACTGGCTACTACTGACCACAGATGGGCGCCTCCTTGATTGGGGTTTTCACTGTCAGGAGCTGACAGCAGGATGCTGGAATGCAGAGGAGTCTCTCTGGAATATCAATTGGCTGAAAGCCAGGGCAGTCCAATTAGCATGTTTGCAATTTGGCAACAGGCTGCAGGGTCAGTCGGGTCGGATAATGTCAGACAATGCAATGACTGTGGCTTACATCAGTTGGCAGGGAGGAACCAAGAGCCAGCAAGTGTTGCTGGAAATAGATAGTCTTATGGAGTGGGCATCTCCAGATGATCTCCGTCTCACACACAGCAGGAAAAGACAATATAAGAGCAGACTTTCTCAGCAGGGAGAGTCTGGACACAGGAGAATGGGCACCGTCAGATGAGACATTTCAGCTGATTCTGGAATGCTGGGGTCCCCCATTTCTAGATCTTCTGGCGACTTCTCGCAATGCGAAAGTTCTGCAATTCTTCAGTCGCAGGAGAGATCCAAAGTCATTGGGGATAATGTCTTCCAGCCACTCCTGCACCAGGGCAAGTTGCTGTATGCCTTTCCTCCATGGCCCATATTGGGCAGATTAATTCAAAGGATAGAGTGCCACAGAGGGATGGTGCACTTGGTTGTTCCAGATAGACCCAGGCGGCCATGGTCTGTGGATTTGCGGCGGCTCCTGTATCAATCTGGCTCACCCCTTTGACTTCCAGCGCCCAGGAACCTGTTAAGGCAGGGTCTGGTTCTTCATGAAAATCCGACTCTGTTTTGTCTTTCGGTATGGCCCTTGAGAGGGCTCGCTTGCTGAAATGTGGATACTCTGTGGCAATGATTTCCACTTTGCTTAGAGCTAGAAAGTTCTCCAGTTCCTTGGCCTATGTGTGGGTTTGGCTTGGTGTGAGGATAGAGTTCTTCTTCTCATTCGGCCAAGATTCCGCTCATTATGGATGTGGCCCATTTCTTGAAAGGAGTGGAACATCTTTGTCCTCCCTTGTGGTTCCAGTACCTTTATGGAGTCTTAACTTTGGTCTTGGATTTCTTAGTGGGTCCTACGTTTAGGTCGATGCATTACCTGGCCTTGTGGTTACTGACCGTGAAAATTTGTTCTGCAAGGAGAGTTTCTGAGCTGCAGGCTTTGTCTTGCTGGGAGCCATTCCTCTAGGGGCGATACAGCTGCGTACTGTTCCTTCCTTTTACTGAAGTGGTCATTGAATTTCACTTGAATCAGTCAATCTCCCTGCTGTCTCTGGTCAGAGAGGAATGTAGAGGAGTATCATCTGTTGCGACCTTTGGATGTCAAGAGACAGATTGTCCGGTATCTGGAGGTTACTGAGCCTTTATGAAAAACGGGTCCACTGTTTGTCCTTCACAGTGGTATTAAGCAAGGAGAACCAGCCTCGTGAGCAACAGTAGCTTGCTGGATTAAGGAAGTAGTCACAGCAGCATACGTTGATGTTGGTAAGCCGTTACCCAGTCAGGTTAGGACTCATCCCACTAAAGCTCAGGCGGTAGGTATCTCCCATCTACACTTACTGGGCTGCGACGTGGTCCTCCTTACACACCTTTTCCAGGTATTATCGTCTGGATGCGCAAGAGCGGGAGGCTGCAGCCTTTGCATGTGCAGTTTTGACTGGACTGCGGGCAGCCTCCCGCCCTATTCAGGACTAGCTTGGGTACATCCTACTTGTTTTGGATTCATCTGACTGGGTGCTAAGAAATGAGAAATTACTACTTACCTAATAATTTCCTTTTCTTTAGGGCAGTCGGATGAATCCAGCTTCCTGCCCTTGGCTGCCGAATGCTTGCACTATGGTCCCTTTGTGTGACTATGTGTTACAGGGATTACTGGTAAATGTTAGTCCAGTCCCTAGACTAGTGTTAATACATTTCTTATCCGAGCTCAGTGTTCCCTATTGGCTTATTATTACCATAGTGATTTGTCTTTAATCAAGTATTTTGCTAGTCTGTCCACATTTGCTTTTGAAGAGAATACTGGCAGGCTGATGTCACTGCAGGGGAATATATATTGTGACATTGGTTTGCTTAGTCTCCATCTGCTGGTTAGAGGTGCATTACCCACTGGTTCTGAATTCTGGTCTAAGGAAATGGAAATTATCAGGTAAGTAGTATTTTCTCATTTTATGAAGGCATACAGGCCAGGGAGTGAACCCACGATCTAAGCCCCTGCCTCCTAAGTGGAAGCCACGAGTGGGTGGGGCCAGAGAGGAGCCCCTGGACCCATTTTCGTTCCCTCCATCCCCGTCTGCTGCCACCACAGTTGGGGTGGGGATTGATTCTCTGTAGAGAGCTCTACCAGATGGGAAACAGGAAGAGGAGAAGATTCATGAAGGAGAGTGGGGCATGCATTAAATTCTCTAATATTTTGATACAAATAGGCCTTGTGGCCCCTTTTAACTTTGATGCCCTCCTGGTTGTGCCTCAGGCCCCAGTTTTGAAACAAGACATCTGTCTTAACATGACTTCTGCAATTAATAACTGACTTTTTTGGTTGGGGCTGATCTTTAATAATTAAACTTCACCTGCTAGTTTTTACTATAGGTTTGTTGATGGCACTTTTCACTTTAGTATCGGTTGTTTATATATTAATGGGGAGGGCAGTTTTCAGAAGCCATTTGCCGGGTAGAAGACCAGTCTGAAAATTGCCTGCCCTATATGCAGGTAATAGCACATATGGGCATCAACGATGCATGCTCCTTTACCTGTTTCAGAGTAAGTGGGCTTGGGGGCAGGGAAGGCAACCAATGCACGTACTTTTGTGCATCTTCAAAGCTGCACATTTTTCACAAAAAAAAAAAAAATCCACGTTTAAAAGCAGATGCAAATCTTTAGGGTAGCTTTGAAAGAGAACGGTACGTGTGTGTTTTCTCTCTGAAAATTGATGCAAATTCCTGACTGGAGGAGGGGCTGCCGGGATGAGTGGGACTTTGTAACTACCCACATAATTTTGAAAATTGCCCCCATACTAGGTCTTTCACATAGAGTGGAAACTACTGTGCAGTCATGCACCTTTGCCCAAAAAAAACCACATTTATTTATTTATTTATTTGTTTTTAATGACTGGTTTAGTGCCAGGCACGGGAACTTTCTGGATCTCTTAGAAAATAAATAAATAAATATCTCAGCCCTTGGTAAATGAGGTTCTGAGCTGCATTTGCTATGATGACCTCAGTGTGTAAGACCCTCTCCTTCCTTTGCAAGATTTTAAGTAGCAGCTGCGATGAAAGGGGATGGATTTCTCTGCTTCAGAGTGCCATGCATGGCACATTCCCGCTCCCAAGAATGCATATAGGCCAGGCCGGTGATACTCGCTCGTTCTTTTATGTCCAGAATCCCAGAGGCATGTTCCTGCATTCTGGCCCTCAAACCAGTCTGGCGGTTTCTGTACGGTTTTAAACATTTTAGTGGTATTCATGATCCGCAGTGAGAGTCCTGAACAGTCGCGTGCAATCCTCTAGTATCGCGAATGCTACATTACTGCACCTCAAAATTCAGGTTTTCTAGGATAGAAGTAGCTTTCCAGACTTGTTTCCTGCTTAGTAATGGTTTCTCTGCCTGGGTGAGTAGCCAGATGTGTGTGTGTGGGGGGGTGGCGGTTAATAGGTGATTTAATACTGTTCCTGCTCTGGCAATGGTAACATAATCGTCTCTCCTAATGAACTCAAGTGGCACTTGGATCCTGGCCAAAAAGAGGCCATGAGCAGTTCACCGGTGCTAAGTGCCAAAAGTTAATATGACGATTGAATGTTTGCGACTTGAGCCACGGCACAGTAATCGTTTGGTTTATTCAGGTTCTTTACCACAATCTTGATTGTAGCAAAACAGTTTATAATAATAGGAGCTGAAATCTCCACGGTGGTTTTTACCGCATACAGGTTTCCAGCTTGGGCAGGTTCAACCATTGAGTGGATTACTGTGAATCCATGACTAACGCTTTCACAGGGCTCCCGAAAGTGGTCCTGGTGACCTCAAAGTTAGCTTTTCAGGATGTCCACAGTGAATATGCATGAGATACATTTGCATATACTGAAAACCCGACTGGCTTGTGGAGTTACCCGGGCCAGTTTGAGAAGGCCTGATTTACTGTGCCCTGGGCAGTTAGGAAGATAAAAGGTTGTCATGATAGAAAAGTGTCTCTGAGGTGAAAGAAACTTGCCTGTGGTTGAAAGTTAACTCATACTGAGATTGTAAGCCTGGGTTATGTTCTGAGTCTGCTGAAGTGTGTGCTAAACTTTCTCTGGTAGGATAAAATGACTTGTTTGTAACCAAATTTAGAACTTGTCCTTATGCTATGTGTGAAAATGAAGGATGATTTGTCTTCAAAGTGCTATCATTTGGTGTAGGCTAGACTAGGCTTCTGCTATCTGATTTGGGAATTTTTCGTACTCTGAGGACTTCTGAGTGTGTTTTGTTTTTTTTTCAAATGAGGCTTGTCTTGCTCAAATCTAGTTTCCTTTTTATTTTTTTTTGATTGTGTATGTCGTATATTCTTTTAAAATGTCTATAACTCTAGAGTTGATGAAAGCATCATCCAGAGTTTGCCAATTCAAGAGTCACCAAGTCTGATTTTTGGTATATTCACAGTGAATATACATGAGATGCATTTCAAGGCTGCCCCTTAACTTATGTTGACATAGCCCATGCATAATTATTGTGTCTCTTGAGGAAGAAGTTGGCCAGCTTTTAGATTTTTTTTTTTTTCTTTCAAGCAGGACTTTGACATCTTTTCTTTGCAGGAGCATGATGGAGAGGGTTAAGATAAAAGTTCGCTCAGAATTTGTCTACATCATTTTAATTCGTTGCATGGACTGGGCAGTTCTCAGGTCCAGTACTAGAGGGTTGCAAATATGTTTATTTTTCAGGGTGACAGTCAGCCTTGTTCTTGGCCATTCATATGCAAACCATCTGATGAACATTCATTGTGGATATTCTGAAACCCTGGTTTAGAGGATGATCTTTAGAGATGCATTTATTTTTTTTTTAAAGTTAATGTTATTGCTTAACTACATTTTTGTTATCCTGCAGCTTTTCATTTCTGCTCAGTACTAGATTTCTGGCTTTCAGCCTTGGTTTGCAGCTGCTGGGATGTGTGGCTTTCCCCTCCACTCCTTAAGTTCCTCTTCCACCTGGCTAGGGTGTTGCAGTAATAATCCTCCAAAGTTTGGTTAAAAAAAATAAAAAAGTGTGCACCACTATGACGGCTAGAGATCACTCCTTTCCAGAGACTGTGCCTGCTACCTCCTTGGCTCCCTTCCTGCCTCCCATCCCAGTGGGCCTAAAGAGCAGGAGCTGTGTCTGGAATCAAAGTTGTCTCCCACGCAGTTGGTCATGAGTACTTCCTGTGTTTAAAAAAAAAAAAAAGGAAATAAAAAAGTACACATGACAGTCATGGGAATGCTCAAAAACTGTTGTTACCATGCTAGCAATCTCATTGTATTTGTTTTACTTTGACATTTGTAATCCTGTGCTGCCAGAATCCTCTCCCTTTTTTTTTTTTTTTTTTTTTTTAATGAATAATTATACAAGAAATTGAACTTTAAGGCCTGCTGATAAAATAATTTTTTTTTTTTTTTTTATACACAAGTTTGCTGTTGGCTTGATTTGAATCCTGTTTGTAAGTGGACGGGATTTCATAACTAGAGGATGCATCTACCATGCGATGATTGCCTCGTTAGCAGGGTCCCGTTAAGGATTCCCATGCGCAGAGCCAGCCAAGTCATCCAGCCAAAAGGCTGCCTGCAGTTTAATGGCACGGACTTTGACCCTTCTTCTAAAGCAGCTCCTAGAATTTCAACACACGCATCCTCACTCAGTGTGACCTTGAAGAAAGTGAAATGCTGAAGTGTAGGCAATTGTGTTTGTGTTATTGGTGTCTTGGCTTGTTTTTTTGAGTGGCCTTTGGAGGATTTTGGTGTGGGCTATATATTAGTTTTGTTTTTTGTCATGGTTTTCTAGTGACTGTGTGTCGTCAGTATGCATATATTTTAAATTATCAGTATAGCCATATAGAAATATTTTTATAATTATGTTCAATAAGAAAACTCATTTTGCACTAACAGTTTGCCAAGTAACCTTGTAGTATGGAAATATGGATTGCTGCTTGCTTTCAAGGAAGGAAGGCCTACAGGTGTCGCTGGTGACCATTGGTATCAAACAAAAAATGTAGTTTTAACGGACAGACTATATGGAGTACCAGTATATCTGTAAGGAGCTTCCAAGACGCTGGAAGTAGGATGTGTGCATTTTTAAAATGTAAGGTGAATTCTAGTTTTAGATTTTATTCTCATCGTGAGGGTTGGATGGCTCAGGGAAATAGGCCTCAATGTTGTAACCTTTACCTCCCAGGCCACCAGCTCAGGAGGCCTATTTGAAGTGAAGTGGAGGTCTCAGTACAGTCCCAGGGCCAGGAGCATTCACACCTCAGTAGTGTCAGATTCCTATGAATCTGGATTCTGCAGCACGCATAGTCACGGCCTGGTGACAAGGTCACGACGAGAGAGAGGTTAATGTTCATTTTTAATAGTTAAAGAGCTGGGGCTATTCTTGTCCTGAGCCACAAGAGAATGGAGTCTTATGTAAGTCTATATACCAGCCATTCCCAACACCCAGATCCCAGCTGAAACTATGTATTGTCCATCTTGATTCACAACATCTGTTCTGGAGTTGGTACTGGGAAGCAGAAAAAGTAAACAGGATAGCAAAGGTACAAGTGAAAAAATAACTAAAGCGTGGTGACAGATTCTTCTTTTTCAAGCAGCAGTTCAAAGTGGATTGCATTCAGGTACTGTAGGTATTTCCTGATCCCAGAGGGCTTATATTCTGTTTGGTCAGGTCATCTTCATCCTTGCTGGGTCAGCAGAAAGAGCTGTGTGTGTGTGTGTACACTGAAAATTTTCATGTACATCTGGTTGCTTTTCATTTCTGTTACTTAAGGAATTTTATTTATTTATTTATTTATTTGCAGAACATTTTGCTGGGATCCCCTGTGGCTAACTCTCTCTAAGCTTACTGTGTTGTTGCAAGATATTCATCCAAGTTCTGTAAACTTTCCCTAAGAAAGCGTTCACATCTGTGTGAGCAGCCACTGATATTCCTCTACATGGCCTTCTGAAACGCAGTCACTGTCACTTGCATCCTCAGTGTGTTAATCACTAGCCCTTTGTCTAGCCCTTCCTGTAGAAACTCTAGGATTGAAGCAATCTCTGCTTTCATCTGGGCCAACCTCTACTTTTACCCCAGGCTTCGAAAACTGTCCAAATGCGACGATATGTGAAGGAGGTGGACTTTTTTCTGGCCTTTAGTATGGTCATGTTTACTTGGGCTGAGTACCCTCTTCTTTCAATAGCCAGGCCGTAAGAGAATTTTTCCATGACTATTGGCTCCTGCTTGAGGAGTGCTGCTATCCCTTTGAATGAGATTGGCTTTGTTGTCTTCAAATGTTATCAGAGCCACATACCAGGGCTGTCTTGGCCAGTCTGGCGCTATGAGGACCACCCAGCCTGGGTGTTGAGGTCTTCCTGTAAATTGTCCTGCTACGTGCACTGCAGAGAGAGAGCAGAGAAATGTCTCTCTGCTATCTCCATGATATGGTCTGCCTCTCTCACTGGGGCTGCACTCTGGGGGGGGGGGGGGGCCCCCGCCCCCGCCCCCGCCTGTTCACATAGGGCCACTGCTGTGGCATTGCCTGAGCAGAGACCTGGACCGCTTTGTTCTTTGACTGGGATTGAAAATGGCTTAGGGCCAACCTGATTGATCTTAATTATGAAACGTTTGTGGAACTTAGAACCGTTTTGGTGTGGCCAGGACTCCTGAGCAAGTTGGGCCCTGAGTGTCTGCTCCCCACCCCCGACAACTCGCACCTGTGGTTAATATTGTCCACTATGGGGAATCGAGAGGGCTCCGCCGCCACCACAGACTCTGCCTGCTTTGTTAGGTCAGTGGCAGATTAACTTTGTGATGACCAGTTGTACAATAGGTGCGCCTGAAGAGAGGGTGCATGTGTACTCTTACCCATGGTACTACCCCGATTACCACTGCACTGGAGCCCAGGACCTGTAGATATCTCCACACATAAGGGAGCGGGGCTTGTGTCAGGGCCTGCACTTGCTCCTGCAACTTCCCTATCCTTCTGTCTGTCAGATACACTCTCCCTAACTTAGTGTTGAAAAGTACCCCTAAGTATGCCAGCATTTGAGATGGCTGAAACTGGCTCTTTGTCCTGTTCACCATCCAGCCCAGTTTCTCCAGGTCATGAACTATTTTGTCTTTGGCCTGTCGGCTTTCCTGCAGGGAGTCTGCTCTTATTAGCCAGTTGTCTAGGTAAGGGCGCACTTTGACCCCCTTCCTTCCTTAAGAAGACTGCCAGTACTAACATCACCTTTTGTAAAGGACCTTGGTGCCGTGGTCAGTCCTAAGGGGAGTGCCCTGACCTGGTAATGCTGACCAGCTATCTTGAAACTTAAGTAACGCTGGAAATCTGATGGGAATGTGAAAATATGCTTCTGACAAATCTAAGGCTGCCGGGAATTCCTTTGTTTATTATATCCAGGACCCACTGGTCCTCTGATAATTTGGCCTACTCCTGATAAAAGATCTGTAACCTGCCCTTTACCTGGGGAATCATGGAGTGGGCCTGCTCCCTGTCATTGTGTAGTTTTGCTGCTAGGGGGGGGGGGGGGGGGGGGCTCCTTTGAAAATCTTCTGTTCCCCTAAAAGGGCTGAGATCTGCCTGGGATCCTGACTGGGGTGAGAGATCTGGCCTCTACCACGCCACTGTCTGTACTCCTTGGGCCACTGTCTCCAGTTGCCTCCCCTTGCAAAGCCCCTGGGCTTTTCTTACAGTAATCTTTGGGGGCCTCGATCCTCCTCAGTCTTTGACCATCTTCTCCAGGTCTTCTCCAAACAGGAGCCTCCCCTTAAAGGGTAACTTTCCTAACCTGGTTTTGGATGCTGAATCTGCTGCCCAATTCTTTAGCCATAAAAACCACCCAGCCACGACCTCTGCTGCTAACTACGCTGAAAGTCTAATAAGGTCATACATAGTATCTGCTACAAAGGTTGCTGCTGATTCCAGTAGGGATGGCCCCGCCGTATCCTCTGAGGATCCTGCATTTTCGGGACCCTGGGTCTCTTGTTGAGTCCAGATTAGAAGGGCCCTGGCTACATAACCTCCACAAATAGCTGCCTGGAGGGCCAAACCTCTCTTTAGTAACGTTTCCACTTTCCTTACCTGAGGGTCTTTCCGGGCTGCTCCACTTTCTACAGGTAGAGTTGTTTTCTTTGCTATTGCTGAGATCCCGCATCTACTCTAGGCAGATCTAGAAGCCTATCCTTATCCTGCTGTTCTGTTAGATACAGGCCTCTGCATTGTTCTACGACTTCTAAGCCTAGACTCCAGGATCTCCCACCCACTCCACTGTCAGCATATCCTGGATTGCTGAATGGATGGGAAAGGCTTTGCAAGGTTTCCTAATCTGTCAGAATGGGATTCCCCTTCATTCTAGCCTTGGGTCTTTCAGACATAGGACCTGTGAGACATTTGTAATTAGGACCCCCAGCTCATCTGCCCTAAACAAACTCAAGGCTGAATCCCTAGCCTCCGGTTCTTCCTCACCTAAAGTCTCTTCGGGACTCTGATCTTCCCAGCCTGAAAGTGGCTTGGGTTTTTCTCCTGAAGAAGGAGCCTTATTCTGCTTATCTTTCATCTGGAGATAGGCTTGGTGCATAGCCAAAATGAAGTCTGAAGAAAACAGACTCCTCTCCTGGGGGTTGTAGTAGCTGATGCTGCTTGCCTGGAGCTGCAGAGGGAATGCCTTGACCACCCTGAAACTTGCTCCAGAGGCAGAGGAAAGGACGCGCACCCTGGTGTGCAAGGTTCAATTGGCACAGCCCCTTCCTTCCTTCCTGCCCCGGGGCCTGCTTTTTACCATCCCAATTGTGGCAGAAAGCCAGCGATGCTAGAGACCCACCGGGACCTGCACCTGGCAAACATCCTCCCCTTGTCCATACCTGGGGCAGGCAGCAAGGGTTTGGGCTGAGCTGCTTCTCTGCTTTTTTTTTTTGTTTTTGTTTTGTTTTTAACTCTGGCAACTTCGGGAAATCAGGAGACCAAAACAACTGGTTGCCCTAGGGAGGGAAGATCAGACCTATGGAGGCTGTCATCCAATGGGGTCCCCACCCTGCACAGGCTCCTAGGGAAGGGCATTAGGAAAGGCCGTTTCCCTAGGGCCCTTCTTAGACTGCTGGACCAGCGAGGACATCTGTGCTCTGTCCTCTGCTGGAGGCAGAGACTATGGACTTCCTCTCTGCTGAGCCAGCCTTTATGGTGGTGATGTCAGAGAAGAAGCTTTCACACTCTGCCCCGTCTGCTAGTGGGAGGGAGAATCCCACAGGTCTGGCAGGAGGAAGAAGTATTGTTTCTAGGCAGAGCCTATACCTCTCTCTCAAGAAACTGCGTCTTTGCAATAAAGAGTGATTGATTTATTCCTGCATGTGAATTAACTTCATTCCTAGAAGAGTTAAGCCAGGTCTTCATTTCAATACAGAAATTAAAAAAAAAAAAAGATCCAAGTGAGAGAAACCTTGACAAATAAATATAAAATGGGATGAGTTTTTAAATTAACTAGATTTGATGCTACTGAACCTAATAAATCATACAATCATGTGGCCAGAAGGGGCCTCATGAGAAGGGGGATGTGTGAACATTTTTAACACAGATTTAAGAACCATTTTGAGCAACCCAGGAAACATCTGCAGATTTGCTGAATCAGTTCAATAAACTTGTTTTTCCCCCAAAAAAGGACTTTTGCTGGCAATTAGAATATGCATTCATTGCTTCATTTGTTTCGGCAGTATGCATGTATTGGACAAATGAATAGTAGGCATACCAAAATGGATGGTATACATGTATGTAGTAGTCACGAACATGATGTGCAGCCATCTGTTTTGATGCGCCTACTATCCTTTCTCCAGATGTGTGTTCTGCCAAAATGAATGGAGCAACGAATGCACATGCCTATGTAAGCGACATTGCGGACGGGATAGAAGGTAAGAGTTGTCTTTTTGCGGATGAAACTAAGATCTGCAACAGAGTGGACACGCTGGAAGGCGTGGAGAGAATGAGACGGGATTTAAGGAAGCTGGAAGAGTGGTCGAAGACATGGCATCTGAGATGCAATGCCAAGAAGTGCGGAGTCATGCATATGGGGTGTGGAAATCCAAAAGAACTGTATTCAATGGGGGGAGAAGGGCTGATGTGCACGGGGCAGGAGAGAGACCGTGGGGTGATAGTGTCTAACGATCTGAAGTCAGCGAAACAATGTGAAAAGGTGATAGCTAAAGCCAGAAGAATGCAGGGCTGCATAGAGAGAGGAATATCAAGTAAGAAAAGGGAAGTGATTTATCCCCTTGTACAGGTCCTTGGTGAGGCCTCACCTGGAGTACATTGTTCAGTTCTGGAGCCCGTATCTCTAAAGGGTCAGAGACAAGATGGAGGTGGTCCAGAGAAGGCGACCAAAAAGGTGGAAGGTCTTCATCGAATGACTTATGAGAGGGAGATTGAAGAATCTAAATATGTACACCCTGGAGGAAAGGAGGAGCAGGGGTGATGTGATATACAGACTTTCAGATACTTGAAAGGTTTTAATGATCCAAAGACAACCCTTTCCGTTGTAAAAAAAATCAGCAGAACCAGGGGTCACGATTTAAAACTCCAGGGAGGAAGACTCAGAACCAATGTCAGGAAGTATTTCTTCACGAAGAGGGTGGTGGATGCCTGGAACGCCCTTCTGGAGGAAGTGGTGAAGACCAAAACTGTGAAGGATTTCAAAGGGGCATGGGATAAATACTGTGGATCCCATAAAGTCTAGAGGACGTGAATGAAGAGAAGAGGCATGGGGATGGCTTGCGGGAATGACTGGAGATGAATATCCTTATTCAATAAACCTACACATGGTTAATGCGACTCCAACATTGCTCTATGCTTCAACGGCAAGAGGAAATGTGGAAAAAAGGATTTGCATCCACATAAAAGCAGGGGAGTAGCTTGCTTGTTACGGCGGTTACTACCCCAAACCAAAAATGCCTGATACTTCACTTTCAATGCATATCCAGCATAGCTCTATGCTTCAACGGCAGGGGGAATGAAGAAAAGATGTTTTATATTCACACATCTACCAACAAGAACTGAATTATATAGTCTGGATAAAACAAGCATGGGTGTAGCTTGCTTGTTACGGCGGTTACTACCCCAAATCAAGCCTGATACTTCACTTAGAATACATATCCAGTGCAGCTCACTGCTTCAATGGCAGGGGGAATGAAGAAAAGAGGATTTATTTTCAAACAACCAACAAGGACTGAATTGCACAGGCTGGGTAAACAAGCGTGGGAGTAGCTTGCTTATTACGACGATTACTACCCCAAACCAATTAGCTGGATACTTCACTTAGATGCAGCTCCAGCACTGCTATCTACGATGGCGGGGGTGGAAGAGAAATAGAACCAAAAAAATTATTTAAAGGGACAAGAGTAACAGAAAAGTATTGGAAAAAAAAAGTGTGAAAGCTTGCTGGGCAGACTGGTCTTC
The DNA here is from genome assembly GCF_901001135.1 of Rhinatrema bivittatum. Lineage (NCBI taxonomy): Eukaryota > Metazoa > Chordata > Amphibia > Gymnophiona > Rhinatrematidae > Rhinatrema > Rhinatrema bivittatum. The sequence continues at coordinate 24,371,174 of NC_042625.1, forward strand.
TTCTTCTGCCGTCATTTCCTTGTTTCTATATTTCTATATAGTAGAGCTGTTTTGGGGGGTGTGGGGGGAATAGTTCTGAAACTAATCCAAGCACAAGACGGCACAGATATCTGTTGAATCACAGATCTGACCTCACAGATTCCCACTCATAGATCTCAAGGGAAATTAAAGAATTCTTGAAATCCACCCGAATGTCTGTGTATAAAACCTCACAAATAAATAAATAGTTCAGAATTTGACCTTGGAAAGTTTTTTTTTTTGAAAAACCACAATTCGAATCCTCCGTAATGAATTATCTATATGGGTCTATGATCCTTCTGATCCCAAAACCCGGTAAAACAATTTAAGCAACATTTAAATAAATGTGTATTTTAAGAAAAAATTTTTTAGGGAGAGAGAACGTTTCATATATCGTTATCATAGATCCCCACCAGGGGTAATATGATTATAATTATAATCATAAACGAACCTCCTCCGTCCAGTATTTTTCTTAAGATAAATGTGATGACACCAAGTGCAAACCTTTCTAGTGTGTTTTTATGAAATTCTTCCTTATTAACAACGACTGTGAAACAACAAATATGAATGTCCCGGCAAAGTTATAGTAATCCCAGAGGGTATTGATGACTGATTTAAATGCTTGTAAACAACCCGGTTAGGCATAGAAGATTGTGAATGAAGGCTTAAAAACTAAGCTCCTTCAACATTTTTTTTTTTTTTTTTTGTACATATCTAACTCTAGAGTTCAGTGGGATGCATGCCCTTTGGCCCACTGGCAGGATCCACTTTTCCTAGATCCATAAAATGTTTGTGTATTCTGCTCTTAAAATCCTCTCAAGACAGATTCCTCCACCACCCTCTAGATGACACATTCTAATACTGCCCTTTCACTGTTAAAAGCCTGTATGTCGAAGGAGTGGAAGTAAAAAATGCAGAGAGCATATGAAAGTACTTAAGAACATACAGACAGGTCTGGCTATCACTCTGTCTGGTTATTTGTTCTAAATTACTCTTACTCTTTTGTTATCCTTCACTCCGGAAGATTTCTATGACTCAGGCAAACCTTGGCAGGAACTGGGGAATGTGTGTTATTTATTAAGAATGGGTCCGTACGTTGTATGCAAAAATCCTTTTTTTTTTTTTTTTTTTTTTTTAAACTCCCTGTATATTTTTTTTCTGTCTGCAAAAACCAATTACAGTCTGATTCCTGAACACATGAGCACCCCGTGGGAGACGACCTACACTCTACATGGTACTTCCAGGAAAGTCCAGCTTCCGTTCAGGTTTCAGATCTACTTTCCGAGGTCCACTGTCTTGCCAGAAATGTTTTTAATTATTGGCATGAAATTTCATGCATATAAAACAGGAAATTGTTCTTTCCCCACTACATCTGCAGCTTAAAAATATGCCATGCTTTTGTGCTGTAATCCTTCCAGAGCACGGAGTTATAAGAATTATTGCAGAGATTTAACTGCGGCATATAGATCAAGTACATAGGGTTAATTATAGCCCAACACTGTTTCAGTGCAACTATTTCATTCATACTTTTACTTTTGGTCAGAGGATGTTTGTTTGTCTTTGCTGGCCCAGTGGCTCAGGTACAGTGTTGTGTGCTGCCATGCCGGAGGATCTGGATTTGATTCCCAGGTCTTCAGCTCCTCTCAGGTAGACTAGGACTGAGGATGCTGTGGCGGCAGCGTTCACAGCCCTACCTGGCAGGGGAAAGTCCCATTCATCATACAGCCTCAATACCTAGTGGTAGGATTTGGGCATTAACGATTGTACAATTCCTGAAGGAGCCCTAGTCTATGCCCCCCCCCCCCCCCCCCCGCCAAGAACTGTGGCTGCAATGACCGGGCTAAGTGAGTTGGGAGAGAATGTAAAATAGAGGAAAAATTCCAAGGCAGCTAGGAATGAAGGTTAATGGAGCCAAAGGCTAGCCCAGCAGGAGGAACCTGCCCACCTCCCCCGCCAAAAATAATTTGATGGTTTATTTCCTGTGCAAAAGGAAAAGCTATTACTAAGTTAATTAATTCATCTCTACAACATGGCGTCATCCCTGACCTACTGAAACAAGCTTCAGTCTGGCCCAAAATTAACTCTTCCCCCCCCCCCTCCCCCCAAAAAAACCCCACCCCAAAACATTCAGCTGACTATCTCCAATTACCTCTCAATCTCCTCTCTATTTTTCATGGCCAAAGGATTAGAAACGGCAGTTCTTCACCAACTCTGCAACTTTATTGATTCTAATAATATCCTCAACCAATATCAGTTCGTGTTCAGGAAGCACCACAGCACCGAATTACTGTTGCTCTTCAGCTTTGACACGGTGAGACAGGGTTTTGATCAAGGCTCAGCATTCCTTCTGTCTGCTTGACATCTCCTCTGCATTTGACATTGTTAATCATTCCATCCTACTTTCAACACTGCGCTCTATTGGTATATAACTGGTTCTGTGCTGGCCTGGTTCACTTGATACCTCAACAACAGGACCCAACAAGTCCAAATCGACTTTTACTTCCTCTGTGATGCCTCTGAGCTCTAGGGTTCCCTAATGATCTGCTCTCTCTTGCCTTATTTTAACCTTTACCTAACTCCTTAATGCTGCACCCTTGCTGACTTTGGGGTTCACTATAAAACTTATGCTGATGATATTCTTTCAGAGGATAGCAAAATTGAAACATGGGCCCTTACAGAATCTTTAATTGCCCACTGTCTTACAATCATCCAAAAATGGCTCCACAGCAATAAATTAGCCCTCTAAAACGGAACTCATCATTTTATCATGCTATCCTATCGATAATACACTTTCTCTTTTGACTCCCATTCTATCACCATCTCGCAAAATGTATGCAATCTGGGAGTCACAATCGACCCCTCTCTCTCTCTATGCACAACCATATAAGAACTATTACCAACTCCTTCTACAACCTACGTCTACTCAGTCACCTTAAGCCCCTCCTTGAACACTCTGACTTCAGGTCTGTCCCACAATCTCTACAATTCTCCGGTATAAACTACTGCAACTGTCTCCTAATAGGTCTACCTTTTTATATACAAGCCGTCCATTGCAAATCAGACAAAACTCTGCAGCAAGACTCCTTACTAGCACTCCAATCGCAAACATATCTCTTCTGTACTCAGATCACTATACTGGCTCCCAATCTTACCATTTACAATACAAGCTTGCCATGATCACAAGTTACACTCCCCATGGCTTTCCTCAGTAATAAAAATCCATACTCCTTCTCGACCCCCCCCCCCCCCCCCCCCCCCCCCCCCTCAGATTGTCTAACCAAATGCTATTAAGATGTCTCATGTCCAAAGCTTACGCACCTTGAGGAAACTAGATAATGTGCCTTGTCCACAGGAACGCTCCTATGGAACAGTTTACCAAAGGAAGTAAGATGTCTCAGAGAATTTTTAAATAGCAACAGTAACTTTTAAACAGCATGGCTGTTTAAAAGTTACTGTCCCAGATTGCAGTTTCAGATTCCTACCTGGTCTAGAAATTGGTTCACGTTGCATGTCTATATTTATATCTATTTCTCTAAAATACTCACTCCCGCTCCAGCCTGCTGAAACATTCTGCGGTGACACTACCATAAAACGAACAAAATCTGCATGAACTTGAGGGATAGCTTAAAATTTTGTTTCCCTACATCTTCTATTTTACAACGTTACATACAAGCCTGACTGTGGATGTAGTCCACACAGCATCTCTGTCTCTTCATGATTTCTCTGAATACAAAGGCTTTTCCCTATTATTTTTGTTTTTGGAGACTCTGTACTTGCAATTTTCATGTTACTGGAAACAAATTTCCAGGCCTCTGTACCAAAATTATGAACATAAGAACATGCCATACTGGGTCAGACCAAAGGTCAATCTAGCCCAGCATCCTGTTTCCAACAGAGGCCAATCCAGGCCACAAGAACCTGGCAAGTACCCAAAAACTAAGTCTATTCCATGTAACCATTGCTAATGGCAGTGGCTATTCTCTAAGTGAACTTAATAGCAGGTAATGGACTTCTCCTCCAAGAACTTATCCAATCCTTTTTTAAACACAGCTATACTAACTGCACTAACCACATCCTCTGGCAACAAATTCCAGAGTTTAATTGTGCGTTGAGTAAAAAAGAACTTTCTCCGATTAGTTTTAAATGTGCCCCATGCTAACTTCATGGAGTGCCCCCTAGTCTTTCTACTATCCGAAAGAGTAAATAACAGATTCACATCTACCCGTTCTAGACCTCTCATGATTTTAAACATCTCTATCATATCCCCCCTCAGTCGTCTCTTCTCCAAGCTGAACAGTCCTAACCTCTTTAGTCTTTCCTCATAGGGGAGCCGTTCCATGCCCCTTATCATTTTGATCGCTCTTCTCTGCACTTTCTCCAGTGCAGCTATATCGTTTTTGAGATGCGGTGACCAGACTTGCACACAGTATTCATCTGGATAAGTTCTGCTGGCTGTAAAAGGATGTTAAACAGAAGAGGGGAATTTTGAGGAACCCACATGGAAACTGTGTTTTGGATGACACCCAATACCTTTTCCCTCTCAGAAAAGACAGCCATTATAATGCTGCTCCCCTAATCCCTAAAGTATTATGTCTCTGTAATAAAATGTCACGATCTACCAAGTCAAATGCTGATAAATCTAACAAAGCCAGCAGCACACCACTATCACTGAGATCAAAATTGGTTTTTGTGCTGTATTCTTTCCACCCTGAGATCTATCCAGTTTACTCCTCTCCTCCAAAAATGTGGTTGGCTGCGGAGTAACCACTTTTTCCAACACCTTTTCCAATAAATGGTATAGAAGCCACCGACCTATAATTTTCACAACACATTACATCCAAGCCCACTTTTTTTTTTATATAAGGGGTAATAATTGCACCACTCAACCAGTCATAAACACTCCCTGCCTGTAGAGAAGCATTTACAATCTGCAGCAAGAATCTCAATCTTTTATCCGGCAACAATTTCAACAAAGCTTCTGGTCTAGGGTCTAAACTACAAAAGGTTGCTTGAACCTGACTAAGCAATTGCTTAAATTCTGTCATGCACAAATTATCAAACTGATCCAAAACATTCATGCCACGTCTCTCTACCTGTTTTTTATTGATATAATCAAATGTATTTCTCATATTTGAGCCCACGCCCAACTGATCTCGCAAAAAGACCTCCTTATTCCAAAAATAATCCCTAAACTTCTCTCTAGCCAGTAACAAACTTGAATCTACCTTATTAACCACATCCCTTCCAAGTAACTTCTTCACCACATTGAATAACATTCTAGCATTACCTGCAAACTCAGCAATTTTCTCAGAAAATTGCTTTTTTTTTTTTGTCTGTGATAAAAATTGGCCATCTTCCACCACTTACTCCCATTAACACTGGTACTATGCTTCTTCCAAATGTACTCTAACAGACGTACCTCCTTTTTTAATGCATGCAGTTCCTCAATAAACTATATCTTCTTTCCACAAGTCCTGTGCTTCAGGGGTTTTCAGGGAACAATCTGATCTTAACACTACATTTATCCCCAGTGTCATGGTCAGGCAGGCTGGAGTCAGGGAGCACCTGCAGAGACAGTACAGAACTGCAGGACAGGTCTGGAGCTGGTTTTCTGCTTATCCAATCCCCTTCCCCCCACAGGTTGAGCCCTTGGGTTCTGGGGGCTAGCAGAGCTTGCCTTCTGTGGAACTTTATGGTATGGATGGAGCTGAGTGTAGGCTGGACGGGGGAAGGCTAGAAGCTGGACTCAGGTCCTGGCTGGGAGCTGGATACAGGGCACAGGTTAGGACAGAGACAAGGACTGGGAATAGATAAAGGGCTGGACAGAGCAGTGCAGGACAGGACTGGACCAGACAGAACAGGCAACAGAAAACAGGGTAGCCCAACATGGTACAAGGCTGATTAGAAGAACCTAGCAGGCCTGGAGGCCACAGAGAAAAGCAAGGAGCCCCAAAGGCCACACAGCAAGGCAGAAAATTGGGTAGGCTGAAAGGTAGGTTAGAATAATAAGAAAGAGGTGGCCAGGTCAGAGATCAGAGGTGACTCAATGAAGAGGCACTGAGCCATTGAGCAGGCTGGATTGAGGCGGTAACTGGCAAGGTAACGAGTGAAGCTTACTGAAGGCATCAGAAGTAAAACCAAGGCACAGTGAGGGTGCACAGCAGGTGAAACTGTGACCCTTTTGTAACCATTGTCCTAATAAATTCCCCCACCACCTCCATAATTAGATCTTTCTCAGTTTTATCCCACCTTACCTGATCATGTAAACAATGTAATATCCTCCCTCTTCCTATCAACGTCCATTATCAAGGAGAATTGCAAAACACAATGAACATTCCAGAGGACTCTTACTAGAGCCCACAAAAGCCAAATCTCATTTTTTTCCCCACCGAATGATAACTTATAATAAGGTTCAACCTGCGACCCCCTTTGCATTGCCCCAGTCTCCAGGGTTTTCAACCCATTAGCTGATGATAAATTTAAAAATAATTGTGTTGGCCTGGATTGTAAATCATCAGTAGGTAAATTAAAGTTCCCCACCATGAAAGTATAATCAGAGGCTAAAGTTCCCATCATTTTTTATTTATTTATTTTAGAAGCTTTTATATACCGATGAATGTTAGGAACATCTCATCGGTTCACAGTAAACAAAAATGCAGCTAAACGAGCTTTACAGAGAATAATGAACAATGCGCATAAAAAATTGAACAATGTTTAAAAGGTAAAAACAAGGGGGTGAGACAACTGGGACGTACTGCAAAATTAAAACTGAATTTACAATAAATGTGGGATCAAAACATAATTAATAAAATATAATTAAATGAAGAAAGAATGTTATATAAGTTAGAATAAGAGAGAATTCAGAGGGGAGAGGTGGGTAGTTATGATCACCATTATACTCAGTTTAGCATACATTGGGTGGACGATATACTAATGGCCCACTAAAAATAAAGCCCTTCACGTCGTAGTGCCCCAACTAAATCCATCCCTTGTCCTCCCCCCCCCCCCCCATGCTCCTGAAACACTGCAGCAACCCCTCCTCCGCCTTCCAAGATTCGTATTCTATCTTATAACATTTAGGATGTAATTGAGAAAGCCATACCACCCTTCTCAGCCACATTTCCACGATCAGTATCAAATCAGATCTAAACCAAGGTAGTGCATGCAAATAAATCTCATGCATATTCATTAGGGCTATCCTGAAAACCTGACTGGGGGGGGGGGGTGCCCATAGGACTGGTTTGAGCACCCCTGTTGTAGATGGCAAGGCAGAAGTCACCAAATCCCTCTCGCACAGATGATTTTCCTGTTGGCAAGGCTCGCAGAAGAACATAAGATATGCCATACTGGGTCAGACCAAGGGTCCATCAAGCCCAGCATCCTGTTTCCAACAGTGGCCAATCCAGGCCATAAGAACCTGGCAAGTACCCAAACACTAAGTCTATTCCATGTTACCATTGCTAATGGCAGTGGCTATTCCCTAAGTAAACTTGATTAATAGCCGTTAATGGACTTCTCCTCCAAGAACTTATCCAAACCTTTTTTGAACCCAGCTACACTAACTGCACTAACCACATCCTCTGGCAACAGAAGTCTTTAAGATATTGTTGATTTGCAGGGCGAATTCTGCTACAGCTTTAAGCTATTGTTTTAATTTTTAGGAAAACCAACACTATTTAGAAACATTAGTAAGAGCCATCTCAGCAGATCAGTAGTGCAATAGATGTTAAAATGGATACTGTTGGAGAAATGAGAGTTTCTGCAGAAACACTCTAGAAACATCCTGGGAGGGAGGAATTTATTTTCCATCCAACTGTTGCAGTCCTCTACAGAGACTGTGCACCTGGCTTTGGGATTTAACTGCATTTCAAAGAGACGATCCTAAGCAGTCGAGAGTTGAAAAATTAAAACCTGATGACAAGAAAAGACCATGCAGACTAGCTATTCTCCAGCTGTACAACCACGCTCCTTTTTTTTTTTTTTTCTTTTTTTATTATTATTGGGAGATCCATGATATGCAGATAAATGGCTAGGAAAAAGCTTATCAGACTAAAAGTTGTTTTTCTTGCACTAGTTTACTTTACAACAATATTTTGTCTCCATTCCAACAATGGTTTTCAATTGTGTCTTCTCCTGTACTATAGTCACGTCATAGCATAGAGTTCTTGATGTTGCATGTTTCCATAGGTTTCTATCCATCTACATGGTGATACGTGCACTCTTACAGGTCGATACTGTAACGTGCGGTTGAAGATTTCCCGTCTGTAACGTGCTGGGAGCGCACAATTCGGACGCGTAAGGCGATCCAGTCTCCAGTTTCACGCGTCCTTAGCGCTTCTTAAAACAGACGCATAACCCTTTCCGCACGCAGCATGTATATGATATGTAAATGAACGAATTAGCTGTATAATGAAGGAATTAGCTATTCCCCTCCGATACTGTGACGCACGCTCAGATTATCTCCTTTGTAACCTGCTATTTTGCCGCGTCCTTAACCTGTTAGTTTACCGCCTACTCTCTACTTGGTGTTAGTGTGGTGTTCGAAAATTAAAACGGGAATAAAGTGTAAAAAATGGGGGCGATTTCGGCGCTCAAGGCCCCGTCCGGTCTCCGGTGCAGCCCCAGTCCTGCCCCTCCTCCCGAAGCAAAAAAAAAACAAAACCGAAAAAGTAGCAAGGCTCGGGCCTGCTACGGTAGTCCCTTCTCCCTTCTCCTCTCCTCCCGATTTCGGCGCTCAAGGCGGCCGGGTGGGCGTGCATTCATCCAGGCAGAGGGAGCCGGCGGCGAAAGCGGCCTCCGGCTCCCTCTGCCTGGATGAATGCACGGCCCCCGCCGGCAGTGAATGAATGCCCGTGCGATTTCGGCGCTCATGCCTTCCAGTAAGCTGGAAGATATTTATGCAGAATTTACCTGTGATTCCAAGAACATTCTTGTCTTTCCTACTCCTTCATGGCTCTCTAGCACAGGGGCCACTATTGATTGTGAATAATTTTTAGGACTTGCCTCTTTTTTTCATAGATGATTGCTAAAGCTAACCCTGTCTTTGAGAGCTCTTGTGAACCTAAATATGTAATTTCCCAGAGAGGTGTAGTGGAGCAATGTAGTAAAGACCGATAAACCATAATTCCTGGGTTTTTTGCTAAACGGAGTTCCAAAAATGTAATTAAATTACTCAATCAGATGGCTGATGCACTGTGATGATAAATCTAGCAGCAACCCTCGAGTTTAGTGGTTTCTAAGAGAGAGGAAATGACTGTGCAGAGCCATCAAATACTTCCATCTGATTCCTAGAAATAGAACCAAAGTCACCATGACGTATTTTACCTGCTGAGGCCTGTTCAGTCCATACTGGTTTTGTGGCTTGAAATTTTAAATACATGTGTGAAAGATGCAGATTGTTTGTAAATACGAGGTTGTTCTTTTCTAGGACAAAATTGACAGTCTGATAGGAGACTTTTTACAGGAGCGAGGAGGGTGCCTCCTTATAGAAAATGATGCTGGTTTAGAAGTAGTAAAGTTATCCTGTTGCCCTAGGAGAGGCCACCTATCTTGCTTCATTTCCACTTGTGAGTGCAAGAAGTTTTCCCACGCCATCATAAATGCTAGTTTTTATAATTGTTTGTAACACAGAATTTTGCTCATTTCACGCCCTCATCCTTATTTGCATCGTAGTCTGGAACCTTAACTGGTCGTTATCTATCATATTTTCTGTAGATTGAACAAAAGCAAAATAGATTTAGCAATGGCTTAGTCCTCGCGCTGTGGTCGAATTTTCCTAGAATGATAGAATGGGAGTGCGGGGGTTTGATGGTGGGCAGGTTGCATGCAATGTACTCATTAAGGAGGGCGGTTCGGTTAGCCTGAAGAACCAGTTGTCAAAGTTGCATTCTGCCAAGTAGAATTATCTGAGTAGTGCCTGGTCCTCAAGCTGCAAACCAGCACCGCAGTTCTGGAAATAGAGCTAACTTGGCTAGCACTGAGTTGGATTAGAAGCTGGTGAAGGCTGTGGGTTGGGACGCCAAAAGTGGGGTGATTGTCTGATTGCTTTCCGCAGGCTAAGTTACATTAAACATAAAGAGCAGGAAGTTAATGTCCTGTTACCCCGCTCTTTCAACTGATATTAGCAGAATATCAGACTTGCCAGGCTCAGATAGTGAAGTAAAGGGGAAATGGGATAAGATCACGTTACTTAACCAAGTGTGCTAAGGCTTTCAGAGAACATGTGTCAGTTCTCAATCCGAATGATAAGATCACTGCTGATGTTGCTTTCATGCTTTCTGTGGTATGAGAACAAAGTCATTTAGGTGCTGCTTTCCTTTCATGCATGATTCTAAAATTCAAAAAGCATGCACTTTTTTTTTTTTCCATCTTGCTGGTGCTCATTGCATGAAAATAAATGAAAAAACACACAGAATTGTGTTGGAGGATTTTTTTTTTTGGATTGTAATTGGCCTAGTTTCACCCAGAAGTTTTTAAGCTGATGGTTTTAGAGTGCAGTCCCCTTTCCCCGGTCGCTGTAAGTGTGTTTCTTTGGCTCTTGACCTCCCGAGAGCGTTGCTGTTGTATACATGTGGCAGAAAATGGCTTTAGGCAACAGGAAAATATATTCCCTTGTACTTTCAAGGAAATTGTAGTCTGTTTGATTGAAAGTTTATTTCTGCTGGTAAAGTTTTTTTTTATTTTATTTATATTCCAGCTTCCAGCCACTTCAAAGCAGATTACCTACAGTACCTGAATGTATTTCCCTATTCCCAAAGAGCTCAAAATGTAAATTTTTATGTGAGGTAATAGAGGGTGAAGTGACTTGCCTGCGGCCATATAGAGAGGCAGTGGGATTTGAACCCTGGCTTCCATGCTTCGTAGCTTGCTGCTTTAATCAGTCTGTTTAAGTGTGTTTTTGTGGCTAGTTGAATGCATGAGCTTTTTTTTTAAACTGTGACTCTTTCATTACTTCCAGCTTTCATGGAATTGCACGCCTACTCAAAAATGTCTTTCAGTCTTTTATGATCTGTGCGTAATTAAATTGCCTATAAAATACATCATTGATGCTGGTCTTTATCATGAAAAGCCTACCATTAGGGAGGCTTTACCCGTGGAGACATCGCGCCTTGATTGGCGTCCGGGCGAGAAGACTGAGCGAGGCAGGTGAAAGAACTCTAATCCCCTACCTTATTGGGACTACCAGAAGTGAAGGCCCGCTCGATTAAAAAGCTGTGAGCGGCGGCGCACCCCTGGGGGAAATTCTGCCGCTCAGGTATTGTTCTCGCTAGATGGGGGAAAAAGCGTAAAATGAAAATTGTTGCCTCCACGCAGGGGCCTAAGGAAGTGAGGGGGGGCCGATGACTCACATTTGAGGAGGGTGAGTCTTGTCTCGAAAGAGACAATGTTTGATACATCAGTATCGTCGGGGGCCTCTGCTAGTCCTGCCCAAGATCAAGTTTCCAATACAACTCTTGGAAGTGAAGGGGATAGCAGATTTAAAGCTACCTCTAACTTAAGAGATCCTCCATCTAGAGAACTAGCAGTGATATCTGATGCAAATAATGCAGAGAAGGGAGAGATGGGGAATATCGAGAGAAAAATTCCTGAGGAAGTGGGTCAGGAAGTAGCTGCACCATTTGAGCCAGAAAACATCACACTGCTAGATGTCTGGAGGGGAAACTATCCCAGTCCATAGCTCAATCTTCAACTAATTTTGCAAAAATTAATGAGAGGTTGGAAGACCCAGGAAGGCGAATTGAAGTTTTAGAAGCTGCAGATGCTTCCTCTATATCACAAATTTCCTCTTTACAATCTACTGGGACTGTATTTATGAAGGACTCACTGATTATTTATCGGCAAATGGAAAATTTAGAAAATAACTTAAGTAAGAATTTACGTTTCCTGAACTTCCCAAGTACAAGACTTTTGTCAGCATATGAGTTATTTAAGAAATACACTAAGGAGATACTGGGAATATCTAAGGAATTGTTAATTTCTAAAATGTACTATCTTTCAAAACAGAAAAGAGCTGTATTAGTCCCAGAGGGTGGTATAGATAATTTGTCAGAGCAAAGTCCTAATTTAACAGCTTTTCTAGAAGTGTCAGTTGATGACATACAAACTAGAGCAACTTTAATTGTTGTATTTAGTTTGGAACAGGACAAAAATACTTTAGTAACAAGGTATTTAAATTTTGTGGGCAAACAATTCAGGTGTTTCCTGACGTTTCAAAGAACACCCAGATGAGAAGGAAAATTTTTCTTGGTGTAAAAGAAAGAGTGCTTGCCATAGGAGCAACATTCTTTCTTAAATTTCCTTGCCGATGTTTGATTATGTTTAATAAAAATAAATTTGTTTTCTTGGAGCCAACACATCTAGAAGTTTTCCTAAACGATAAAGAAGGATGAGAAATCTTTGACAACCCGAAATGGAAAAATTTGGTCATTAAGATATATATATATCTCCACATGATTCATGTTTATATGAAAATCTTCCTTTTAATTTCTACTTTTGATAACCTCCCAGTAATGTGGACTATATTTAAGGTTTTTTTTTCTTTCTAGAAACTTGGCTTTATGGATGTAAACTAAATTTTCCTTTTTCTTTGCTCATTGTAAAATGTATTAAGAAATTTAATAAAGAAAAAGCCTACCATTAAGCAAGGAAGGGGCCTTGGAGCCATTACATATTGCTGCTTTTGCAGTTTTGCGCACCCAAGACATTTGTTAGTTGAGATGCGAGTTTGGCTTGGGTATCCAGGTGATCATTCTGTCTGTGACTTTTCTAGAAACTTAGAAGATGATGGCAGGTAAAGTCCACACGGCCCATCCACATCTCCTGTTCACCTTTTACAGTCCCTGCCTCTCAGAGCAAGCAAGCTGTGTTTGTCACGAGCTTGCTTGAATTCTGATGCTGCTCTAGTCTCCACCTCCATGGGGAGGCTGTTCCATGTGTCTACCATTCTTTCTGTAAAGAAATATTTCTTTAGATTACTCTAGAGTCTGGACCCTTTCACCCTTATCCCGTGATTCCTCGTACCAGCTCCTCCTTTCTGATGAGAGAATATCCTCCTGTGTATTTACATTAGTCAATGTATGTGTCAATCTTAATGTAATCATATAACAAACATATTATAGTCAATGTATATGTATGTCATGTTGTAAACCATTGTGATCTTCATTTGGAATGACTGTATATAAAATGGCTAAATAAATACATATTTATTCCTTGCGGGTATTTAAATCTCTTTATCATATTACTCCTTTCCTCCAAGGTAAACGTATTTAGATCTTTAAGTCTGTCCTCATATAGTATATGACTGTTGACCAATATAGTAGCTGCCTTCTGGACAAACTTGATTCGGTTGATATCCTTTTGAAGGTATGATCTCCAGAATTGTATGCAGTACTTGAAATGAGGTTTTGTCAGAGACTTATAGAGGAAATATCACCACCTTTTTCTAGCTAGCTATTCCTCTCTATTTGCATTTGAGCATACTTCTGGCTTTTGCCATTGCCTTATCTACTTGTTTGTTCACCTTAAAACCATTAGATATGATCATGCCTAGATCACACTTATTTTGTGCACAGAAATACAAGTTCTCCACGTCTAGTGCTTTCCCCTGATCTATTTCTTTGGTCATCCAGTCAAATTCGTCTAACAGGACCTACCTCTGGTAAAAGCACGCTGCCTTGAATCCTGTAATCCATTGGATTCCAGACATTGCACTAAGCAGAATTGCTTAACAAATACTTCTGTTGAGTATTCATTGAAGAAGGGCTTCGAATAAGACCACTGAAAACTGCCACAAATAGGCATAAAAGTGAGCTAGCCCTTAATCCATTTTTTCAGAAGACAAGTGTTCAAAAGGAGCTAGCAAAGTCAAAAGTAGATAAAACGATGGGGCCGGATGGGATACATCTGAGGGTACTTAGAGAAGTTCTGGCAGTCTGCTGGTTGACCTTTTTCAATGCTTCTTTTAGAGCTGAGAGTGGTAGTGATGCCGAAGGACTAGACAGGCAGATGTGGTTACTCTTCACAAACGTGGAAGAATTGCAGATTGCTTAGTCTGACCTCAGCAGTGGTTTAAATTAATGGAATCGCTTCTAAAACCAAGGCTTCTCCTCATCAGCCTCTACATATGCCTTCCTTCACCTTTGCATCACCATCACATCTTTGCACTTCCTCCTATCATTAATATATCTAAAAAAAAAAAAATTAAAACAGGTCTTTTCCGCGCCTCACCCTGCTAGCTGTTTTCTTCCACTCATGCCTTCCTTCTCCTGACTTTCTCAGCTTCTTATCTTTTCTGGGTATTGCTGCCCGCCTTCCTCTTTCTACAGTCTCTGGGATTCTGGGGGCTAGCAGTGCTTGCCTTCTGTGGAAATAGTAAGAATAACCTGCCGTGCTGAGGTGACAAAGTTCGGGGAAAAATAGAACAGGAGACAAAAGCTTTTATGCTCCTTTTTTTTTTTTTTTCATGCTTTAACTAGAGCTCCAAAACCGCAAGGCAACTAGCACCGCTGAAAATAAGATTGACAGGGGACCCCGCGTGGACAGTGGCATGCTGGGCATGCTCAGTGTGCCTGTCAAAGCTTCTAGAAACTTTGACAAAAGTTTTCCGTGCCAGGCTCCATCTGATGATATCACCCATCTGTGAGGCTAACATCCTGCTGTCCTAGGAGAACACCTGTTACAGGTAAGCAACTCTGCTTTCTCATTGGAGAGACATTTTTATCATCAAAAGAGAGGAGAATCCGCTATCTTTCTGGAGATCACATTTTATCCCTATTGTATCTGTGGTTTGGGGGTGGAAAGGCATCCCTCTGGTTCTGTCTTATTTTAGTTTCTAAGGGACAGATGACTATGGGAAAAATACTTAGCACAACAGACCCTAGAAATAAAAGCAAGAGATGAGTTGTAGATAAGTTCCTTCTTCCACTGGCAGGAAGAAGGGAGGAGGCTTCTCATTGGCCCACGGGAGCTGGAAGGAGGCTTCCCATTGGCCCACGGGGGCTGGACGAAGGGAGGAGGCTTCCCATTGGCCCTCGGGGGCTGGACGAAGGGAGGAGGTTTCCCATTGGCCCACGGGGGCTGGACGAAGGGAGGAGGCTTCCCATTGGCCCTTGGGGGCTGGACAAAGGGAGGAGGCTGCCCATTGGCCCACGGGTCCTGGAAGAAGGGAGGAGGCTTCCCATTGGCCCACGGGGGCTGGAAGAAGGGAGGAGGCTTCCCATTGGCCCCATGTCTGGGAGTGGCGACACACTGGTTGAGAATCTCTGTTCTAGAGCATTCTTTTTCTCTGAAAAAGGTTTGCTTCCTATGCCTGATTTATTCTTTTGAGGCATACAGATGTTTCTATCAAATCAGTGTATGTATATATATGTGTGCATATGTAATATATAGGTAGGAGTTTGGTTTGAAATGGGAAAATCATACAGTTGTTCTAACTTCAGTGTGTAATGTTAAAGGACAAAAGTATGAGAGTTGCATGTAGGTCCCAGATTATACCCCTGTTTTATACGGTTGGGTATAATGCTTTTCTGGGATACTGAGGAAGGAGCCAGTCTGTCTCAAAAGTTCCTGTCAGTTATTGTCTTTGGTTAATTGTTCAATTGTATTGCAGCTTGCAGAGGATTCCGGATACTGACAAGGAGTACACATAACTTACATGTGACACACGGTAACTGTGCATTTACATAAAACTGTGGATAATTTGCCTTTCCACTTTTTTTGTGTAAGGATAATTTTAGGCACGCTAGTTCGATCTCCGGAAGACTTTGTACCACGAATAGCCAGCAGTGGATCGGAACAGACTCCAGCGATTTGATAAGTATGAAGCTGTAGAGTCTGATGAGAGGAGGAAGAGTCCCGGGTGGGGATTCAGTGTCTCAAGATGCAGGCTCAGATTCAAGGAAAAAGCGGGGGTTAAGACAGCCACAAGGCAGGCAATTACCACAACATAATACTTCAAAACAGTAAACACAGCTAGCAGATAGATCCAAACAAAAAGATAAAGAAAATTTAGGGGACTGGTTGGTGCGTCTTGCTGAACAATTCAGCTTAGCGAGGAGGAAGCTGCACCTCTAGGACCTATTTGTGAGGAACGCTTTGTTTATGAGCGCTCTAAACAAATAACAGATGCTGTACCTGATGATGACTCCCTCCCATGTTTACTTAATGTTGTTGGTGCGGCCCTGAGAAGTAAATACAGGGACCCAGGTGATTGGCCTGGTCCTCGACGGCCGGAGACATGGAGAACTATTTCTGAGGGGACAAAGGTCCTGAGGAAATTGGGGCTACAGTTAGCAGCGCAGAAAAACGTGCCACTTGATGCGTATGAGGATATTCAGTTTACATGTCGTGACGTGAAGCCTTTTGTGCAAATTGCTGGGTCAGCATGGGCAGGTTTAGTTTTATCTTTAGTATGGAAGCACAACAACACGGTTAAAGAACTGATTGCTAAATTAGATGACCTGTATGCCCTGGGTTTAGATGATAGCACTGGAGAGACAGTAATGAAGGGGGAGAAGTCCGAAAGGGCGTTTTTTCCTGTGGAGACCAGCCCCCCCCTCCCCCTCCTTATTCTCAGTGCAGGATCGTTTGCATAAGCTGCCCTTCCAGCCCCTTTGGAGTCAAATCTGGCGTTCCCTTCTCTGGATGGGTGTCGATAAAGATATGGATGGGTTACCTACTGAGCAGTGGATACAAATGTTACTGGACCCGCAGGAGTCTAAGGGCACAGGGGGTCCCTCAGCCCCCCCGACTCCCAGACTCAGGTAGCCTCCGGTAAGGAATTGGCCAAGCCTCTGATGCCAGAATAAAACAATTTCCCCTTGCAGGAGATCAACGGCCCCATATGAATGTAATTGTTTCATGGAAAGGGGGAAATCGGCAACAGAGTAATGCTCTGCTGGACACAGGGGCGGAGGCCACTATTAGAGGTAACCTGAACAGATACAAGGGTCAGTCAGTGCAGCTGGAGGGGTACGGAGGCTCCGAATAACAGGTGTGCAGATTCTGGCGCATTTTATTACTGAGAATGGATATAGACTGTCTCTTCCTGTTGTCATTGCTCCCCAGAAAGATTGCAAATTAGGTATTGATTTTATTAAACAGTTTGATTGGGAAGTACAGCAGGGACGAATGGCTATTCGCTCAAAACACACGTTTGTGTCTGCTGTGTGTGTAGGTTGTTTGCCAGATCCTATATCTTTCCCACAGTCCACTGAGGTTGTGCATTCTGACCATTTTCAAACAAAATGCCCTACAGCAGTTCTGCAGACTACTATTGATGAATTAAGGGAGGCTGGAGTAGTGAAACCTGTGAAATCCAGTCTTAAAACCGGATGGATCATGGCGTTTGACTGTAGATTATTGCAAGTTGAATGCTCTTACCCCACCATTACATGCTGCAGTTCCCTTTATGGCTGATTTGGTACATGCAATACCAGGAGCATAATGGCACATGGTATGCTGTGATAGATATTAGCAATGCACTTTTTAGTATTCCCTTTGAACCATGTAGTCGGGAGATGCGGGCTTTCTCATGGCTCGGGCGACAATATACTTTCTGCCACAGGGATACATACATAGCCCAACCATTTGTCATGAAAATGTTGCACAGACCTTAGAAAAGCTGTCATCCCAATTACCATGTTCAGTTACATTACACCATTATGCAGATGATATCTTATTGCAAGGGACAGATTCCCAGGAAATTGCAGATGTATTAGCTTTAAGTGTGTCAGGGGTTGGAAAAGGATGGGTGGGTTGTTAAACAAAAATACAGGGACCCAGTCAGGATGTTAAATTCCTGGGTATTCACTGGCAAGCAGGTAAAAGGTGTATTCCTGACTCAGTAATTAATAAGATGCAACAATTGGTGAATCCAGCTTCACAGAAAAGTGCAATGAGTTTGTGGTATTTTTAATTTCCGGAGAAATCATACTCCTCATCTCTCTGTTACTGCGTCCTCTAAGGGCACTCTGTAAAAAAGAAAAATGTTTTTCAGTGGACAGAGGAAACCCAACATGCTTTTGAGGCTGCAAAACTGGCAGTGCTAACAGCTCAAGATGGATATGCTGTAAAGGAAAATGCTCCTTTTATTCTGGAAGTCTCCTTATGTCCTACGGGAGATGATTGGTCTCTTTGGCAAATAGATGAGACTGGCCACAAAAATGCCATAGGATTTTGGGGAAGAAAATGGACCCCTGCAGCCTTGTAATATACAATGTTAGAAAAACAAATATTAGGGGTCTACTGGGCATTAATGAAACCAATCAAATTGCAGGAGGAAGAAAGATATTACTTTAAGAACACAGATTCTTATGACCTGGGAAAATGCAGAAAACAATACTGCACCAGCAGGCACTGCTCTTACAAGCGAGTCTGTTGAAATGGAAATGGTACATTGCCAGCTGTGTCCGAGGTTCTTCCGCAGGCTTAACTAAAATTCATGAGGAAGTCATGGATGCCCCTAGTATCACAGATGTACTCCCAGTGTTTGATAGCAATCTACCTGCGAGTCCGGTTTTAGAAGCCCCAGCGTATGATGCTCTGACACGAGAACAAAAGTTACTTACCTGGTTTACTGATGGTATTTCTTTATCACCTGGGAAGATCAAATGCTAAAGACTAATATAGATACCAATAAGCTGATGGTGAGTTATAACAATTGATGTCTTTTTACCAAATGGGAGATCAAAGGACTGGTACTGAAATGCTTTTGAAATATCTAACTTGCAGAAGGACATCTAACATAGCATTTTCTTATTTTAGTTGGATGAGCTGAAAAGACCAGAGCACGTCTCTTTCTTTCAGGATCCACAAGCTCGTAAAGTCCTCCAGATTTCTATGAACAGTGGCTTATATAGAGGAGGGCGTATAAGGGAGGTGTTATTTTGTTCTTTATTGTTCTTTTCTTTATAGTATCACAGTTTACTGTGATACTATATTCAATGTTGATATTTGCTGATTTATTATCCATATATTTACATTTAGTAAACTGTTTTTTTGTTTTTGCAATATTTGTTTCTGTGTGTTCTATGACATAATATACCTCTCATGACCACAACTGTTCACTTTTAACAAAGATACAAAGCAGTGAACTGCATCCAAAGCGTAGCAGGACACAGTTGTACATCAACCAGCACTGACCAGGCAGACCAACAAGTTGGAAAAAGCAAAAATGTTGGTGCACGCAACAGTGCGTGTCAAAAGAAGGAGTCAGAAGTCTGCTTGCTGTCCTCCTACCTAATAGAGTACCCCATAAAACACAAATAAGATTGGAAAGGAGGTAAACCTCAATCAATTTTCAGAGCAGCGTGTTCGTGAGGAGCTAACTAAACTTAAAGTAGATAAAGTGATGGGTGCCAGATGGAATACATCTGAGGGTATTAAGGGAACTTAGAGATCTCCTGGTAGCTCTGCTGGCCGACCTCTTCAATGATGCTTTAGAGTCTGGAGTAGTCCCAGAGGACTGGAAACAGGTGGATGAGGTTCCTATTCATAAAAGTGGAAGTAAGGAGGAGGCTGGGAACTACAGGCCAGTTAGTCTGATCTCTATCGTGATCAAACGAATGGAATCGCTGCTAAAACAGAGGATAGTGCAATTTTTGGAATGCAGTGGATTGCAAGATTTGAGGCAGCACGTTTTTACCAGAGGAAAATCCTACCAGTCGAATCTGATCAATTTCTTTGATTGGGTGACCAGAGTGTTGTATCAAGGGAGAGTGCTAGATGTAGTGTGCTTAGATTTCGGCAAGGCCTTTGACACTGTTCTGCACAGAAGACTTATAAATAAATTGTGCGCCCTTGGTATGGATCCTAGAAACTGGCTGAGCGAGAGGCAACAAAGGGTATGGTAAATGGAATTTTCTCTGAGGAGGGGGTTGTCATCAGTGCTGTGCCTCAGGGATTGGTCTTTGCACCAGTTCTTTGCAGCATTTTTGTGAGCGACATAATGGAAGGGTTGTCGAGAAACATTTGTCTTTTTACCAATGACACCAAAACTTGTAACAGGGTGGACACTCAGGAAGATGTGGAAAACTTGAAGAGGGATCTAGCGAAGGCGTCTAAAGTCTGCTAGCTAAGATTTAATGCTAAAAAAAAAATGCAGAGTAATGCATTTAGATTGCAAAATCCCAAGGGAAAGGTACAGTATTGGAAGTGAAATTCTTTTAAGCACAAAGGAAGAGCAGAATCTGGGAGTGATTTATAGTTGATGAACTTAAGGTGGCCAAACAGGTGGATAAAGTGATGGCAAAAGCCAGAAAGATGCTTGGCTGCATAGGGAGAAGAATGATCAACAGAAAAAGGGAGGTGATATTGCCCCTGTATAAGTCCCTGGTGAATCCTCACTTGGAATACTGTGTACAGTTCTGGAGACCACATCTTCAAAAGGATATAAACAGGATGGAGTCGGCCCAGAGGGCGGCTACTAAAATGGTCCGTGGTCTTCGTTCTAAAGCATATGGGGATAGACTTAAAGATCTAAACATGTAACCCTAGAGGAGAAAGGCAAGACAGGGGAGATATGATGGAAACCTTTGAGATATCTCAAAGGTTTCCATGCACAGAGGGTGAGCCTCTCTCAAAGGAAAGGAGGCTCTAGAACGAGGGGTCAAGAGATAAGGGTGAAAGGGGGTAGACCCTGGAGTAATCATAGGAAATAGTTCTTTATAGAGAGGATGGTGGATGCATGGACTGATCTCCCAGTGGAGGTGGTACAGACCAAAAAACCAGTATCTGAATTTAAGAAAGCATGGGATAAATACAGGGAATCTCTAGGGAAATATAAAGCCAAATTAATGGGTGGATGGGCAAATTAGAATGGTCTTTTTATGTTTGAAACCATAGTGAATGTTACATAATGTATTTTAATGAAGGTTAACACGCAAAAAATGTTAGGACTTAACAGTACTTAATACACGTACAGGGGAGAAGATAAGATTGATTTGATCTAGTATGGCAAAGGTCCATCAAGCCCGGTATCCTATTTCCAACAGTGACCAATCCAGGTCACAAGTACCTGGCAGGATCCCAAAGGGTAAATAAATCCCACGTTGCTTAACCCAGGGGCAAGCAATGGATTCTTGCAGCCCCCAACTTAATAATGGTCTCTTCCTCCAGGAAATTGTCCATACCTTTTTTTTTTTTTTTTTTTTAATTCAGCCGCACTAACCACTTTCACCCCATTCTCTGGCATTGAATTTCAGAGCTTAATTATACATTAAGTAAAAAATATATATATTTTCTCCTATTAGTTTTAAATGTACAACTTTAAAACCAGGGATAAAAATTAGGGAAACAGATCCAGGACCCCAGCAACATGATGTAAACATGCATCTCTGGAGTCAGACATGCTACCTCTGCACCACAAAGTCAGCTTAACCAAGTTTTTTTACAAGATATGAAAGACTCCTGAGGAGAGGGAATTCCTATAACAATAATCCTGTAATTAACAGAGTGAAAAGGGGAGAAGAAAAAAAGGTCAGCAAGGGGGAGAGTGTAACCTAGTAGGCACCAACCTCTTGTTTTCAGGTTGTATACAAGACACTAGATAATGGTGTATCTGATTACGCTGCCCTATTCAGAGCTTGCAGGGATGTAGGAGAAGGCTGAGTAGGAATGACTATTGCAGGGAGAATAGGGGGTGCAGAGTGCTTCAGTGCAACTTGCAGTCTGGCTGCTGGTCCCAGTTATGGCAGCTCCTCAGGGTTCACACAAGTGCTGGCTGCCAGGGAGCCTAACAGAACATCGGAAACGGTTATATCTGGGCCGCCTGGCTCTCGGAGATTAGGATGTGATCATGATTAGGACCCATCCACATGATGTACTTAACGGAGGCATGATAACACGACTCAGATAAAGTATCCAGAAATCTACAAAAAAAAGGTGGCTCAC
The DNA here is from genome assembly GCF_901001135.1 of Rhinatrema bivittatum. Taxonomy (NCBI): domain Eukaryota; kingdom Metazoa; phylum Chordata; class Amphibia; order Gymnophiona; family Rhinatrematidae; genus Rhinatrema; species Rhinatrema bivittatum. Next base: position 24,393,080 of record NC_042625.1, read on the forward strand.
GTTCACAGTAAAGCAACATTTATGCTCCATTCTGACATAGATGCATCTGTCGCCGGACTGCAACAGTTTTTAAAGCACACTAGCATTCACTATACAAGTTTGCTAAAAATCACCGAACAAATCTGGAGGGGGAGGAATCTGTAACATAATCAATCGACAGATTGACCCAATAAAAATGGATTGGGGTGTGTTAAAGATCAAGTGCACATTTGCACTTAAGGCCCCACAGCTATAAATCAGGAACCTGTAAGAAGTTTACGAGAAGAAGTCGTTTTAAAGTAATGTTCCACATTTCACAGAACAGCAGTAGCAGATGCAAAGCAGTAACTGAATCCCCGTGGAAAATGGGAACTTGTAGTCCTTTTTAATGCCCATAAGCACTAACTCTACAGTGGCACTATTCATCACAGGAGATGTGACCATAGCAGAAATGAAACGAGATCAGCTCGAAGCCTTGTACTGTAGGGAAGAGAACTGAGTAGTTAAATTTTGACTTAGGGAATGGCCTCTATTACTGGCATCAGTAGCATGGGATCTTCTTAGTTTTTGGGTACTTGCCAGGTTCTTATGGCCTGGATTGGCCACTGTTGGAAACAGGATGCTGGGCTTGAAGGACCCTTGGTCTGATCCAGCATGGCAATTTCTTATGTTCTTATAGGCTCTTTGCATTTACAATCTCCAAAATATGGAATTAATGTGTATTTATAAGTTGTAATGTTTTTTTTAAATTTTTTTTTAGATCTCTTGAAGAGCACTTCAATGTAGACAGCTTTCAACTCTGCCACTGGATGGTGAAAGTCCTCTTTTAATCTTTTTTGCCCTCTGTAAATCTTTTTTTTTTTTTTTGTCCTGGGAAGAAAGCTCATGGGGGCTTCAATTTGTTTGTTCTGCCTTTGTGGCTCCCATAGTGTGGTTACTGGAGGTTTGCTGAAGGTGATATGGGGGTCTGTCCCATGAGCCAAGACAGTAGTAGGAAGAAATTGTACCTAACAGTGGCAGACAAAGCCCATTCCCCCAGGTCACTGCCAGAATAGGGAGAAAGCCATTATGCCAGGCTGTTGCCATGAGGCAACAGAAGAGAATGGTGGACTAGGGGAAGAAAGACAGAGAACTGGAGGACATGAAACAGGAAGGAGGGTGAGTGCAGAAAGAGAATTTGAAGGTATAAGAGATGAAGGGAGCTGGAAGCCTGGATTGAGATGAGATGGGAAAAAAGGGGGAATCTGAGGGTTGGTTTTTTTTTTGTTGTTGAGTAGGATTGAGAGAAAAGGTTCTAGAAAATTCAGTTTGATGCGTAAGTTTTAGCATCTCAATTCCAGATAATGTTTTTTATCTTCTGGGCCTCAGGGCTGTGTTTCTTTGGCAAAATGTGTAAAAGCAGCTATAGAAAATCAATAAAATAATTAGGATTGGCTCTTCGCTTTCTCCTGGAAGAATTGGCCAACAATATAGCCATTTCTGGAAGTAGGAACCCACCTGGAGAAAGGGTAGGGAAGTCTGAGGATCACATGACCTGTTGGCACATTCCTTAAAGGTTTATATATTTTTTGACTGTTGCGTTCCATTTGTACCCAGCCTTACTTGGAGTTCCCTCTAGGGACAGTATCGGATTCCTCTGCCTTGGACAGTTCAGTGTTCAATCCTTTTTGAGGGATCTTTTTTTTTTTTTTTTTTTTATAATTTCCAGATGTTGCTGAGCTTCCAGTTATAGTATACAAGGTACTAAGGCTTACAGTTTCTAGGTAGCTCTTGCATTTAATAATACTTTCTGCTTCATTGAGAGCTTTGTAAACACTATAGCTGCATTTAGAGTAGATTTGGCCAAGTCTCCAGCCAGCCATAATAATTTTTACTTAGAAAGATTTATGTGTAAGGTGTTGTCTTTGTATTTGCCAGATGCCAGCATTGCTTACCCCTTTTCCCCCTTTTGGACTAGTTTTAGGAATCATTTGTTTGACACATGGTCAAAGACATTCTCCTTCAGTCAAGTGCAGTCATTCCTTTGTGCCCCCCTGAATGTTAGTGGAGTCCCTGATTCTTAATCCTGTTGGGTACCTCAGATATTGAAGATATGGAGTAGTTAAAATTTTTTGTAGGGTTATTCACCTACATTTAGTTTTGGTTTGTGGCATGCAGTTGTTCAGATGACCCTTCAGACGTTTTATGGAAGTTGTCTGTCCATGTTCTGGAGGGTTATAAACTAGTTTTCATCCTATTTTGCAATGCTTTGGTTTCTCTCAGTATTTTACAGCATCATGGTTTTATTTACATCTATATTGGTGAATGTTGCTTTTCTCTAGTTTTATTATCAGTGGGAAAGAAGAAACCTATAACTTGAACCTGTTAAATTTAAACAGCACTGAAAGAAGAGAGCAGATTTATGAGGCTGACTACATTTGAAAGCTGACCAATCTCCATGGAATATTTTAGCTATCACGTGCTAACTTTGGTACAGATCTATTATTTGAAATGTGTAAGTAATTATAGGATCCAACAGTCTAGTAAGACTTGATTCTAGAATGACTATCAAAGCTAAGTGATAAGATTTTATATTTAAAAATGTTAATAGGCTTATCACCATCTGATTCCAGAGGCAGAGTTGGAAGCTGTATTACCCTATTGCCTTCCTTTCTGGACATGTCTGGCTAGGCTATTAAACTTTAAAGATGGTGGGAGAAGAGAACAGGAGAATTATTTTTTTTTTTTTGTATTTAAAACCATCCAGGAAACGCAAATACTTGTAGGTCCAAGATGACTTGCTGGTCAGAATAAATGGCATGGGAGCCTGGAGTTGTTGAGATGCAAAGAAGAAAATACTCTAACAGAAACATTGCACAAAAAAAATGCAGATTCCAGGCTGATGCATAGACCTTGATGGAGAATAGAATATCGAATATCTGAAAGTTCATTGTGTGAAGCCCATTCAGAATACTGCATTAGTACAGTTATGCAATTATACCACAGATGCTTTGGGTAACTTTTGGAAAGATGGGAATTCATTTTGGCATGATGAATCCATGAACCAAGAATTAATCGGCAGTAGAGATTTTAAGCTTTTAGTGACCAAGTCAATCCACAATCCACTTATGTCTTATACAAAACTACAGCTTGAAACCACAGATCTTCATACCTGTTAAACCTACATGGCAATCTTAGCACTTCCATGTCATGCTTTCGGTATAATCATAGAGGCAGATTTTCAAAGGGTTACGCGTGTAACCCCCAAAAAGCTGCCCCTGCGTGTGCCGAGCCTATCTTGCAAATGGCCGCTGTGCCTGGAGGCTCTGGCTCCACCCCTTTTTGCAAGCCCGGGACATACGCGCGTATGCCCCAGGTTTGCAAAAAGGGGCTGGGCGTAGGCATGGCCGGAGCCTCCAGGCACAGCGGCCATTTGCCGCATGCCCGGCATCCCAGGCCGGCTGTCAGCTGGCACTTGTAAGCTACGTCTGCCAGGAGGCAGGCGCAACTTACCCAACAAAGGTAAGGGGGGTTTCTAGGTAGGGCTGGGGGCGGGTTAGGGAGGGGAAGGTTGGGGGAGGGAACGGAGGAAGGCTGCGCGGCTTGGCGCGTATAAGTTGCACAATTGTGCACCCCCTTGTGCGCGCCGACCCTGTTATAAAATCAGGCGTAGATTTGTTTGCGCCGGGTTGTTGCAGGACATGTAAAATCGTGTTCTGTTTGAAAATTAATTGGAACGGAGGAATAGTGTGATTGCTACCCGTTTGAAGTTCGGAAAAAAGAGGGGCTGAAACACAATTTTATTTGATATTGATGATTTGCTGTGGAGAAAAGTCATAATCGAACTTACACGAAAACAATTTTGATACGAACCATAGTTGTGGGAAAGAAAAAGATCAAGAGACGGCGACATAAGAACTTTATTGTGATATATAATAGCATAATTTATTAATTGCAACAGCAAGAATCTTCAAGTAATTCAATAAAATGAGAGAGCAAATTCAAGTCACGGGAGAACAAAAATTGGATTAAAGAGATTGATAATTTTTGTTGTGGGAAAGACAAGATAAAGTGACGGTATTATAAGAACTGCAACTGAGATATATAATGACATCATATTCTAATATCCATTATTGATGTTTCATTGAGAATCAGTTGCGAAGAAAATGCTTTAATGAGAACAAGCTGTGAAGAAAATTCATAATTAAATGAAGTCATATTGAAATAATATTTTGTCGAAAGAGATATAAAATTATAGTTGTGGGAAAGAAAAGATTAAGGGATGCCATTGTAAGAACTTTATTGAGATAAACAATAGTACTATGATTCAATATGTTTTGGAAATAAGACTTTGAACACAAAAAAATTCAAGCAATTTTACTAAAATTCAAAATAAGAGAGTAAAAGACCGGTGATTGTAACAATTGGCTCATAAGAAGTTTCTGAAAATTCTGATCTCTTGCCAATACTGAGGTCTTCTCTCTAATTAAAAAACTTAATGTTTAAAAAGTTTAAGATTAATAAAGTCCAAAATTTTTTTAACAGCGAATAAATAACATAAAGAAATTACAGTAATATTTGGCAGCAAATATCTAAATACATAAGTAGTTCATTTTTTGTAATCTTCAAAGCAATATCTAGATTCCAGACAGTGCTTTACCAAAGGAGCTTGCATTTTTTTTTAACAAGTAGCCAGACAGTTGTTATGATCAATTAAACAGACTCTTAATAGCCCTCTTTTTACATACCACATACATTATATTCTGTCCCTGCCCTAAAATTTATCTCGCATAAGAAGACCAACACGATGTTCTGGTCTGCAAGTACATCTGGAATCCAGTTGTAGGATGGATCCAAGTTTTTCCTTGGAATAACTGCTTACATAGGGAACACAATCCACATAGGAAATGTGTATCCTCCTCTGATTTGTGGACTTATTTTGCTATAAAAGCTGATTTTTCACTACTATTTCTTTAAAATTATGACCTCCATGAATAAGCTATAATTGGGGGATCTTTAAAAACTTGATGTAACTGTAACCTGCTCCAGTGTATACAGATGGATGTCACCACTGCTGATTTATCAGTATATTTCAAAACACATACGTGTCTCATTGTGTCTGCAGGTTTTGTACTGCAGTAACAATTCTCAATTTGCAAACTGAGCCCTTTTATAGGCAGATTTTATAACGGACACAGGATATCCTTGTCTCAAAAATCCTCGTGCCATGGACCTTGAACTCTGTCACATCTGCTCATAATCACCGATGGCCGATAGGTAGATCCTTTCAGTCGTTACAGATGATGGCTTTCAAACCATCCCAAAATGTGGGGTGGTCTGTGGCTTTTCAATGTAAAGTAGTTCAAAAATGCTGTTGTCTTACTATCCAGATATGATTTCCTCAAGATGGAACATCATGGAGAACTTCAAATTTTGATCACAAGAATTTAGCCGTGTTTGGTTCCACCATTACATTCTTTCCTAAGAGTCCGTGACACACAAAACAATCAATATATCTATAACAAGAAAAAAGTGTATTGAAACCACTGACATAAAAAATGTTCCTCGGAACAAGCCACATCTAGATCAGTAGTATCAAGAGCCATTGTGGCCTCCATTGCCGTGCCATGAATCTGTAAATAGAATTGTTGATTAAAACAAAAATAATTCTGACAAAGTGCTATTCTTGCTAGCTCTACAATGAACTCAGTAGGATCTCTCTGTGGTCTAGAATAGATCTCAAAGCCAAAGCATCTGTAATTTGCACTGCTACCTCCTGTGGAATATTTATTTATTTAAAAATGCTTCTGATCTGCCTTCAGCAATAAAATTTGTGCTAGGCGGATTACAACAAAGATAATAAACATAAAACATTTAATAATACTAATATATGCCCTTCATTGTCGAGAGTAACCAGCATAACAACATTTGTTGATAAATCTCAAAGCTCCCCTAGAATTCCTAGCATATGAAATGAATCTTGTATAAAAGATCTCCCAGAGATAAAAGGTTTACAAAAAATAAAAATAGTCAATGAAGATAGATAGCAGTTCCACCAAGGAGCTCTTAAAAGATACAACAGGGCTACCCAGAGGTTCCCATAAAGATGGTAAGCAGTTTGGGCCGCTATAGAACGCTGGGATTTTAGGATGTGTAACCGTCCGAAATCTAGCTTCCCTAGAAATGATATATCCCACAGACCTGGCTGATTATAACAACCGCTGCAATATGCATTTCTAAAGACAAGGTGGGATCCTCTGCAAGTTTACTGTGTGTCGTTTCCCTGTTGCTGTATTTCCGTCACATACTAATCTTTGCTCTGTACCAGAATGACTCTTCCCCCCCCCCCTCATTAGCCATCTTAATGATTTAAATGATCATTATTTATTCAATCCCAGAGTCCTTCTCTCTCATGTGTTCAAATTAAAAAAAAAAAATGGATGCAATGAGAGGGAGCTCAGGGTGAAGTACCTGGCCACCCGATGTAACATGGCTGCCAGGCTCGACCTTGCGTGGCTCTTGGGGGGGGGGGGGGTAAGGAAAATGGGGTGTCTTTGTTAGATTGGGCTGACGGTTAGAGTAGAGAGCTGGTGGGAAAATTAAAGAGAGAGAGAAGGGGTTTATACAGACCTGATTAGCCTATTGGCACTAGTACTGAGGGAAAAGAGGAGGAGTTTTGGGGGGGTGGGGGGTGGTCTGGCCACAGGCTGAGTGGTTCACTTGCCTGTTTCCTTCCTGCGAGCTGCATCCCTCCCACCCACCCTTGCTATGTTTTATGGCTTGTTCGGGGAAGGGGGGTTTGGTCATCGCAGTTGGGGTAAGCGGGGTAGCCCAAGCCGGCTTGAGTTTCAGCAGGAGGCTGAATTGTTTGCTGACTTGACCGGATGGTCAGGTCCGGAAATTCTGTGACTGGAGCAATTGGGTGCACTTGTTCCATGAGTAGCTTCATGCTGGGCTGAAGCAGGAGTTGTGTGAGCTGGTGCTGGCAAGCCGCCAGTGGCCTGCAGGCTTGGGTGGTCTGGGGGCGTTCATTTTGCTGGTGGTGGCGGGTGAACACAGAGGCCTGGTTATTTTTTTAGTACAGTCAGCTCGGGCTGTTGCTTATACGTTTGTTAATAAAGCTGCGACCTGTTTGATTCCAAGCAGAGTGTGTGTGTGTGTGTGTGTGTGTGTGTGTGTGTGTGTCTACATGCCTGCCTGCCTCCCTCCCTCCCCCCCCCCCCCCCCCAATCTTTTTGTGACAGGATGGATGAAGGGAGAAAGTGAAGTCCTGGTTACCCATGTTATTAGGACTGTTCTACACTAGCTAAATCTTGCAAAACTTAATCCTCAAAGGTAGCCAAATAAAGGATCCATGGGACCTAGCGGAAACCCTTTGAGATTTATGTCTACGATAGAGCCATCAGTATATTCTCCATCTTGCTGTGAAAAATCCTAAAAAATCTATATAATTCAATCTGGCATTTAAATGGATCATGTAACTGTGTAGGGGCGTATGATGATTCCTTATTTAGGGCTTGTTCTTGAGTAGGTGTCAAATTCTTTTCTCCCCGGAAGGTTAATTACGCTGTTCCCGTCTGGTCTGTATGGAGGGTCTAGCCCGTTGTGTCTCCTCCTGCAATCACGGAGGTTGTCTGATGTCATAACTGCTGGGGGATGGAAAAATATGTCCTAAAGGAGGGGCACCATGCCAGAAGGCTGATTAAGAAGTTCAACATGCTTTTTACATTTGGAAGTGCGTTTGTGAGTATGTTTGTTCTGATTCTTTTCATTCTTGTAAAGTTCCCCCTGAAGCAGAGATCTTTAGAAACATGGTCCCATGTTGGGGTCTTTGATATGAGGTGTAGAAGCAAGCACAGGGTTTGGGTTTTTTTTTCCATGTGAAAGATATTTACTTTGGAGCGTATTGACACACAAGTTGATCTGAACATTTTTTTTTTTTTTTTTAAACCATAACTATAAAACTTATGATTATACCAAACGTGTGGTATGGAACTAAGCATGCCGAGTACGTCTTAACGGGTATGAAGGTCTTTGGTTTCAAGCTGTAGTTCTGTATAAGAGTCGTAAGTGGATTGACTTGGTTTAAGGATGATTTAGCCTCTCTTCAGTTGACCGTTTGCACTGGTGACTTTCAGAAGCCCTTTCTCAGTGCTGATAGTTCTGTGACTGCTGCTTACTGCACCTTTTACCATGACACAAAGCTGTTCATGTACTACCTCATTATCACTGCGTCCTGTAACAAGAAACAGAAGAAAAGTCAGTCCTATGAGAATAGCTGGAGGTAAGGGACAATGTGTCCAGTGAAAACCTCTCCAAGTGTGGCAGTGATTTTACAAACCTGCCTCATTGCTGCTCTTTTGAAAGCAAAGTCGGGCTGCTTGGGGGCGGGGTGTGAGAGATTATATAGTGCAAGAGAGTCTAATGCAAGGATGATGTAACGGGTCAGTGGGACGATGGGAACGCACAGAGTGGAACGTGTGCTCTCCTTTCTAGGGAGTCCTCCGAGCAGAAAGGCTCCTCCACACTGCCTAAGGGTCTTGTGGAGCCAGAGAATATTTATTTAAAATTGCTTGTATTAGAATAGACTTTCTAAGCGGATTCCATAAACTGCAGAAGGCTTTGAATTTTTTCTATAGGACGATATGTTCCAGTCTTAAAACACTTTACTGTCCTATAGAACCTGTAAGGGAATTTCTTTTGTATTGTTCCAGGAAGGAGGCTGGAATCTGGCCCCAGGCCCTGGAAAATTAGGGGTGCAGATGCATCACTGGCCCTGAATTTTTTATTTTTATTTTTTTAATAAATTTAACAAAATACAAAAACATACGTTTGTGAAGGAATCATACATGATTTGAGAGAAGATAAATATAAGTGAAGGAAAAAAAAAGAAAGAGAATATAAATCCTTCACAGTCATTACTATTAGACTGCGATTGGAAGGACCATATTAAAGCAAAATTTGTAAAATACAAACAAAATAGACTACTGATATGTTAGCTGAATTAATGCTATGTGTCTTCACCATTGTTTTGGTGTTGCCCTGGCTTGTAGAAACAAATTTAACTGACCGGGCTGATAGAAAACGTATTTCTTGCCTTCTAACTTAACTTCATATTTACATGGAAATCTTTGAACAAAGGATGCTCATAAAAAGGTCACGTCTTACGTCCTCCTTGGGAACTGCTTACACCAGGGCTTCCAAAACCTGCCCTGGGGACCTCACAGCCAGTCGGGTTTTCAGGATATCCACAATGAATATGCATGAGATACATTTGCATGGCCTTTGGAAGTTTCTTCTTTCTGTATTATAGCTACGTAGCATGTTTGCATGTTCCAGGCCTTGAACGTTCAGATGTGAGAAGACACTCCAGGGCACACCAGATGTACCTCGGAGATAGATATTTATGTATTAGTGTATGCAGATTTATCTCATGTATATTCATTGTGGATATTTTGGGAAGCCCTGGCTTATGCCTAACCTGAGTAGGTTTAGATAAATCAGGAAAAGTTGCAATCTTGTGCCATGCCCCCCAAAACATATTCTGTTTGGCCCGGAAGAACATCTTTAAAGTCCAGTCTTTGTCAGGGTCTAGAGCAAAAGCTATCCGCAGAGTTGTCCTCCCAGAAATTTCTACTTGGGAATCCTGCAAATAAGCAGTAAGATTAAAGCTATCTGTTTATAGATCTGCTCAAGCAGAACCTTCTACTTCAGGTTAGGCCCAGATGCAGTTGGCAAATAAAAACCCTTGACTACTGATGGAATAGGTTCCAAAGTAACCTTCGAAATCTCCTGATAAAATCTTTTCATCATATCACTAGGAGCTATCAGCGGGAACTTAGGGAAATTTTAAAAGATGAAGATTACATATTTTACATTGATTCTTTAACATTACTAATTTACATTGGTTAATATTCTTATCCTTCAAGCAAATTCACATCCTTGAGTTTTGGGTTGGTTTTTTTTTGCTTAGTCTCCACCTGCTCCATTCTCTGCTCAAGATCTCCAGCTGCTTGTACTTGGGTCTTGACCTGAGAATGAAGTCTTTTAAAGATAACAAAGAACTATCAATCCTTGTTGTCAAGATTTTTCTCTGAACCGATGTTGGCCGCCCATAGAGAGTCCAGAGTTATGACTGGTTTGGTTTAATAGAAAGTCTCTAAATATGTGAGGTCTGGTAGCTCCGGGGGTAGATATTGGGTCCAACAGGAGATATCAGTCATGCAGATAGCGTTCTCCTGGTTGTCACTCCCTCTGCAGTAGACTGTTGAAAATACTCCTGGTAACCCTGGTGATAGTCAACAATCAGGGCTAAGTGAGATGAGTGCCATGTTAGGGTTGGGTGCTGAAGTCCCAAGAGCATTGCATGCCAAAGCTTTATCTTGAAGCATAGGAATGATAAACCCATACGAGAGAGTCTTGAGCCAATTGAGTGGGAGGAACAGGCCCTGATGGGGGGAAAAGCCCAAATACAATGACCCTGAATTTCCAAAGGAAAACTCTCTGCCTGGGGGAATTTATTATTTTTATTTATTTATTTATTTATTTATTTTTTAATTACCCAATGTGGGTGTCTGGGTTGGGTGTGTGTGCAGGTGCATCTTAGTTTTGTCTGCTATAAAGTTGGAGCCAGAGGACATAAAACATTCTTACTACCAGGATGGAAATGAGGTGTAGTCAGACATCAGAGTAGGAGAAATAAAGGAGTTAAAAAAAATATATATATCAATGCCAAAGAAAATTTCTAGTGTAAAGTTCCGCCCAACAGATCTTAGTCTTGCATTTTGTTTATTGGGAACCCAGTATTTTACATTTTGTAGCGAGGTGGTTCCTTGATAAAAGACAGTGCTGGCTGTCAAGGCCACTGATTCCCAAACCTGAGCTGGGGGAATCTTCGGCCAGTTGGGTTTTCCTGATATCCACGTTAAATATGCATGCGTGAAGATGCATAAGGTGGATTTGTATAACCAGGCTCTCTAATGTATGGAGCTTCATCTTGGGCATATCCGCTGCTGATATCCTGAAAACCCAATCGGCTGTGGGGCTTTCCAGGTCAGGATTGGGGGGGAGGGGCCTGGCCTAGGAGAGCTGGAAGATGGTGAATAGAGCATGCGGTCAGTGTGAATATCCTGGACATGGCCTTTGGAGGTTTCTTCTTTCTGTACCTCAGCCACATACGCTTGTTTGCATGTTCCAGGCCTTGAACGTTCAGATGTGAGAAGACACTCCAGGGCACACCAGATGTACATTGGAGATAGATATTTATATATTAGTGCTTTTTTTTTCTGTAGTGTGGGTGATCATACCACGCACAGCTTCTTACGCCTGTTACTCGGGCATAATTTTATTAAGGGGGACAGCAGCAATTGTTCTAATTCAGTGCAATGCACTAGCAACGTCAGAGAGCTTTTTCTTGTATTATCCTGTAAATGTTTTACAAAAAAAAAATAAATGCTAATTTAGTTTTCAGGAAGCAAAAGTACAGCTGCTCAGAAGTTATCTACCAGCCCACAACTTGGCTCCACTTCAGCTTGTGTGCAAAACCCATCTGGGAGCCATGTCCTGTGGTAACTCAGCTTACATTCAGAGAACTTTCCCATACTTACTGCTGATTAGAAATAAATTGCTTGCACATTTCAGTCTTGCATATGCTATTTTAAGATGAGCGGTGCAAAGCTGAATTAACAGCCCATCTCTGCGAATAACGCACAGCGCTGACGTATGCTGTAAAGTGCGCCATTAGTGTTGCGCAGATGAATTTCTGCTCAGACTTGGCAGGTTAGCACGCTCCAGACAGTCATGAGCATCTGTCGTAGGTGCAGACACCAGCACCGGACTCGAAACGTCCAGCAGTTTGGTCCTTTTTGAAGGCGCCGTGTCGTCTTCATTTTCTGGTTGATGGCGCTGTCGCGCGCTCTGCTGCCTTCAGCACTGGGCGGATCGGTGTTGCCGAAGGCAGCTTCTGTAGTTAAGCAGTGTGTGTTTTCACATGTTGACGCTACAGTATAACTCTCTCTAAGTAAACCATCAAAGACTTCCTTCAGAAATTATGCTGACGCTGTCTTATTTTTACCAAAGGGAACATGTGTTTTAGGTAGCTGTGTCAGCTTGAGCAAACGCTATATGGATGTGAAGAGCCAGCAGAGAAATAGTAGCTGCTTGCCACTGATCATCCCACCGCATTTTAAGGTGTTTGCACCAAATAAAAGAAAAACATGCATTCTGAATTCCTGTTCTGCTTTTTTTGTGGCAGGAAGATCTACAAACCAACACTTTTTTTTTTTTTTTTTTGGTAATTCTTGACAATGCTTATTAATGGGATAAAATAAGTTCCTTAATGCTATCCCGAGAATTGTAGTTCTTGATTTCCTGGTGGATGCATGTTTGAACATGGACGATCCCAGATTCCAGGCTGAGTGCATGCATTTGCCAAAGACCTGAGGCTTCTTCGATTGTCGTTCGTCACATTCCTCTAGCAGAAAAACACTTTTTAAAAAATTTTAAAAGCCTGTTGCGTGCCAAAGCCTGGAGATACGCGCAGAAGTTGGGCCGGCGCGCACCATGCAGATTTTAAAAGGCGCCTGTGTACACACGTTTCTCCTGTACGCACACAAAAAAATGTTTTGCAGAAAAGGGGGCGGGGCATGGGTATTCCAGGATTTATGAATGAAACCAGCACATAAATACGTGAACAGGCGCGCGCCGGGGTCCCTTACCGTGTAACTTTACTTCTGCTATGGATGGTGTGTAAGTAATAAAACAAAAAAAACTAGGCTAGACAGCAGAGTTTTAAGGGTCTGGGCTAACGGGGTAAAAGGGAGGCTAATTAACTAGTGGGTAAGGAAGTCCTATCCTTTACCTGGGCAAACTGGGAATGAAGTGGTTTAACTGGTAATTGTGTCATCGTGCATTTCTATTAAAGTCCCCTCACTTATGCGGTAGAGGAGGCATTTGCACACACGAGCGCGTCCATATAACAGTATGCGCACATGTACGCGCATACAGCCTATTTTATACCATGCGCACATAAATGCATGTATGTTATAAAATGGCTGTCCTTTGATGTGAGCCGGCAATCGTACGTACATGTGCACCTGCGTGGCCGTTTCAAAGTTACTGACAAATCGGACATGTGACAACAGATCCAAAAACGGGTTGAATTAGCCCATGTCTGAAACGTGTGAGCAGTAGCCAGGGTAGAGACCTTTATGATGGACCCTGCTGCTCACAACTTTCAAACTATTCATCTAGCAGCAAATCTGTGAACAGACCCTCTGTGGAGATGCTTGTACTTTTTTTTTTTTTTGTTCTTTACTGGGAACAGATTCTGAATGGAGATCTACTACAGTATTTTATAACCTGCATGTATTAGGTAAGCGCAGATTTCTTAGCGTTCAGACAGATGAATCCAGAACCAGTGGGTTATGCACCTCTACCATCAGATGGAGATGGAACAAAGCTGACATCACAGTATATATACCCCTGCAGTGGCATCAGCCCGCCAGTATTCTCAGTCTCCAGCAGATGGTGGATGCGCATCTCCTTTCTAGGGATTGCTTAAAGTTTTCAGAAGGAGAAAAGAAGAAAATATTAATTCTCCCCGCTCTTCTGTGGTGGTACCAAATGGTCCCCTCCCTCAGTTGAGAATTCCTGAGGTGATATATATTGGATTTTCCCTCTGGTAGCTGATTTTCAGCTGGCGTGGACTTAGCTGTAAAAGCAACTGAAAGGCGAGCGGGTGCAGTAAGCCGAGCACTGTGGTGACAGTATATACCCTCTCCCTCCGCAGCCAGAGACAGACTCTGTGCTCCGCCGGGATGGGCTGAGCTCAGATAAAGTAAAAAAAAAAGAACAGAGGAGAGTTATTTGTAGGGATTCCTCCTTCCTCCAGTGTCTGTGCTCGGTGCGCCTATCTGATGTTCGTTCCTGTCTCTGTGGGAGTTTAGGGGACATGGGCAGCCTGGTAGGTTGAGCATCCCTTTCAGGCTAGGCCCCGCTCCTAGGCTTATCTATGTGCGCCATTTGGTAGGCCGGCAGTGTGTTTGCACATTTTTCCTGCACATTTGGCTGCCCTCTTCAGCACCATATGTTTGTGTGAGTGCATCCAGCTGTGCATCCAGTTGTGCACCCAGTCTTTGGATGCTTAGTTGGATGTCTACTTGGGCGTCCAGTTGGTAGCAGCATCTAACTGAAGCACATGCTTATCTATATGCACATCCTGAGTGGCATTAAGGGCACTCATCGAGGCACAGGGTTGTATGCTTACATTTTGGATGCCTATTTATTTATTTATTTTTGCGGCATGAATACAGCTGGACGCACACCTTTCAGTCGCCTGTTAAGCATACTGACAGACTGAATGTAACTATAGTTAAGAAACCTAAGTGCCTTGCCTTCTGCTGCCTGTCATATTCAGGCATCTCAGGCTGGCATTCCCTCTAACTTGTGCCAGTGCTGCTTGGAGGCTCAGGGAGAATTGCCTTAGTCTGATTTTACGAAATCCGGTTCTTCCTAGCCTAATTGCCTGGGTAAAGATGTGTCAGAAGGGGGCGTCTGACCTTGGAACTTCCCTAACTGGTTTGATAGTGGGGGAAGGTAGTTCAGTGGGCACAGGGCAGGTGCTTCCTGGTTTTGGCATGGATCCTTCTGACTTTTCTTGGGTGGAATTTCTTCAAGGTTTGCAATCCTTTCTTCAGGCGTAGTCTCAGCCCCGACTAATCTTGCCAGGTCAGAGTCACGGATGGTGACCTCCTGGTGCTGCGGTTTAAGTGTCGACGGACGCCGCTCTTGGTGTACTGTCTTTCCTGTAGGGACCCGGATGGCACAGAGGATGAAACAGATACTCCCTGGAGGATGGGGAAATTCCTCCAGGATTGGAACCGTATAGGACTATGTTGCATAGAGATGAGTTACCGGCTCTGATTTTCCAGTCATTAAAGATGCTGGGAGTCCCTGGGGCAGAATCCTTGTCTGAGCCAAAGAAAGATACCATTTTGATTTCTTTGCTTAAAGCCTCTTGTGTTTTTCGTGATATGGAAGCCATTCAAGAATTAATTGATCTTGAGTGGGACACCCTGGAGGCTAATTTCAAAGGGGGATGAGTCTTGGAAGGCCTGTACCCCCTGGATCCAGCAGCAAAAGAGCAGTTGCATTTTCCGAAAGTGGGATGCACTTGTGTGTGCTGTCACCAAGCAGATGACTATCCTCGTAGAGGGAGGAGCGGCTTTGAAGAATGCGCACATTAGGAGGATTGAAGCCATCTTAAGATAGTTTCTTGTTGTTCCCTGGAGGCTTGCTCCTGTTTACTTCTCTCTCAGGAGGTCGATAAATCTAGTGTGAACTCCAGGGCAGTGATAAGGCCAGCAGGCCCCTTTTTAGCAGATGTGGGCTGTGATTTGGTCTGCATTTCAGCCAGAGGGGTGGCTTCGGTAATACTAGTCAGGCATCAGTTATGGCTGACAAATTGGTCGGCTGATGTGACCTCAATCTAAACTTACGAAGTTGCCCTTTAAAGCTCAATAAATGGGGCAAGTCCCCAGTTCCTCTGTTACCAGAGGATAAGAAACAGATGCTGCACTCCTTTAGCATGAGTAGTCATGCTAGGAGATCCAAATGACCCTATAGAGGAGTGGCCTTTCAGAGGACTCGACCTTTCGGTAGGTCTCAGTCCTTTTGCCCCGGACAACCCAAATGGGGCACAGGCTCAGGTAGTGGGTCGAAATCATGTCAGACCAATGGGTCCTGGAGGGTGATATGAGATGGATATGCGCTAGAGTTTCACACTTGTCCTTGGGATGTGTTCATGTTGTCTCCCTGCCACGCCCCACAGAAGAGGCAGGCAATGAAGTGAAAATTGTCGAAGCTCCTCAGTCTAAGGGCTGTGTTTCCAGCGCCCACGCCGCAAGAAAATGCGGGCTAATATTCCATTTATTTCATTGTGCCCAAGGAATGCTCTTTTTGTCCCATCCTGGATCTCAAAGGAGTCAACTCTCATTTGTGGGTGACTTTTTCACATGGAAACCTTGCACTCAGTGATAATGGCCATGCAGTTGGAGTTTGACATTATTGGATCTGTTCAAGTGGTACCTACATATTCCCATCCGGCTAGAGCACCAATGTTTTCTGCGATTTGCGGTTTTGAGACATCGTCAGTTTTGAGTGCTGTATTTTGGTCTGGTCACCGTGCCCAGAACTTTTTCCAAGGTAATGGTAGTGGTGGTGGCAAAGTTGAGAGAGAATGGGATTCTGGTACTCCTGTACTTGGATGACTGGCTGATTCGGCCAAGACTCTGGAAGAGAGCTTCCTGGTATCGTGCAAGGTGATCTGCTTGTTGCAGGAGTTTGGTTGGCTGGTGAACCTGGCCAAGAGCAGTCTTAAGTCATCTCAGTCGCTAGAGTATCATGGTGTTTGCTTCATGCCGGAAGGTCATATTCAGAACACTGTATGCCCAACAGTGCGGTCCTATCTGCAGGTGCTTGGATTGATGGCAGTGACCCTGGAAGTGGTTCCATGGGTGAAGGCGCATATGCATCCTCTACAGTGCTCCCTACTGTCTTGTTGGTGCCCACAGTCTCAAGACCATTCGATTCAGCTTTACCTGCCGAAAGAGATCTGCACTCACTTACAGCAATGATTAAAGGCGGATCATCTGAGAGAGGGGGTTTCCCTAAGGTCACTGGACTGGCTGGTACTCAAGACAGATGCGAGCCTCCAGGGTTGGGGGGGGGGGCTCGCTGTCTGGAGCTGATAGCACAAGGGTGCTGGAGTCCAGAAGAGTCTCTCTGGAGTATCAATTGGCTGGAAGCATGCCAACTGGACCGTGTGGTCCAGTTGGCATGCTTATGGTTTGGTGACCGGTTGCGGGGTCGAGCAGTCCGAATACTGTTGGACAATGCAATGACAGTGGCTTACATTAATTGGCAGGGAGGGACCAAGAGCCAGCAAGTATCACAAGAAATAGCCTAGCTTATGAAAGTACATCTTTAGGAGATCTCAGCCTCGAACATTGCAGGAAAAGACAATGTAAGAGCAGACTTTCTCAGCTGACAAGAGTTTGGATCCAGGAAAATGGGAATTGTCAAATGAGGCATTTCAGTTGATAGTGGGTTGCTGGGGCCTTCCATTTCTGGACCTACTAGCGACTTCTCGCACTGCAAAGGTTCCTTGTTCCTTTAGCCACAGGAGAGATCTAAAGTCCCTGGGAATCAATGCCCTCATGCAAGAGTGGCCAGAGGGCGAGCTGCTGTACATCTTCCCCATGTGGCCCATGTTCAGCAGAGTGATCCAGAAGATCGAGGGTCACAGGAGGATGGTGCTTCTGGTAGCACCAGATTGGCTCAAGAGACCATGATATGCAGATCTGCGAAGGCTCCTGATAGACTCTTCCCCCCCCCCCCCCCTCCGGTTTCCAGTGCACAGGGATCTGTTGCAGCAGGGCCCTGTTCTTCACAAAGATCCGACTCTATTTTGTCTTATGGTATAGTCTTTGAGAGGCTGGCTTACTGAAGCATGGATATTCTATTGCAGTGATTGCCACTTTGCTGTGAGCGAGAAAGTTTTCCACATCCTTAGCCTATGTGTGGGTTTGGCAAGTGTTTGAGACTTGGTGTAAAGAACGAGAGGATTCTTCCTCATTCAGTTAAGATCCCGTTCATTTTGGAATTTTTGCAGGATGGATTGCATAAAGGGTTGGTCCTTAATTCCTTGAAGGTAGAGGTAGTGGCTCTTGCCTGTTTGAGGGGTCAGATAAATGCTGGACCCTTGTTGGTTCATCCAGATGTGGCCCATTACTTGAAAGGAGTGAAACATTTTCATTCTCCCTTGCATTTACCTTGTGACGTCTTAATCTGGTTTTGGATTTCTTAGTGGGCCCTATCTTTTGATCGATGCGTAACCTTTCCTTGTGGTTATTGACCTTGAAAACTGTGTTTCTTGTGGCAATTTGTTCTGCACGTAGAGAATCTGAGCTGTAGACCTTGTCTTGCTGGGAGCCATTCCTTTGAGTGACTCCAGGGGGCAATACTGCTGCTTACTGTTCCTTTCTTTTTGCCCAAAGTGGTCTCTGATTTTCACTTGAATCAGTTCATTTCCCTGCTGTCTCTGGATAGGGAGAGAGATGCAGAGGAATATTGCCTGTTGAGACCCTTGGATGTCAAGAGACTTACCATAATAAATCTGGAGGTTTCTTAACCTCAGGAAGATGGATCGCCTATTTGTTCTCCATGGTGGAAGTAAACAGGGCAAGCCCGCTTTGCGGGCTACAATAGCTCGCTGGATTAAGGAGGTAGTCACAGCTGCATATGTGGATGCTGAGCGGCCGTTGCCTAGTCAGGTTAGGGCTCATTCTACTGTCTCGGTAGAACCCGCAACCTCGGGGCTATTTGATTCAGATCCTCCTGCCAATGGAAGTCTCTTCCCAACTGCAGTGGTGAGCTGCAGGTGGATCATCTAAGGAAAGGAGTTTCCCTAGCACCATCGGACTGGCTGCTATTGACCACAAATGTGAGCCTCCTTGGTTGGGGTGCTCACTGTCAGGAGCTGATGGTGCAAGGGCACTAGAATGCATAGGATTCTGTCTGACAGCCAGGGCGGTTTGAATTGGCATGTTTGTGGTTCAGCGACAGGCTGCAGGGTCAGTCGGTCTAGATAATGTCGGACAATGCGACGACTGTGGCTTATACCAATCGGTAGGTAGGAACCAAGAGCCAGCAAGTGTTACTGGAAATGGATTATCTTATGGAATTGGCAGATGTACATCTCCAGATAATCTCAGCCTCACACATAGCAGGAAAAGACAATGTAAGGGCAGACTTTTTCTCAGCAGGGAAAAGTCTGGACCCAGGAGAATGGGCTTTATCAGAAGAGGCATTTCTGATAAATCCAGAGTGATTCTGGATCACTGGTGTCCCCCATTTCTAGACCTGGCAACTTCTTGCAGTGCGAAAGTTCCGTGATTCTTCAGTCGCAGGAGAGATCTGAAGTCGTCAGGGATCGATGCCCTGGTGCATGAGTGGCTGGAAGACAAGTTGCTGTATGCCTTTCCTCCATTGCCCATATTGGGCAGATTAATCCAAAGGATAGAGCGCCACTGAGGGATGGTGATCTTGGTTGCTCCAGATTCACCCAGGAGGCCGTGGTATGCAGATTTGTGGCAGCTCCTGGAGGACTAATCCCTTCGACTTCCGGTGCACAGGAACCTATTAAGTAGGGTCCAATTTTTCTTGAAGATCTGACTCTGTTTTGTTTTTCGGTATGGCCCTTGAGAGGGCTCGCTTGCTGAAACGGATACTCAGTGGCAGTGATTTCCACTTTGCTTAGAGCTAGAAAATTCTCCACTTCCTTGCCCTATGTGCGGGTTTGGCGAGTATTTGAGGCCTGGTATGAGGATCGAGTTATTTTTCCCATTCAGTCAAGATCCCACTCATTATGGAATTTTTGCAGGATGGCTTGACTAAAGGTTTGGCCCTTAATTCATTAAAGGTATAAGTAGCGGCTCTCGCCTGATTCAGGGGCCAGGTAAATGGTGGCTCCTTGTTGGCTCATTCTGATGTGGCCCATTTCCTGAAAAGAGTGGAACATATTCGTCCTCCCTTGTGGTTCAGTACCGTTATGGAGTCTTAACTTGGCTTTGGATTTCTTAGCAGGTCCTACATTTAGGCCGATGCATAATCTGTCCTTAAACGTTTTTTCTTGTGGCAATCTGTTCTGCGTAAAGTTTCCGAGCTGCAGGCTTTGTCTTGCTGGGAGCTATTCCTCTGGTGACTCCAGGGATGATACAGCTGTGTGCTGTTCCTTCCTTCCTTCTTTCCTTCCTTTTTATCGAAGTGGTCATTGAATTTCACTTGAATCAGTCCATCTTCCTGCTGTCTCTGGACAGAGAGAGAGATGTAGAGGAGTATAGTCTGTTGTGACTTTTGGATGTCAAGAGACACATCGTCCGTTATCTGGAGGTTCCCGAGCCTTTATGGAAAACGGATCACCTGTTTGTTCTTCACAGTGGTATTAAGCATGGAGAGCTGGCCTCGTGGACTACAGTAGCTTGCTGGATTAAGGAGGTAGTCTTGGCAGCATATGTTGATGCTGGTAAGCTGTTACCTAGTCAGGTTAGTGCTCAACCCACTAAGGCTCAGGCAGTGTCATGGACGGAAGTTAGATTGTTGTCTCCTGTCAACATTTGCCGAGCTGCGATGTGGTCCTCCCTTACACACCTTTTCCAGGTATTATTGTCTGGATGTGCAAGCCCTAGAGGACACAACCTTTGCACATGTGGTTTTTGACTGGACTGCAGGCAGCCTCCCGCCCTATTTGGGAGTAGCTTGGGTACATCCTACTGGTTCTGAATTCATCTGTCTGAGTGCTAAGAAATGAGAAATTTAGTAATTACCTGATAATTTCCTTTTCTTTAGTATTTATTTGGACATTTTATATTCCGTTGTCCCATGTAAAGATCACAGTGGTTTACAAAAGTAACATTTATAGCTATGTAGCAACAAATAAGGATGGGTTATAGAGGAGGTATTCATCAACAGGCATTAAATGAAATGTTCCATTACATAGTAACTAAAGATCTAGGACATAAGGCAAGAGGTACAGAACATATAATAATTCAACAGATTTCGCATATGTCAGTATGTTGTGGAGGTTCTTACATTCATTCGTTAAATTTATTCATCATGCTTCAGTTGATTTCTCTTGCTTTCTTATTGTAGTTCTCTGCATTTTGATGATTTTAAGTTAGGTGTTATGCATTTTTGAATAGACATGTTTTTAGCTCATATTTAAATCTCTATCTAGTATCAAACATAGCATCTCGGGCAGAGAATTCCAAAGTTTTGGGCCTGCAATGGAAAACATACGTTCTTACTTGTGACAGATATGTGCTCTGTTTTGTGGGAACATTCAGTAATCCTTTATTTTGAGATCTTAGTGTTCGCTGAGGTGTGTATGGTTGTAATGTCACGCTGATCATATCGGTGTTACTGGAATTAATGATTTTGAATATTAACATTAATACTTCAAAATAGATTCGGTATTGTACTGGTAGCCAGTGCAGAGAAATCAGTGATGGTGTAATGTGATCAAATTTCCTAGTTCCTAACAGCAGTCTTGCTGACACATTTTGTAATAATTGTAATGGTTTTAGGATACTTATGGGAAGACTAAGTAATAAGGAATTATAGTAGTCTAGGTTTGAGAAGATTAGTTTGCAATACAGTACGGAAGTCCTGAAAAATTAATAGAGGTTTTAACCGATGTAATAAATGCAACTTGGTGTAGCCTGTATTTATCAATTTGTTGATTGTGCTTTTTCATAGTAAGGTTCTGAGGGAGTAATTTGAAAATTACCCAGGTCTAGAACCAGTGGTTTAACTATTGAAGAGTTTCTACTTAACCAAATTACTTCAGTATTTTTAGGGTTTAATGTTGGATTGAGTTTTGATAACTCCTGCTGTATTGCTTTCATATAGGTTGAAAGTGTGGTTCCTGTATTTTCCAGTGATTTGGCGAATTGAATGTAAAACTGTGTCATCAGCATACAAGAAGAAAGTGATCCCTAAATCTGCCAGTAATTTACATAACGGGAGCATATTGAATAGTGTTGCCGAGAGGGCTGAGTCTTGTGGTATTCATGTATCAATACTGAAGGTATCAGATGTGATATCGTAATTTGGCTTGGAATGTTCTGTTAGATAGAAAGGAGGAAAACAATCTGTGAACACTGCAGTCAATCCCAATCTTGCTCAACTGATGGCATAGCAGGATATGATCCACTGTGTCAAAGGCAGTTGTTAAATCGATTATTACAAGAAAATAGGAATCCTTAGCATCAAACCCTCTTAAAACAGCGTCCATTAAGGAGAGGAGTAGTCTCATTTGAACGATGTTTGCTAAATCCAAATTGATTAGGGAAAAGAATAGCTTGTTCTTCCAAATGATTCATGATTTGAGTTAGTACAGCTTTTTCCAGTACTTCTGAGAGGAAAGGCAAGTTGGATATGGGCCTATAATTGTCCGTCATTGATTCTGCCGATTTTTTTCAGAATTTGTTTTATTACAAATTGCTTTAACTCAGGTGGTACGATTCCTTCTGAGAGAGAGAGAGATTAAGGTTGTGATTGTAGAAGTGATAATACTGTGCACTTGTTTCGAGGAACTGGCTAAAATTGGGTCACGTGGGTGAATAGCAGGATTAATTTTAGCAATGATTTGACTAATTTCAAGATTAGTTGCTCTGTTGAACATGGACCACTTTAGAGGGCTATGTGAATCATCAGGTGCTTTTGTGGGAGAACAGATAGGGAATGGAGTTTAATCTGTTGATTTTGTGTAAAAAGGATGTGGTGTATTCATTGCAAGTGGCCTTTGAGAAGTTATAGTTTCTCGGGATGGAGGTTGATGGGTCCTTAATTAAATGTTTAACATCATCAAAGAGCAATATAGAATTGAATATTACCCCGTGAATCTGTTTCGCATAGTAATTTTCTTTGCTTTATCGGTTAGAGCCAGATATTTTGTTAGGAAAGAGTTGTATTTTCCTAGGGATTCAGAAGATGGGCATTTCTGCCATTTTTTTCTCTAATTTTCTAAGGTTCTGTTAGTGGGTCTTAAATACTCATTGTACCAGGGTTTCTTAAGTTTATAGGTATTCCTGTCTTTGTTAATAGTTTTTGTCTGGACAGGACTGAGGTGTTCAACTATTTCATTGACAATCTGATCCCAGGAATCAAATGCTGCAGAGGCATTGGTTTTATTTAGTTCAGAGAACCTGTTTTCTATTGATTCTGCAAGTAATTGTGTTTTTATCTTTTTTTTCTGAAAGTTAAAGTATAATGCTCATCTGAACTTAGGAGTTGGGT
This sequence comes from Rhinatrema bivittatum, assembly GCF_901001135.1. Taxonomy (NCBI): domain Eukaryota; kingdom Metazoa; phylum Chordata; class Amphibia; order Gymnophiona; family Rhinatrematidae; genus Rhinatrema; species Rhinatrema bivittatum. Next base: position 24,415,895 of record NC_042625.1, read on the forward strand.
TGAGGAAGGTTATTTTTGCCTTTAATCAATACTTCTCACTCCATATTGCCTTGGTCTGATCACCAATTAATAGACAGTTACTGGTATTGGCAAATATTAGGACTAGACTATGTCCTCTTTGAGTAGCTTTAGAAACATCCCAAGGTTCCCATTGTCTCTATGAACATTTCACAGGCTACTGTTCTCGGTATTTTATCTCTATGTAGGTTAAAGTCTCCTACAATTAAGGTGGACTCTGGGTTTGGAAGCATCTTAGCAAATAATTAATACGTGGTGAGCAATCTTTTTGTAAAATATCTGGTGGACCATAGACCAGTCCTAAGTTTTTAGTTGTGGAGATTTTAGAATTGCTACCTCATAGGGAGGGTTAATCTTTACTTTGTAGGGTGGTAGTACAGACAGATGAACCCAGCTTCCCACCCTTGGCTGTCAAATGGTTTTGCTGTGGTCCTCCTGCGTGACTACGTATTTCAGTGTTAATCCAGTCCCTAGACTAGTGTTAATACTCTTTGTCTGAGCTCAGTGTTTCCTGTTGACTGAGTGCTCGAATCATTATCTGTTAATAAAGTTTTGCTGGTCTGTCCACGGTTGGCTTTTGCAGAGAAAACTGATGGGCTGATGTCGCTGCAGGGGTATATATACCTGTTACGACTGTCACTGCCCGACGTCTCCACTCCGCCCACCTTACCTTTTTTTGCGACGACTCCTGCGGTTGATGGACGTCTGGCTGCCACGGCATCTGCCTGCCGTCCTCTCCGGTGTCCCCGGTCTGGCTTGGGCGCTGCATCCCGCCATGTTGTTCAGCTACCATAGGGCGCATGCGCCGCGCGGCCCTGCTTCTTATTCTCTCTTTGGTGTGAACCTCAGGGGCGTCCCCCTGTGATGACGTCACGCATCCCGGATACAAAAGCCTACTCTGTTTGCTAGCTATTCGAGTTAGCAAGGGACTCCTTACAGATGGGATTCGCTCTCCGTACCTTGCTACTCTGCCTCTCCAACTTTTGGACTTTATCCTAACGGGGTACCCGCTCCTCGGGAGCCTCTCTCATTTCTTTCAGGTCGCTATCAGGAACTGGTACTCGCTCCTCGAGGGTCCATGTTACCGGACTCGCTGCCTGAACCTATCTCTTCTGCTTGGAAGAAACCACTGCCTACACCATCAGTGAGTTACCAGCTTTATTTCCTCATAGCTGTTCCCTGGAACCAGGTACTCGCTCCTCGAGGGCCTGCCTCTATTCCAGCTTCTGTGTTACCTTCCGGGAGAGATCGCTGTGTGAGTAACCTTACCAACGAGGCTCTATACCAGAACCCTGGGTATGCTCCACTGTACTCACTATCTCAGTTTTCTCCACTACAGCACAGCCATAGAGGGAATCGCTGTTCCAGTATCCTGAGGCTTCATCTCTACTCACTATTGCCACCTCTGGTGGCTTCTCAACTCTAATAAAAGATATAACTCTGTGTTGTGTGTCCCAAAGCTGAGCCTGACCTGTGGCCCCTCACGGGACTCCCCCCCCGTGGGCGTGGTCAGCTGCCACAGTGTCCAAGGGTCCACCCAAAACCTTACAAACAATAACAATACCTTGATGTCAACTTTGCTCTGTCTCCATCTGCTGGGAGAGGTGCATAACCCATTGGTTCTGAATTCATCTGTCTGTCCTAAAGAAAAGGAAATTATCAAGTAAGGAGTAATTTCTCATTATAAAATATGCGTGTATTTACCCCCTAACATATGTTTGGTTACATGTGAATACCTGCAATGCATACATTCTCTACTTAAATTCCAAACATGTTTGTGTATTTTATACACGAATAAAGTCTTGCTTGTCTTAAACCCTGATTTACACACAGAGGCAGGTGTATTTTAAAATGTGCGTGTACTTGAAATCACCAGACTCGTCTGTCATTTGCATTACGTAATTAGCAGGTGTAAAATTGCACAGATAAGTTGCCTAAATGTATTTGCAGAAATCTCTTATAAAATAGCAGCTTAAGGCGTGCACCTGCAAACCATGCTCCCGTTTCTCGCGCTTACGGATATACGTGCGCATGTGATCCATTTGGAAAATGAGACTTGTGCTCAAAGGCTTCATGCGTGCATGTATAGGCCTTTTTCACACACACACACACACACACACACACACACACACACACACCTTTGAGAAAATTCACCCCTTTACTGTTACTTATTACTTGTGTTCTGGTAATTCTGGTACCAGTACTACATTCTTCTTCTGACCTGTGTTGAAAGACTCGTCCACATTTACACAGTGCTACTAGATCCAGCCAAAGACTGCGATTTTATACCAGAATCTGGGAAATTTGGCTGGCTTTTCAAGAGCCTTTTATCAAAAAGATACACAGGTAGAGATCTACTAATTCTGCCAGATTTCAGGATAGTATTTAGAGGGAAGGGAAAAAAATATTGGCTGGTTTACAGTGCATGTGGCAAATTAATAAGCTTTAGCGTTTTTCAGAGTTCTGAAAATGTTGATGCCAAAAAGAATTGGATTCATCTATAAATTCAATATTAATATAATTTTGGATTTCTGTTCCACCTTTTTGTGGCTAGGCAGCCACTGCAAAGTGGATTGCAAACAATTTAAGGGAAGGAGCGGATTACAAATGATGAAAGGAAGGCAAGTTCATTGTTACAAAGGGAATTGAGGGACATATTATAGATCTGTAACAGAGAAGGTACGTATATTAGATCAGCCTCAGACAGTAGACTAAAGTTGAGGCTGAGAAGGTAGTCTTGCTGCAAAACGATGACTCTTTTCCTCAGGGAAAAAACATATATTAGGTGCATGGTAGAAGTTGAGTCTGGACAAACATGTAAAGATATATTTATAGCCCTGAGAATTATAGCGGGACATAGATTGTCTTGTGTCTGGTGGACTGCAGGCTGTTGGGAGCTATCAAGGGAGTTCTATTTACACTGTAGTCCTTTGTACTTGCTTTTGGTTGATGGAAGGTACTGGGTGAAGAACCAACCAGGTTTTCAATTGGCGATAGCCATATACACTGTTAGTGGCTCACAAGTGAGGGGTGTTCCACAAGCAAGGTGCCACACCACACCCTTGAAGATCTTGCTTTTGTCTGTAGGAGGGTCTTGAGGGGTTTGGGGGGGGGGGGTTGTTTTTTTTTTAACAAAAGTAGGTTTCAGATGACTTGTTATCCCTTTATTTTCTGTCACATAAGAGGGGTTGACATCCATTTTTTTTTCTCTGAAAGCAAGAAAGGATTTTGAATTTAATGCACAGAGGAATGGGGAGCCGGTGTACTAAGTACAATACAGGGGACTACCGTTCCCATTTTCTCTTCCCAGTAGCCATTCTGGCAATAGCATTTTGTATTGCCTGAAATTGGGTGCTTATCTATTGAGGTAGGCCCACAATGTGGTGCTACAGCAGTATAAAATGCGAGATGGTTACTGCTTATTTGACTTTAGACTTTGATGTGCAAATTTTATTTAAGAGGGACAGATTATGGTTTGCATTCCCTTAAATAAAATGTATAGTGTACTAATATGATTCATTTTACATGAGCCTCCGGAAGAATGCAGTAGTCCAGCGCTTACTCTTCTGCTGCACAAAATAATAAACTCATTCTATACATGATTTAACTCATGTATATTACAAGATTATTCAATATTTTGTGCAACAGAAGAGTAAGAGTCGGCTGTCCTGTTCAGTTGCATAGCATTTCCTGTTATACATGAATATTACTATTGTATGTTAGTTCCAGTTAATAAGGATATAAACACCCAGCGCCTAAGGGTGGTTTTCTTTGGAAATGTTGGTGCTACCTTAATTCCCCCATTGAACTAAATTGGACCAAATTCATGTTTTGACTGACTGGAGTGGAAAAGTGTGCTGATGCGTTTGAGTCAGAGTGTGACCCTGACAACTCTGGATATTTCCATGCTTGTCTTTTTAAACAACCTTTTTTGCTTGTTGATCTGCTCTGCTGCATTCTGTTGATTGTTTAAATGTTGTTGTTTTTCTCCTTACAGTGTCTGAAACCAAAGCTACACACACCTTGTTCAGCTGTGCAAGAGATACGGAAGTGTACACGCCTAGAAATGCCAGACAACCTGAACACCTTCGTGCTTAAGGTACATATATATGCATTACGGTTCTTGAGAGAGCGCCTCAGCGTGAGCGGTCATCAAAGTCCACAGAACCAATCTGGTTTTCAGGATAAGCAAACCTTGCAAATTTATTATCTGTGTATTCTTATAGTGGCTTGGGCTGAGTCCCTCTCTGAACCACGTGGCAGCATGGTGTCTTGTGAAGTTTAAGGCACACAAGTCTGGTCCTGGGCAGCAAAGTATCAGGCAGGCCCCAGGCGATTAGAGGACATTACCCGGTGCACTGCTCTTCTCCTCTTCCTTCTTCTGATGGCTCAGTCTGTGGCTGGTGGAGGGGGCTTCCCTCTTTCAGCCTGATGGGATGGGCTGTTTCCAGCTTCCTCCGTCCTCTTGCAGAGTCCCTGTCTGAGTGAAGACTCCTTATGTTTGGCTAGCAAGACTTGCCAGTTCCTTAATTGTCGGGATAGTAACAAAAAGTATATTTTCTATTTCAAATATGAAAGTCTTTACTGTTTTCTGTTTCCCATCAGTTACTAAAATACTTATGCAAGTATGGAAAAGATCCTAAATTAACTTTGTATGTGCTCTACTTAGGCACTTTACATAGCTATCCGTAATTATATAGCTGATTATTTTTTCTCCCTCGTTATGTAAATTATGATGTGCAAGAGTATACAAATTTCATGATTACAGTTTAATACCATCTGGTGGTCTATTTTAGGAGTATTTAATGTGGGAACACAAAGCTTTATCTTTTACAAGTCCGCACATAAATAATCTATTTGGAGGGCAATATTCAGAAGAGTTTACACATTTAAACTTTGTATTTGCTGATATAAAAAATACCATTTCAAAATTGCCCCCACTCCTCCATGAGTGTGGATTAAAAAGCATGCATACCTTTTTATCTGTGCCAAACAGAGCCACGTCTGGGGGGCCAGCACAGTAAAGTGTGCATGGCGACTTTATTTTTAAATCCCTGCGTGTACGTTTTGCCAGCAGAACCCTCTCTTTTTCCCACCATCCCTCCCCGCCCTGCAAGTGAATTTTCAAAGGTGCTCTCATGCATGTCGGCACTACTTGGCATGTGAAAGTTACCCCCTAGAAGAGCAAAGGAATTCTGAGAACCATTTTCTATGCGTTGCGTTATGCTTGGGAAAAGCTCCCTTATATCTCCCCCTGCCTAGGAAGGAATGGCCAGTTCCGGGGTTTATGAAGTGGGTAAATATCGACTGAGTGATTAATCCTTTTCTAACTTATTTTTAAGTGCACTCGATGGTATATGTGTGTGTGATGTCTGACAATATTTGACTTCCTCGTATGATTTCTGACCCAGATGTCCTTGCCGAATTGGAAGCCTAACTTTCCTTTGTCAGGAATAAAGGTTTCTGTGCATTCGAATAGACTTTTATATTCCCCCATAGAAGGGAGGCTCCTTTCCCTAAGGGGAAGCGTCACATGGTTGGTTCCTAGATTTCTATTTATTTGACTGGGTTTATTACCTGCCATTTTGAATACGAAAATTCACACAAGGCATTTCACAGTCCATCAGAAGGAGCAGCACATGAACAAGGTCATTTGCAGCTTTACACATAGCAAGGAATATCTCACAAGTTTGAGTGGCAGCAGGGTTCACAGATTTAGAATTGACAAATGCATGCACCCCAGAAGACGAAATATTTTATGTGAAATTCTTTCAAATTCTGGAAAAGGGGAAGGGTCGTTTCCTTCCTCTTGGGACAAGATGAGGACATTTGCTTGCTTGAGGGAAAAATGCAGGATCATTTAAGTCTGGCCATAAGGTCTTGCAGTAATTACTGATGAAGAGAATAGGTGGCATAAAGACCTCTTTCAGATAGCTGCTGATTTAATAGAATAAATGGTTTGTAAATCATAACTGTCACCTATTTTATAAACACTCCTTAATGCATGCATGCCTGCCTCCTAACCTGTAATATAATGCTCTAACCTAATCTGACTAACCATCCACTTATGTAATCTGCCTTGAAGAGGCTGACCAGCCACAGACGGCAGAATAAAAATGCTAACATTAAATTACAATTCAAATCCAAAGGTATTCTCACTGAATAGAAAGTCTAGTTCAGAGAAATAAATTGGTGGTGGCCTTAGCAAATCATGCTAAATGCTCTGGTGATGATGCAGAGTCCTTCATGTCAGTCCTCGGACCCCCTGTGGACAGCCAGCAGATGTCCCAGGATGATCCATGTAAGGACTGAGTGATTGCTCCCTATAGTTTAATATCCATGGCTGTGGGGGAAGGGTTAGGATCAAAGTGAGCTATGGTCACAGTTCAGGGATGAAGTAAAAGAACAGGCACAATATTTCTCTGAAACAGGTAATCAAAAAAAGTGTTGCTTTTAATCAGTTTAATGGGCACTTGTGGTTCATTTGATGTAACCCGGGTCCTAGCTCTCTTGCTCATGGGATTTTTCATTGATCTTAATGGTTACCTGCTTCTCAGACTAAAGCGTGCTAAGCACTTATTATGCTAGAGAAAAGGCCATGTATTTACTTTTTTTTTTTGTCCAGTTGCCAAAACTATTGCTTTTGCAACTACCTGCTGAAGTCCTTATGTTTTTATTATTTTAAATCTTCCTTTTTAAAGCTTTTTTTTTCTGCCAGCTCTTTCCTGTCACTTGGGACTGTTGACACTGGCTCTCCAATAAGTTCACTTCCACTTTTAAAAGTTGTGATGGGAGTGTGGGCCCCCTACATTAATTCATGTATTTTATTATGCAAATGAGAAGAATAATGCTTCAGATGGTGGGGTTTGTTGTGTCATCCTGAAGAATGAGAGGAGGCAGAACTTATAAATAACATAAGTTTATTCAGGGACTCCAGGCCTACTTATGCAGTTCAAGAACTCCTGCAGGAAACCAGATCCAGAGCAGCTCCCCAGCTAGAATGCACTTGGCTGCCACCTAGTGGCTGGAGGTAACATGGACATGGTAGGTTAGTTCCATGTTTAAAGCTGATTTTACTTCTTCGTATTTGATTGAAACTAATAATGAGGCAAAGATAAGATTATCAGATTTGAGCCAACAAGTTTGCTGAAGAATGTACTAGACAACTGTAATTCCTCTTCCCCCTTTTCTAGCTGAAAACAGGGAAACACTAATAGAAAATAAGTTAGATTTGCATGAGCAAGTTATGATTTAATATCAATAGTGTCTGCACTTTTTTATCTTGGTTCTTTGATCTCGCTAGACAGAGCCCTTTCATCATACTTTATAATAATCCTGGCTTGTTAGCACTTAGCCAAACTCTGAGAAATGAATTGAGTGGAGAGCAGCGCTTCAGATCTGAGATAAAGCTAACGTGTATTGTTTCACAGAGCACAAAAGGTTTGACTAAAGAACCAACATAGCTTAGACCACTAGTCACTTAGCCCACTCTCTCTCTCCTCCTCCCCTCAGCTACCCCTGCCTCCATCAATGGTTTTGTACTCCTCCAGTTAACCTGCATATTTATTGTTTCTAGTTTTTAATATGCATGCTTTACAGTTCCTGTCATTTTTCTCTCTTTCCCTATCCTTCCTTTTGCTGTCCTCTCTCTTCCTTTCACCACTGCTCCCCCTTCCCCCTCCCTGTTATAATGTATTTTCGCTCTTTTGTTTAAGCAGTTGTAATGTGAACCGGCATGATGTTCTGACCAATGTCGGTATATAAAATGCACCAATAAATAAATACGATACATTTGGGCTTTTCGCTGTCTGTCTTTTGTCTCTACAGCAGCAAACACTATTTCCTTTTACAGCAAGCCCCAGTAAGCAGAGAACAAGTAAATATGGCAGTGGGGATTAGGGGGGGGGGGGGGAGGAAGAATGAAGCAGAGAAGCCACGGGGAGAGGAGACCACAGTGGTGGAGGTCGCTTGAGTGCTGGAAGGAGCTGCAGTGCTTTCACACAGGGCCATTAAGATTGAAGCTGAAGCATTTTGTGCAGTGTACAGTGCAACTACTGTCTCTTTTTTTTATTTAATTTTTTTTTTTTTACCCCTTAATCTAGGTTAACAACGCAACAGAAGTTATTTTTGAGACCGCTGATGATCAACAGTTGAATTCTTGGACATCAGCAATCAGCGAGTGTATGAATCGAGGGTAAGAATGCATTTGGCATCTGTTTGTGTGTTACACGGACTAAAACTCAGATACCACAGGTTTTGTGTTGTTTTTTTTTGATCTGACAGTTTTCTCTCTGTTCTTTCTGTGCTTTTGGCTCCAATTAGAAAGCCTCTTACAGTGCCATTTACCTTCCTTTGTAATTACCCAGGCCTTTTCCCCATTTTTGCAGTCGTCCCCCCCCCCCCCCCAAGTCATCTCAGTGACAATCCTTGGCTGGGGGGCCGTGGAGCACAGCTCTGTCTGGAATCTCCTTCCTGTCCCCAGAGTCTGATCTTGCTGCTGTGCATGAGTCCAGCCTGGCTTTTCTGTATGACCGTGCACGGCACATTCCCGAGCCAGCAGACCAGCCCAGATAATTAGAGGCAAAACCCTGCACAGTATCAATTTTATCTAACTTATTAGACGGCAGGATTGACAAGTACATGGACTGTAGTGGCTTAGTAAACATATTTGGAAAATCATTTTGTGGTTTATATTGCATCTGAGCAGGATGCCAGTGCATGCTGTAACCCCAGACTGTAGATGCGGCCGGTTCTGCAGTGGAGAGTAGAGCGGCACAGTTCTGATGTCTGTTATATAGTGGAGAACTACAGCTGGGTAACCTGAGACACGGGATAAAAAAAAAAAAAAAGTGACTTATTCAAGGTCATACAGGGTCACTGGAAGAGGCGATTTGAATTTGTATTAAGGTTTTTCTTGTACTTCAAAATGTTTATTGTAATCTCATTTACTTTGCAAGAGTCTATTGAATTACTTTTCATTTTCTGGACCACCTCATCATCATCCTAATGATAGGTGAGAAAACAAGTCAACCAAGAAATGCAATAATAATCTGTTAGGGGCACAGAAAAGGCCTCGTCTGATGAATGGATTGTCTGGTCAGTATTGCAACACGCTAAAATGAAGATTTGGAAAGTAACTTGGAGCTGAAACTGTGGACTCGCTCAGGCTAGGAGTTTGTTGTAGGTGGGGAGAAGAATCAGAGTCTGTTTTAGGCTGAGAAACGTGTCTGAAAAGGTGAACAAGAGTGGGCAGCACCAGAGAATTTTTGACTCCTGCAGGTGACCTATAGTCCTTGCTATATTCTTCTTGGATTTCCTCTGAGGGGCTGATGCAAAACAGTGCGCTCAGCCAAGCGCGCTCTTTAACCTGCGGTTGGACACTATAAGGGGATTAGTGCATCCAAAACGCGCGTCCAACCACCCCCGGCGAAACCAACAGTGCTCATCACGTACAAATGCATGTTGATGAGGCTATTAGTTATTCACCCCGAATGTAAAAAAAAAAAAAAAAAGTGTGCTCGACCCACACATGTTTACGCTCAAAAATTAACGTCTGCTCAGATCAGGCGTCAATTTCTTAGCCCCCCAAAAGTTGTACAGAAAAGCAGAAAATAGTGCTTTTTTGTACATCCTCCAACTTAATATCGTGGTGATATTAAGTCGGAGGAACCAAAAGTTCAAAAGGTTTAAAAAAATAAATAAATAAAAAATGCCAGAGGTCAGGTTAGGGAAATGACCCTTTATTTACATATTGCATCGCGCACCCATGAGTGGTGCCAGGGCGCACATTAGGCAAGAGGGCGCTCAACACGGAGCGCCTGCTTTCTGCGCTCATTTATTCCATCGGCCCCAAAATGAGCATTGTTTACTTCTATAGTGCATCGGGCAGATGTGTAAAGTTTTCTTTCTTTTTTTTTTTCCTTTGGAAGGCTATTGCTTGAATAGACAGACTAGAAACACAATCCTTCCCCTGGAGAGTATAATTTAGTTGCCTGTTCTAAATGTTAAGCTATGGTTTATTTGTCTTTTAGTGCTGCAAAAAGTGACGAGGTCTGTGTCTTAGGCAGGAAGTTGGGCCTACAGAGGCTGCATGTCACGTGGGTTTTAAAAGTCATACAGAGGCTTTGCCAGTCACTGAAATACTGAGAGCTCTGTCAGCAGTTAAGCTTTTCCTGTCCTTTTCCAAGAGTTGCAGGCATATTTTCATGCTTTCGCTTGGTGACAGTTAGTGATAGCTTGATTCGGCCCAGAACCAGTTGGTTTGTAACCTGAATGCTTTGCTCTGTTCCATGGGTTCCCGTGAAAACTTATCAGGCACAGTGTGCAATCAGATGTGGATTACAAGAAGTCCTGGGTCTGACTTCTGACTGAGGCAGTATTCCTTTGCACTAATCTTTGTGTATCTGAGTACAGGGTGTACTGGTCTCTCTTTGACCTAGATAAAAAGGAAGAGTAAAGATAAGAGAGAAAACAAACGAGTGCATTTCAATGCAACAGAGTCTAGCAACCTATGCCTTATCAGAGGCATTCGTTTCACTATTTTAAGCCTCTATTTTTCTAAGGCATAATACACACAACGCCCAAAGAAGAAATATGATTATATTTTAGATCGCACAAGACTTTTGTTTTATGAATGTTTATGCATGTGCATTGACCACAAAGTGGACCCAGAAAACAAAGCGGAAGCCGATCCAGTTGGCTGTGTAGCAGTAAAGATAACGAGAACCTGATGATGGAAAAAGGCCTTTATTAAAATTTGCCAGACTCTGGCCGAGTTTCGCTCTTTATAATCTCTTTATAACTCTCTGCTAATCGGCATTCCAGCTAACACCCTTAAACCCCTTCAAATGCTGCAGAACGTCGCAGCCAGGATACTGACCAAGACCAACAGGAGAGATCATATTACCCCCATTTTGAGGGACCTACATTGGCTCCCAATTAAGTATAGAATACTATACAAGACATTAACAATCATTCAAAAAACCATACACAAGGGCAGTCCGCTGGAACTCAACTTTCCTCTTCTACTTCATCTACCATCCAGACCAACGAGATCAGCTTACAAAAACACTCTCCAAACAACACACGTCAAAACTTCGCTTAGCAAGCGAGCCTTGTCTTCAGCAGGTCCATCCTTCTGGAACTCGCTACCTTCTTCTCTCCGGACAGAACTTTGCCCAATCAACTTCAAAAAAAGACTAAAAACCTGGCTTTTCGAACAAGCGTTCAAATCATGATAATAAGTCACATCAACATCCACACACTAGCAAATAATCCATCCAAAGACTCTCAACCAAGCCTGAAACATAACACTTCACAATCAAAGATAATTTTCAGTTTCTCATTCTTCAATTATGTTATAAGTTATTTTACCCATGTATTCTGTACCAAGTTTTTAAGTCCCTGTTCTATGTAACTTGCATTCTTCATGCATGTCTCTTTCAGTTACAATGTAAACCGAGCTGATATGCAAATTCTGCATGAAGCCCGGTATATAAAAATGTTAAATAAATAAATAAATTTATTCTAGAGCTGCCAGGGGCAACTAGGAACAAATATATAAATTGTTAAAAAATGAGCACACTTAAAAAATTAAAATCAATCAATAACATATATAGGTGTACAAACTCCAGAAAATAAATCCTAACATATATGTGTGTTGACATCATAATGGTATACAGAAATGATGCAGAAAAGGAACACAGGGCACAATATGTGTACAGATGTGAATGAATTAGACAACAGTTGTAAACACAGAAACGATAGTACTGGAGAGGATAACTTGGTGTTAGAATGAATCGTGATTAAATGATCATGCTTAAAGTATGAATAGATGTCAGGGAGTAAAAGTGATCATGTAAAAGGAGATTGCAATTTTATAAACATAAAAAAAGAAAATTTAAAATTTAAAACCAAAAGTAAAATTAAAAAGTGATGATATAGAACATAATGAGAATGCTTACTCAGTTTAAGCAGAACTTATTTATGTGCCTGCAGGGCAGATGACAAAGTGTTGTGCATAAATTATAACGTATAACCTATATAAAAGAAAACAAAAATAAAGATTAAGTAACCTGTACAAAAAAAAATAAAAAAAAATAAAAAAATAGTAAATTAAAAATGAACTGTACTGTTAAAATAATATTTATTTATTTATTTAACTCTTTTTTTTTTATACCGATAATAGAAAAAAGATAAATCTAAGTCAAAAAATTGTCAAAGTATGACTCTTCCCTACTTCATGATGGAACTTAAGGACTAAAACATATAACTTATATAAAATATAGAACAAAAATAAGGATTGTTACCTGTAAAAAAATAAATAGATAAATACATAAAAACAATCTGTGCTGATAAAATAAGAAAAAATAAATAATTATAAAGAAAAAGATAAAGTATCTAAGTATGAATATGAATTAAAGTGTATGGTACGTCATAGGAAGTAAGGACCACCTACAAATATGCCAGTTTACCTGTTGGATCATAAATCTCTACTTTGAATGTATGGTAATGCCAATAGTGAAGATCACTTCATTCAGTTTGCATCGTCAAACACAGATAAGAATTGTGTGACTAAAATACACAGAACAAATGAATACCAAGATTAGGACAATATGCCGCCGACTGTGTTAATGAAAAGAACTAGTTACAAATGGCAATAAAAACTGACATGACGGTTATTGGATGTGGATAAAAACTGATAAATAATCTTAACTGAAATGCTGCATATCTAATTGGAAGAAAGATAATAGTAGCATGGCTATGGGAACGCTATGTGTGCATAGGCGCTGACACAGTGAGGCAGCCCAACAACATCGGGCACTTAATCAGGCAAACTGTGTAAAAAAAAAAAAAGAACAAAAAAATAGAAAAACTTCGCTTTGAAACTAAGAAAGAAATCGGACTACACAGTGAGGAAGAACTCCGCCCCCCCCCCCCCCCCCCGACGTCATCTCAGCGTCGAGCCGGTAAACGGCGCCTTTCCAACAGGCGTCGCGCGCCGAAGGGGTGCGACAAAGGGGCTTTCCCCTTTGTGCTCCCCTTCGTGCTAACCTTTGTGCTCATTTTAAAATAGTTGGTTTTTATGTTTTCATTATAAATTTAACCTTTTTTTAATGTTGTTTAGCTTTTTGCTCAGTTTACAATTATTAGTTACAGATGCTCAATGTATTAGACTAAGGAATTGTATCTCCTGCTTATACTGTTTCATTGTAAACCGGTTTGATTTGCATTTGATGCAGGAAAATCGGTATATAAAAATTATAAATAAATAAATAAATAATGAACTGATGGTAGGAGTGTGGCTGCGGGATCGCTATGTCAACATACCAAGTTGACACAGCGATTTTGTGGTCTTTATTGACCACAAAATGACAATGTTATACTGTACCTTTGCAAAATAAATATGAGAAAATGAAAATAGCCCTACTTCCACTAGATTTTGAAAAGTAGCAGAAAATTGGTGCATGGATTTGGATTAAACTTTTCCTTCCCTGCTTTGCCTCAGTATTTCCCCACACCCACAACAGGGCAGTATCAACAACAGCAACAACAACAAAAAAAGGCAGCTCTAGTGTGCTTTAAATAATGTAGGCCAGATCTGACTCTGTGGCAAGTGCTGTGCATTAAGTGGAAGAACTGCTGAGTCCATCTTCTGTGTCACGAGCGGAGCTGGGGTTGGGTCCACAGCCCCTGGGGTTGGAGTTCGGGTTAGGAGGAGTGCGAGGAGGGAGTCTCCGTCATTGCTGACCTGTGACATCTACTGGCCAGATTTAGGGCTCAAGGTCACAGGGTTCTGGCAGGAGCCATGCTGCAGTGCCCCTGGACTAAGGAGCAGTGGCTGGGCGAGGTTGAGTTGGGGCTTTTGCATGTTCACATTCACAGCCCCAGGTGGGAAGGGGGGAGTCTGTCCTAGTTGAGGGCAGCGTCTGGTGGCCGGTCTTAGTGCCCTTAGAATAGGGTCCTGGAAGCAGCCCTGTTGCATGGCTCCTGGCCTCAGGGCAGTTGCTGTAATGGCCGGTGGGGAGGGGATGTCTAGCAAATCCCTGGGTAGTTGCGAATGAAGGCTCTCACAGTGCCAGGTCACAACGGTGGTTATGACTGAGCTGGAGGGGAAATGAGAGAGAGGAAACTATCCGTCCCCCCCCCCCACCCCCCCCCCCAAAAAAAAGGCAGCACAATGACTTGATGTACGTTTACTGTGAGAGAAGACTACCCGGAATGCCACTTTCAGCGACATTTATATAAGTTAAATGTATCCTGTGAAATGTCTCTTATGCTATAAGAAATGCCATTGTGTTCACTTTGGGCAAGTAGACCACAAAGCTAGGCTGGAAATATTCTATCCTAAACTGACTAGGTTTTGAATAGTAATCTATTGTGCTGCTTGTGCTCCTTCTGGGGTATACACACGCTTACGCTACTCAGGAGTACCAAGTGTGCAGCATAAGAGTGCAAGGAATGTTCAGCGATTGTCGTAGTTAAATTGCAAATGCCGTACTCACTTTACACCTGCGACTGAAGGCAAAGTAAAGGATGTGCTCCTTCCAGCAGGTCTGATGGCACTGATGTAGAGCTACTTTCAGCATCTCACTCGGACGCCATGACGTCAACCCCCGGGGCTGGAAGCACGGATTCCATTAACCAAGGTAAGTGCGGGCACACGCTCTCCTCTCTGATTCCGCAAGTAGCAGTGTATGTTGTGAACGTTCTGGTTTGAAGCCATGTTCCTCTTCTTTGCAGATTTTGGTGCTAGCTGCTTTATGAAGGGTACCTAGCTTTTCACATTCACCTCCATGCTATATTAAAATGCTGACCCCCCTTATGTCGTGCATTATTGACTTTAAAGGCCGTTTTCTTCCCCAGAGAATGCAACCATTTATGATCTGTGTGTGCAAGTCTTCCAGATGCTGATGAATTAGGCACACTGTACTCCGGTGGGGGGGGGGGGGGGGGGGGTTGGGTGTAGATTTGGTGTATTATCGCTATGCACTTGATCCAGCTTTTCAATAACTCTTATTGAATGCTTTGGTGTGTTTTGTTAGCTTTTTAAAGAGATCATGACACTTCTGGGCTGTTTGTTCAGGTCAGTGGGCAGAACCGTGCTATTTACATTTTGATTGATGTGGATAATTTAAGGCTTAAAAACTGTATATGTGTATGTATATAGTCCTTTAGCTGTACCATGATGATGAACTGTTTTTTTATTGTAAAAGTTGTGGTTTTCGAGACGTACACTGGAAGAAAGAACCAGATTTCACTTTCCTCAGCTCAGGAACCGAACAGAACTGTTGTGAGCCGCATCACTTCCCTTGCTGCATAGTTTTTGGCTGTAAGGACACCTGCAGCACAGCATCTGACCATACTCTCTCTCCATGAGGAAACCAAGCAGAGCCATGGCCAAATGAAAAAGTGTACCTTCATCCTGAGCCCAACGTACAACCCACTGCAAACTGGGAGACACTCTT
This sequence comes from Rhinatrema bivittatum, assembly GCF_901001135.1. Classification (NCBI taxonomy): domain Eukaryota; kingdom Metazoa; phylum Chordata; class Amphibia; order Gymnophiona; family Rhinatrematidae; genus Rhinatrema; species Rhinatrema bivittatum. Next base: position 24,431,380 of record NC_042625.1, read on the forward strand.
AAATGTAGGGGGCTTTGATTCTTATTTTTATTGTGACCCAGACGTTACCTCCTGCTCCTTTGGGCTTCCAGCACAGAGATCCAGGTGTCAGCAGCCTTCAGTCACGATTACCGGAGATCTTTTTTTCCCCCTTCCAACTTCCTTTACTCTTTTATCATTGCATTGTTAGCTCTGGGATGGGGACCATGCACCGGGACTCCCTCCAGATCCTTGCAATCATGGGCCCCCAATCCAAGCACTAGGTGTCACCCCTCTCTCTGTCACGCCCTCCCCACACGTAATTACAAATTATGCATTTATAATACTAGATTGTTCATGAAAAAGACATTCTTAGGTAACAAAAATTCACTTACATGCATTGCTGTGGTGGAAACCAGAAAACTCTGCAAAACAGACACTTGGAACCCAGATTCTGCTTTTCCGTAGTTGCACTGCATACAGAAACATCACTATTTCTTATAAAACATCAAACAATAAAATCAAGTAATATAAATCATAATAAAACCATACTAATAACAATGATATACATTTTAAAAAACTGACAAATATGGTAGCGAGTGTTAGGTGTATTTATTTAAAAAAATATTTGTTACCCACCATGCCAGTGATCGTAGCAGGGTACAGATAAAACATACATAATAAAAAGTGGTAGGCTTGGCCCTCAGAAAGCCATGAGTACACTGAATTACAATATACTAAATCTCCCATACCAAAACACTAACTGCCAGCACTCAAAAAGTAAGAAACTGTCTATGAAAGGGCAACCTTACAAATATTACACCAGGCCCTAAAACACTAATACACCTCCTATTAGGAAAACAGAACAAGCCAGGCTGATATAGATCCCCACACAGACACTACGTGCCAGCAGAACACCTCACTTTGGTCACACATGCTGAACACAGACACACCCTCACCAAACACTGAATAGAGAGACCATAAAGTATAAATAGAAACATGCAGACAAAAACTGAACTGAAAACCACAACAAGCCAGATTCTGCTTTTCCGTAGTTGCACTGCATACAGAAACATCACTATTTCTTATAAAACATCAAACAATAAAATCAAGTAATATAAATCATAATAAAACCATACTAATAACAATGATATACATTTTAAAAAACTGACAAATAGAACATCCAATCATTAAAAACTCATATCTCTTAATTTCTAAATGTCAAAATATTTCAAAACAGCTAATATATCAAATAACCCCCAATAATTAAAACTAATAAGGATAAAAAAAAAATCCCCTGCTGTCCATACCTGGGAAATTTTGATTTCCAGATGACCTGAATGTCATGGATTAACAGGGAGAGGGGTGAGGGTTGTTGTATACAAACTTTTTTACACTTGCTCAATCATATACACACGCACACTCTCTCTTTCTTTCATATGCTCAATCATATACACCCACATGCTTGTTCACACTCTCAAGCTCAATAATATACACGCACTCGCTTGCTGTCTCTCATGCTCAATCATATACACATACATTCTTGCTCAGTCTCTCATGTGCTCAGTCACACATATAAACTCTCATATACTCTCTGACTTGCTCAATCATATACACACGCTCATATGCCTTTTCACATGCTCATTCATACGCATACATGCTCATGCATTCTTTCACATGCTCAATCATTCATACGCTCATATGCTCTCTAATGCATGCTCAATTATATCCACACATCTTGTTAGCTCTCTCATGCTCAGCCATACACACACATTCTCACATGCTCAGGCATACATGCTTATTCACTCGCATGCTCAATTATTCAAGCACATTCATATGCTCATGCTCAGTCATGCACTCTCGCGCTCAGTCATGCACCCATGCATTCATATGCTGTCTCTTACATGTTCAGTAACACACACTCATACACTGTCTCATATTTAGCCTCCCTGCGTGCTGCAGCATGGGGAAGAAGGCCAGTGTTTCTTGGCATCAGGTGGGCCGCACTGCTCTTCATTGCTGCTCCTTGAGGCCCCGCTGCGCCACTCCTCACTGTGGGGCTGGAAGAGGAGGAGGAGGCCCAGAGGACCACACTGCCCTGCACGGTCGGGGGGTGGCAGGGAGGGAAGAGGAGGAGGCCCAGAGGACCACACTGCCCTGCACGGTCGGGGGGGTGGCAGGGAGGGAAGAGGAAGAGGAGGAGGCGGCTGTTTTTCACGGCCCCGCAGGCCGCACTGCCCTTCAGTGCCAGGGTGAGGAGGGATCAGGAGTGTGAGCTGAGCTGCCCTGCACTATCTGGGCAGGAAGTAGGAAACATGTTTTTTGTGGTGCTGCTCTTCATTGCCGGGGGCAGGGAGGGATCAGGCATGTGGGGTCGCATGAGGGAAGAGGAGACTGATAGTTTTCACAGGACGGCTCCCCTGGTGGATGGCTAGCTACAGCTCTGAAACCAGGAGGCTGCAGAGCTCAGACCTATCCCTCAATACCACCTCATGTAATCAAATCCAGGCAGCACCACCTTTAATTGAGTCAAGAAAAGAAAAAAAAGCATTTTATCTCCAGGATGTACCTGATGTAATTTGTTTTTATAAATGAAAATCCCAAATCTTTCCAAGCTAACACCATGAAATTCCCGTATGAAACACTTTTAATGGATGTAACAGTGATTTGCTAACATTAAGAATGGGATTTAGGTTTTTGTCTTAGTGAATTAGGCTGTCTTGCAGGAGAACAATGGTGTCTGCCTGGGGCCTGGTTACATATTTATCTTTTGCAAGGCTTTAGTGGGATGTAAAGATTGCATCCAGTCTTCCTGTAGCCTGGGTCTGCTCTCTGCAGCCGCTAGAACAAACCGACTCCATTACTGTGGCAGGCTGCTTCACTCTGAAATCCCTTATGGGTGGTAACAGGCCTCTGCAGGAATATATTGGAGATTTATTGAAACATATAAATGTGAATGTCATCTGGAGCAGAGTGAAAGTGGCTTTCAGGTGGGAGAGACTCTTGCAAACGGCCTGCATGGTTTTGCACACATCACCCTTCCTAGTGTTTCACTCTGTCCTCTTCAGAAGAAGGAAATCTAATTTCTTCTATTAAAAAAAAAAAAAAAGTCTCTTTAATAATCAGCAAACATCTGGGCTTCCAGCCCCAGACGTTATAAAGAGAGGGATGCCCACATTGTGTAATAAGCTGATGTATAATGCAGTTCTTGCAGTATTTGCACTTTCTTTTTTAGTTTATTAGAAGTTTTAAGAGTGATCTGACCTGCCAGACTTGTGTTTGTTTCCTGGGCTCGGGGTTCTTGCCTCCAGTTTAGCTGGTGCTGAAGGGAGGCAGTGTTCATAGACCTTTTGGGGGGGGGGGGGGGGGGAGGGAAAGGCAGGGGAGTCTCTCGGTGACACCTAGTGGCCAGACTTGGGGGCACATATGTTGGGCACAAGAGGAAATTACGATCATTGGCTCCTGGATAAGGACCGTCACTGTAGTGATTGGCCAGGTAATAAAATAGGGGACCCTCCACCCCTCACCTTCCCCAAAAGAGCAAGAAGAATCTGCTGGGCTCATTTGATTTCATCTATCGATTTTGAATTATTGCCTTGCAAAATTATTATAAGCAGAGCCTCATCATGTAAGATAAGTGTGGCTATACTCCTGTCTTTTATTATGCAATATACTTAAAAAAAAATCTTCAAAAAATAGCAAGGACCAGTTTATGATCCGGTTGTGAATCCTTAGTGACACTTTGTCGTCCTGGTGAATCGGTGTCTGTTTACGCTCTATCAGATGATGGTCGTCTTTTATTATATTTGATTATGCCTGGTACTCAATTGGATGTGGGTTTGTTTTTTTTTTTGTGATGCCTTCTTGTGGTTTGCCATCTATTTTTGTTTTTTTTTTAAATTACGTGGAAAGCAACATGGCACAGACCATTGAAAAAAGGACTTAAGGAAAAAGATTAAAAAAAAAAAAAAAGCCTGCTTTGTAATTCAAGATTATAGATTTCTTATAAATGTAAATATGTAAGCAAATATATATATTGGACAAAATAAATAGGACTCCTGGGAATTAGATGGAGAGGATTTCTTATGTCAGCTAAAAACATGGCTGCTTACCTAGCAGACTAACGCCCTGTAGGACAGCATATCACCCTGTCAAGTAATTAAACTATTCTTTGTAAACCTGTTAGCTACTGTTCTTTGTAAGTCATAACTAATATTGCATGAATGCACTACAGTGCATGCAAACTACCTGTAATATAATGCCTCCTAATGCTTCCTAAGCTATAACATAATGCACCATACACTATGTAATACGCTTTGAAGTGGCAGAACAGCCACAAAAGGCGAAATAAAAAATACAAAATTAAATTCATTTTTAAATAAGGGACCAGAAATGGGCAAGTGGGAGGTTTGAGCAATCTGACTAGTACAACTACTTTAAAGGGAGCACTTGTGACCATGGTTTCTTTAAAATAAGAGTCAAGACAGAGCTGGGCTCAGGTATAGTTTACACGAAGCTGGGATTTGGTCTACCTAAATCCAAGCTTTGCTGTGTCATAGTTTTTTCATTTCCTGGGATAGCAAACTGTGCATGCATGCAGATAGGGACTTCTGCTTGGCTGAAGTGAACACCAACTGGTAGTGGGGCTACAAGATGAATTGCAATTAATTTATAAGGTCATGATATCCAAAAGACAAGTCGATGCAGATTACTGCAATGTCGTAACGTTAATGTCAAATATGTTTATTGTAGTGTGTCTAAACAAGAGAACAGTTTCTATTTCTTTTCCAAAGCATGCAAATCAAATTAAATATTAGACTGGTTTTCCACTTGAGTATAGTCAGGAAAGCATGCAACCCTGTTTAAAAAAAAAAAAAAAAAATTGCCTTGATTGCATTAAATCGTCCACTAACCCACGGCACACTTCCTATACCTTTTTTTTTTTTTTTTTTTCCTTGTTTCTGATTACACAAGGCGCTGTTCATTAATGGTGACGTCCAGACACAAATAGGTTGCATTGCGCATCCTGTGCTTGCACAGTATTTCTACCTGGATTTCAGCTCACTCTTATTTGTCTGAAAACCGGGATGGCAGATAGTTGAATCATCCAGTTTGAGTGGTGTCCAGCCACAGAAACGTTCCATAGCTGATGGTGGTCCGTCCCAGCAATGACCAGTGCCCAAAATTGTTTACATTTAAAGAGAAGCTTGATTTATCCCATAATGCCACAGACCCCCAACCGCTCATTTTGGTGACTGAATTGTGGCTAATGGAGACGCTGGATTTTGACATGAGCAAAGTGGGCAGGAAGAAAGGTGGATTATGAAACAGGTTACTGAATTGCTTCTGTTTTCTTTCATAGACCTTGCTGAAAAGGAAGTGTCGTGTGCATGATATGGTACAGTTTATTTGAATGGGGCACTTGGGTAATGGCTGTGTAAGGCATTGAGCTGATGTGTGTGAGGCTTGCAGCACTGAAGAGTTGTCCCAGCTTTCCACAAACATTTTTTCCATTGAAAACAGTGGGGTACTATGGGTAATAAATCTAATGCAACTTTTGTCCCCTTGTCCAAAATATTCCATTTTCGCTACTGTGTGTACCTGCAATCTCTTATTTTTGATACTCTGGATATAAGAACCTGTTGAGAAAAGGTTCACAAACTAATTGGGCGAATCTGGAAAAAGTTAATGGATTTGTCTAATTAGTTCAATGAACTAATTATTTAAAAAAAAAATTGCTATGGTTTTTGAGAAAATCTACTCAATTCAAGGGGATCACAGTGGAAGATTTGATGTGGATTCCCATAAATTGATGAATCTACATTAAAATCTGAGCAGATTTTACCCAAAAATCTGGGAAAATCTAAAAATGTAATCAACTCAAACCAGATGGAGATTCACCCAGTTCAGATTTGACTGTTTTCTGCCCATCTGTGGTCTGCATCATATAATGCAGTAGATAATTTACTTTCTTTAAGGTCAGATTAAATCATAGCAGTTTTCTTAATTATGGAATTCATTTAGTTCTCATGACCATTTGACATGTTATTTTGTATTCACTAGGTGCTACTCACTTAGGGCTACAAGAACAATCTTGGCACAAAACGGATCAGTTGCTTTCTTTACATCCATGGTTCCACGGCCCCATCTCTCGATTCAAGGCTGCCCAGCTAGTCCAGTTGCAAGGAATCGAAGGGCATGGGATCTTCCTTGTTCGACAGAGCGAAACGCGGAGAGGAGAATATGTCCTAACGTTCAACTACCAAGGAAGAGCAAAGGTATTTGCTGTTGCGTGACTTTAAAGTGCTGGTCATGGTAAAGGAGTGCAGTGCTCAGAAGGAATTTTTCAGTAATTGACCTGCTCGGAAGATGGTCTCTGATATTGCTTTAAAAAAGCTCAATAAGATGGTGCCTGTTAATATCACTTTGAGAAGGAAGGTGCCACTGGAGTGGCTTGGTAAAGAAGTGGAGCAGAAGTGCTTCTGAACGCCAAAATTTAGGCTCTTAGGTAGAAAGCTGAAATCCAGAACCTCCTGGGTAGCATTCTCTGAAATGCTCCCTGTTCCACGCGCAGGTCACCAGAGGCAGGCAGAGCTCCGGAGTCTCAATGCGTGGATGAGACGATGGTGCAAGGAAGAGGGATTCAGGAACTCGGGAATCTTTGGGGGAAGGGGGAGTCTTTTCCGAAGGGATGGGCTCCATCTTAATCAGGATGGAACCAGGCTGCTGGCGCTAACCTTTAAAAAGGAGGTGGGGCAGCTTTTAAACTAGAACAAAGGGGAAAGCCGACAGTTGCTCAGCAGCGCATGGTTTGGAGGGAGGTTTCTTCAAAGGAATAATGATGCATTAGAATTAGGGCATCCCAACCGTGAGGTTCCAAAAATAAGAAAAGTAGTCCAAGTGCCTGTAATTAAAAACTCACCTGAGCTAAAAAAAAAAATTCCAATTTATCCCTATCAATTAAAAAGCAGAATGAAAATACAAACAAAAAACACACTTTGAAATGTTTGTATGTTTAATGCCAGAAGTCTAAGAAGTAAGATGGGAGAATTAGAATGTATAGCAGTGAATGATGACATAGACTTAATTGGCATCTCAGAGACATGGTGGAAGGAGGATAACCAATGGGACAGTGCTATACCAGGGTACAAATTATATCGCAATGACAGAGAGGAGCACCCAGGAGGAGGTGTGGCGCTTTATGTTCGGGATGGCATAGGGACCAACAGGATAAAGATCCTGATGGGACTAAATGCACAATCAAATCTTTATGGGTAGAAATCCCTCATGTTTTGGGGAATAGTATAGTGATAGGAGTATACTACCGTCCACCTGGACAAGATGGTGAGATGGACAGTGAAATTTATTTATTTATTTATTTAAGGATTTTTTATATACCGCAGTACGTAAAGATATACATCACCGCGGTTTACATTTAACAGTAATTTAGCAACAGGCTTTACAATTGACATTCTTAGCAGTTATTAATTAGAAAAAAATTACAATTAACAGAATTGACGGAAAACAGGCTGTACTAATGCTAAATGCTAAGAGAAACAGGCTGTATTAATGCTAAATGCTAAGAGAAATTAGGGAAGCTAATAATAATAATGGGAGATTTCAATTACCCCAATATTGACTGGGTAAGTGAAACATCAGGACAAGCTAGAGAGAGAAAGTTCCTGGATGGAATAAATGACATTTATTGGTTCAGGAACCGACGAGAGAGGGAGTAGTTTTAGATCTAATTCTCAATGGAGTGCAGGATTTGGTGAGAGAGGTAACTGTGGTGGGGCCGCTTGGCAATAGTGATCATAATATGTTCAAATTTGAATTAATGACTGGAAAGGGGACAGTATGTAAATCCACGGCTCCAGTGCTAAAGTTTCAAAAGGGAAACTTTGATAAAATGAGAAAAATAGTTTAAAAAAAGAAAAAAACCTGACAGGTACAGCTACAAAGATAAAGTGTGCAACAGACGTGGACATTGTTTCTAGGATGGGTGGGGTTTTTTGTATTTTGGTTTTTTTTAAACATAGTCCAGAAGTATTCCACACATTAAGAAAGGTGGAAGGAAGACAAAACGATTACTGGCATGGTTAAAAGGTGAGGTGAAAGATGCTATTTTAGCCAAAAGATCTTCATTCAAAAATTGGAAGAAGAATCTAACAGAAGAAAATTAAATAAAGCATAAGCACTGGCAAGTTAAATGTAAGACATTGATAAGACAGGCTAAGAGAGAATTTGAAAAGAAGTTTGCCTTAGAGGAAAAACTCACAGTAAAAACTTCTTAAAATATATCCAAAGCAGAAAGCCTACGAGGGAATTGGTTGGACTGTTAGATGATTGAGGGGTTAAAGGGACACTTAGGGAAGATAAGGCCATTGAGGAAAGACTAAAAAAATTCTTTGCTTTGGTGTTTACTGAAGAGGATATTGGAGAGATACCCATTCCAGAGAAGGCTTTCATGGGCGACTATTCAGATCAACTGAACCAAATCACGGTGAACCTGGAATATGTGGTAGGCCTGATTGGCAAAATGAAGAGTAGTAAATCATTTGGACCAGATGGTATACACACCGGGGTTCTGAAAGAACTAAAAAAATGGCATTTCAGACCTGTTTCAAGTAATTTGTAATCTATCATTAAAATCATCCATTATACCTGAAGATTGGAAGGTGGCCAATATAACCCCGATATTTAAAAAAGGAGGTGATCCGGGAAACTATAGACCGGTGAGCCTCACTTCAGTGGCAGGAAAAGTCATGGAAACTGTTATAAAGAATAAAATCACAAAACATTTAGATAGACATGGTTTGATGGGACACAGCCAACATGGATTTACCCAAGGGAAGTCTTGCCTCACAAATCTCCTTCATTTTTTTGAAGGGTTGAATAAACGTGGATAAAGGTGAACAGATAGATGAGGTATATTTGGATTTTCAGAAGGTGTTCGACATGAGAGGCTTCTAAGAAAACTAAAAAGTCATGGGATAGGAGGCGATGTCCTTTTGTGGATTGCAAGTTGGTTAAAAGACAGGAAACAGAGAGTAGGAATAAATGGTCAGTTTTCACAGTGGAAAAAGGTAAACGGTGGAGTGCCTCAGGGATCTGTACTTGGACTGGTGCTTTTTAGTATATTTGTAAATGATCTGGAAAGGGATATGACGAGTGAGGTGATCAAATTTGCGGAAGGCACAAAATTATGCAGAGTAGTTAAATCTCAAGCGAATTATAATAAATTTGTAGGAGGATCTGTGAGACTGGAAGATTGGGCTTCCAAATGGCAGATGAAATTTAATGTGGACAAGTGCAAGGTGTTGCATATAGGGAAAAATAACCCTTGCTGTAGTTACACAATGTTAGGTTCTATCTTAGGAGTTACCACCCAGGAAAGAGATCTAGGAGTCATAGTGGATAATACATTGAAATCATTGGCTCAGTGTGCTATGGCGATTAAAAAAAAAAAAGCAAACAATGTTAGGAATTATTAGAAAGGAATGGCAAATAAAGGGATGGATGTCATAATGGCTCTGTATCGTTCCCGGGTGAGACCGCACCTTGAATACTGTATGCAGTTCTGGTTACCCCATCTAAAACAAAGATATAGCAGCACTGGAGAGTGCAGAGAAGTGCAACCAAAATGATGTGGCATGGAACGGCTGCCCTATGAGAAAAAAGGCTAAAGAAGTTAGGGCTGTTCAGTTTAGAAAAGAGACGTCTGAGTTGGGATATGATAGAGGTTTACAAAATCATGAAAGGTCTTGAACAGGTTAATGTAAATTGGTTATTTACTCTCTCAGATAATTGAAGGATCGGGGGCACTCCATGAAGTTAACAAGTAGCTCATTTAAAACAAACCGAAAAACACTCTTTTTCACCCAATGCATAGTTAAGCTCTGGAATTCATTGCCAGAGGATGTGATTACAATACTTAGTGTAACTGGGTTTTAAAAAAGGTTTGGATAAGTTCCTATAGGAAAAATCCATAAACTGCTATTTAATTAATAAGCAATAGTAGCTTGAGACTTATTTGTTTGGGTACTTGCCAGGTACTTGTAGCCTGGATTGGCCATTGTTGGAAACAGGATACTGGGCTTGATGGACCCTTGCTCTGACCCAGTATGGCATATCTTATGTTCTTATGAAACATGATTTTTAACCAGCCAGGAAGCAGTAGGGATAACATGCAAATCATAGCTTAGCTATTATCTCACATGGATGCTTAAGATAAGCGCTCTAATTCTTTTTGCGTCCTTGAAAAACAGAAGTGTATTGAAGAGCTGAACCAGTCAACAGCCATGGATAGTATAAAACCCTACAACTGGTTAGTAGTGACTGTCCTGACTGGCATATTCCTAGAATAAAAGAACTCCATGTGAGATGTGGGAGCAACATAAAAGGGAGATGAATATTTCTCAATTTAGTGAGCACAGAAAAATGTCAATTTTATCCCCAAGTATTTTTTGACATTCAGATTTCAGTGATGCTTGGAGCTATCCTCCACACATCAGGACTTTCTTTTTTTTCTGCTTTTCCTTTCTTATTTTTAGGGATGTGCCCTGTTTTCTTCTTTCCCTTTTCTGTAGACGTGCTGAAAGTAGTATTCAGCAGTGCCTCATGGCCTCAGTCTCTAGCCATTTGTAATTGAATAATAAGCATAAGAGAGAATTGTAAGCTGTATCTATTATACAGTAATCAGTATTGGTTGTTAGGAAAGGTGAAATTGGGCAGAAAATCACACAGGCTCTTACACAGAGTACTGCAATTCCAGCTATACTGGGATTCCAAAAAAAGCTTAATCAGTGCTGCTGCTTATCCAGAACAATGCAGCAAAAAAAAAAAAAAAAAAAAAAAGAGAATGGATCACGCCTTTCCCAAAATCTCACATTGGCTCCCAACACTCTGCCATGCCAAGATCAAAATCCAGAAGTTGGCCTTCAAGGCCATCAAAGGCAAAGCACCAGCCTCCTTCAGTAGCGTGAACCGTTAACACGCCATCCAGCTCTCCAAACCAACTGCACCTTGCAAGTACTGGAGAGAGAGCCTGCTCAGGAACTCCCTAGCACTTAACATCAGACTTGCACCTAACCTCCTATCTCTCAGAAAATTCACTGAGGTCATAGTTTCTGCTGCCCATCAATACTTCTCCAAAGGCAGCTGCCTGAAAGAGCTAATGCGATCAGCTCTGCTGCTGAATCTCTACAGTCTCTTTTACAGATGAAAGCTGGAAAACTACTTTTCATCTTATTTTGCCATCTAAAAGAGTGCTTTAAAGCAAAATTGCTTTGAATGCTTTATACCTTACCCAGTCATCACCAAAAAGCCACTCTGATGCAGAACACAACTGTTCTCAGCCACCTAGAAATCAGCTTGCTCCTTACCTTACCTTAAGAATACGTCCGAGGTTGACCCGAACTGGTTTTAATCTTTAGCCCCTATATCCCTATGTTTCCTACTCGTTATGCGTTCCCAAGTGTTACCCTGTTAAACCATTTTTTACCTCCACCTACTGTGCTGTATTTTACTGTCAGCTATAGTATGTGTTATCTTATTTGTCTGCCAGCAGTGCTTGCCAATGCTCTTTTGTTGGAAAAGCATGTAATAAATGATTATCCAATACATGGAAGTTTACTCAGGGTCAGGTCTGAGGGAATGCATCACATCGGTCCTGTGGTTTTTTTCTGTCAGTTTACACTTTGAAAAACGTTTGAAGGCTTAGGGATAAGGCCCTTAACCTCTCTAATATTTGCTAACACTTTCCCACTGCGTGTTTCCTGCAGCATTTGCGACTCACTCTGACAGAGGGGGGACAGTGTCGCGTTCAGCACCTTCGGTTCCCCTCTGTCCTGGATATGCTTCATCACTTCCGCCTGTATCCCATCCCCTTGGAGTGTGGCTCAGCCTGCAATGTCAAGCTTTCCAGTTATGTGGTGGCGATGTCTCGTCCACAAGGTAAGACCAGAGAGCGTGGCAGTTCATCTAAAAAATAAATAAATAAATAAATAAATAAATAATCAAATTGGATGTTTTCTAGGGTTTTGTTTTTTTTTTTTTTCTGTTGAATGTATAGAATGTATACTCCCTCCCCCCCCTCCCCTCCCCACAGACATTTCATTCAGCCTCACAAAAACTACTGAGTTGACAAACATGTCTTGTTTATCTCTTGCCATTAGACTGTGTAGGAGGCAGTTTGAGTATTGCTTCATCAGCACTTGCTTTTTCAGTCTGAGTTCTGAGATTATCACCTAGACAACCAGAATCTTCTCTAGATAAAGCAGGAGTGTAAATCTCTAGGCATCTTCAAAAGAATGTATTTGCAGCCAGGTACAGTATTGTGTATGGCCATAGTCAGGATATTTTATGCTGCATTGTCAAAATGTCTTGGTGTGAGGAGATTTCTTTTATTTCAGCTGATAATCTCTCTTAGTTTCTTGTGGGTATTGTAAAGTTAGGAATATGTCAGCCAACTCCAAAAATCAGATTCAAAACCCCTAGATTTCTGCTTTGGATAAAAGTTGCATGTTGTACTACTTAAATGAAAATCTTTTATGTAGTGTTAAATTGCCTTCATCTACTTCCTTTCAGGCTTTTAAGTGTGTTCATTTTATTCAGTCTAGTCTGGGTTTTTCATGAGAAACATGGATTGTTGCACCTTCTGAAAAGGTGATGCTGAACACGCAGGCCAATTAGTACGTTTCTCCCAGGACAGCAGGATGTTAGTCCTCACACATGGGTGACAACATCAGATGGAACCCGATATGGAAAACTTATGTCAAAGTTTCTAGAACTTTGACTTGGCACACTGAGCATGTCCAGCATGCCCTAATCCACACGGCCATGCAGTGTCCCTCATTAGTTTCTCTCTTTCATGCTTTGATTGAGCTCAAAACTTGTCTTTTTGCCTTGTGGAAAACTTTTGTTTGCAATTTTTTTTTCGCTTTGATCCGTCACCGCGTCCCTCTCGGTGCCTTCCTATAGTATCCCCAGTCAGGGTTTTCGGCGTTTCAGTAAGTTTTCTTTTGCAGTCGATTTCACCCCATGGTAGTGATGCCTCGGTGCCTGCTGGCCATCAACCCCCACCACCATTGTTCGCCTTTTGGCCCTTTTGTTCACCCCTTTGTGGCCCTGACTGGTTTTCGCCAATGCCCCCAGTTCCCGAGGACCATGCCATCACTGATCCTCATGAGGTAAGTATCCTTTTCTTAGGGGCATCGTATGACATCAGGGGCTGCTGCTTGTGCACTCAGGTGACCCTGAAGGGGATGTCTGCTTCAACTTGACAAGATGAATCAGCTCTTTGAGTTGAGAAAGTCTGAGCCATCAGCAAAGGCGGCATCTGCATTGAAGGATCTCTGAGCTGCACCAGTGGACACCCACCATTAACATTGGCGGGACCATCTGTTCCATCGATGTTGCCGGTGGATAGGGGTGCCGGAGACTGACCGTTTTCTGTCTTCTCTGGGCCGTCTTCAACCTTGGCAAGGGGGAAGAACTGGACCAAGCATAGAGGGAACACTAAGAAGCATCGGCACAGGGAATCACCTGCTTTTGCAGTGATGCCCTCAAAGTGTCCCTGTGGCGAGGAATGCCCAACCTCCATCGATGCCCAGAGTCCATGACTGTCTCCACCAGTTCTGGTGCCAGTTGCTGATCCCCCTCATGGGGCCAAGGAAGATCTGGCCACCCCTCCTTCCTCCCAGTTGGTGTTGACATCATCAACTTTTGAGGAGGAGCTGGAGCACCAAGTCCAGCAGTGGTGGAGCAGGCACTGCAGGACTTTGGTCCTGTGGCCCAAATGGCACCAGAGCTGGTGCCGCCCGTCCTTGTACTGCTTCTGGAGAAGCTAAATGTGGTCATCATTGCATTACCAACCCAGCTGTTGTCTGTTTCTGGGATGGCACAAATGCCCAGGAGGACATGGAGGCCATCGCCAGTTTCTCAGAGGAGGAAGTTCTACTGGGGACGGCGGAGGCAACGAAACCTGTAGTCCCCTTGGGGGAATGATCAGACTGTCCTCCTCTAAGGCCTCGGATGGTCTCCCATTAGAACCTTCTCCTCCAGGTGAGCGAAGGAAGTCTCCACCTGAGGACTTAATCTTTACAGGGTTTGTGAGGGTGGTGGCGGAGGCCATCCCATTCCAGCTTTTGACATAGGAGGATGCCAGGCACAAAATGCTTGAGATTCTCCAGTTCATGGAGCCTTTTAAAGAGATTGTAGTGGTCCCAGTATATGAGATCCTTAAGGAGTTGCTGCTGAGGATTGGGAACAAACCCTCACAGTGCCTCCCATTAATAAGAAGGCAGACAGAGTTTACCTCGTCCAGAAGGCTGCCGGAATCAGTAAGTGTCAGCTGCCTCACCATTCTGCGGTAGTCGAATCCGCCTCAAGAGGGCCATGCGATCTTGGACCCATTTCTTGGTGCCCCCAGGGAAGGACCACAGAGTGATGGACGCTCTTGATAGGAAGGTGTTCCAGGGCACCTTGCTTATTGCCCACATTGCTGCCTACCAGCTCTACATGAGCCAATACTCACAGGACATCTGGAAGCAGGTACAGGAAGTGGCTGAGCAGCTGCCTCAACCGTAGCAAGACACCCTTATGTTGCTGGTGCACAAAGATCTGGAGTGCCGGAGATACAGGATCGACTCGCTGGCATGCC